>NC_056726.1:807218188-807563188 GCF_019279795.1 Protopterus annectens
ATCCGGTTTTGAGGTCTAAACAAATCAATTTTTTGAGAGTTGCTAGAGTGACAGGATTTGTTTTAATATACATTTTCTGAAGGTTTTGAGGTCTAAAAATCAAGTGCATCATTATTTTGTGACTACAATTGACTTGCCAGGGGGACAAAGGAACAGGCAGAAAATATGGCCAATTATCTGGACATTCTGAAAAATCTGTACAGTTGAGAGGTACGATTGTGTATACAAACTACTACCACTCCCAGGACATGGCTGTGTCTGCTAAAAATACAACTTAAGTCGCAGTAGAGTGTGCTATTTGAATATTGCTGTCCATCTCTTCAGTGTTTTCCAAGTCTCTCTTGGTTATACAATCTGATCTTGTACTTACAACAGTCTTATACAGGCATTCCTGGACATTGTCTTTATGTAGCACAGTGTGGGGAACAGTGGTTAACACAACATTACTATTCAGAGAATGCAGCAATAATTGCCATACAATACCAGAGTAAACACAACCAGTCCAGGATTTAGAGCTTTACTGCCAGGCAGTTACAGTTTTATTTAAATATGAGCTATATGGGCCTATTACTGTCATATTGTCTGGTTTATTCAGTACAACCCATACAAATGTTTTTATACTGCCAGGTGACTTTCTACTACTTTATATTTATTTGGTATGACTACTACAAGCAGGACTGTTACTCACCAACCTTGTGATGCAGCCTTTGCAGCTTACTAGTATAGGCTTCCTGATTCACAGCCCGCTCAGCTGCAGCTGTAAGGGAAATGGAGAAATCTTTAGGCATACCTATCCCTCATATACACAGGCTGGACATTAGCAAACAGTTATTAGTATCAGTACTTACAAACTGCTGGGACATCATTTCTCTGACTTTCTTCTTAGACTCACTCATCCAAGAGCTCCCTCTTTCTCAGTTTCAAGTCAGACTAGTGGTGGCGGATCTGCTCACCAGTCCGAGCGATACCAGTGGCACTGGTGAGATCACGGGCAAGATGGTCCCAGGCTTCCGCTTTATATTGGGAGCCTTGGTACTGGCCCTGCAGCAGTCTCTCATCATGGTTTTGTACCAGGAGTCCTACCATGACCTCAGACTCGTGTATACCCCAGCGCTGCACCCGGAAGCGCATGCCCTCAGACTCCTGCCATACTATCTACAGTGGGAAGCTGCAATCAGTTATGAGCTGTATTCCTACCTGTGGGGGTTTAAATATGGCCAATTTCCTGCCCTTTTCTGTGATTGGACAGTTTTGAATATGCTAAGCTAAGCTACGGGCAAACATGTAAGCTATGTTTGGCACTGCTTTAAGGGACAGGTTCAGCACTGCTTACTGATGGGCAAATCCACTTAGCTGGGTTATTCATTGCTTAGTAGTCATAACTGCCTCCAACCTGGCAGACCTCACTGCTTCAACCCAAGACACCTTCAACCTAATAGAAAAATGGTACTCAAGTCGACAACTAGTTCTCAACCCCAACTACTTACTTTCGCACCCACTAACAAGACTCTTCCCCCCACCTTCTCTATTACATCCTCCAATGGAATCACTATATCACCAGAAGCTTACACAAAGCTATTAGGTGTTACCATTGATAACTCCCTTAAATTTGACACCCATTTCAATCTTACCATCAAAACCTTCAATAAAAAGCTTGGCTCTCTCTATAAAGTAAAACACTTTCTCACTCCTCACGCTAAAATTACAATTGCCAGCACACACCTATCAACTCTTTTCTATGCCTCCCCCCTCTTTACAAACCTAAACAAGACAACCCTTAAACTTGCTTCTTGTTACAATCACATAGCTAGATTTGCCACAAATTCCACCTTTAGAACGCACCAATGCACTAACTTGAAGCAACTAGGGTGGTTAGAGTTTTCCAGCCAACTCCATTTCAACCAACTCAAAACGGCTCACCAGATACTGTATCACCCAGAGAAAACACCAGCTCTGAAAAACATCATTCACCCCTATATTAACCTGCAATCTTCACGCTCCTCCAATAAGATCTTAGCTCAAACTACCAAAGCCAATAATTCTGCTGGGGATTCTCTATTCTCAAACTTTGTAGGTAAAATGTGGAACTCCCTACCGACCATGCTCACCTCAGAACCCTCACTCCTACAATTTAAAAAAAAGCTTAAACCCCATCTCAATACTCTCTGGCAATGTCCCTGTTCCAAACCTGATTAACCACTATCATTTACCCTTCTCTTACCTCACTATCCTTAACCGCTTTTTAACAAGGCACCTCGCCTTTGTAACTGACCTATGTTTTTTTTTTATATGCTGCTGCTGTTTTTTTTTTCCCAAGATGTGATGTATCTTTATATTGTATTTAGAACTCAACTATCTTCCTTTTTTTGCATTAACAATGTTCATATGTCTGTTATGTACTTGGAGCTTTTCTCCCCGGGCCTCCACTGAAAATGGACATGTATCCAGTCGGACTCTCCCGGTTAACAAATGTAAAATAAATTTACACAATGCTTACACCTGGTAAGCAGAGCTGTGCAATGCTTAGCATTTCTTATTTTTCATTTTATAGATTATCTGCTGTATGGCATTGATTCATCATTCATTACATATTATAAATTTGTTTACTGTCCCCAACATCCCCCAATGTGCTTTCATTACATTTATTCATGTATGACTATACTGTATGAGGCACTTGTGTTTATATGGGGATTTCGGACACCTCACATCTGGACCTAATGCAGTACTCCGGTTAACAAATATATGTTAGTAGGTAATAACAAAAAAAAAAATGTTTATGTACTGCTTTCACATGTAAAATGCAAACTGGTTACAATGGGGATCGAACCGGGAATGGCTGCTCACAAGGCATACACTCTAACCACTACACTACTGCAATACTGCTTATGTTGGATGTCTCTTGCTATTTAACTTCTTGTGCTGTTTAAGCTGGACTAAGCATAGCTAAGCAATGGGCACACCCGTGCAGCTACGCTTAAACTTTAACGCATTTATAAAAAAATAAAAAAAAAAACAGCTTTGCTGTGTTAGTTTATCTATACCCTTCATAATATCCCTGCTAATGCTGAACATGTTATTTTATCAACTTTCTGCTTTGTGGGAAAATTGTCCCTTTTGGCTTTGTCCACATTCTTTACACTGCCGGGTTGGGAGGTGTGCGCTATGTGCTTATGCTACCTGTGTTATCCTAACAAATTTTGGCTTGGTAGGGACGATTGTCCCTTATGCCTTTTACCACAGATGTGTTATCCTGACGGGTTGGGGGTGTTATGAGCATTCTCACTCATTTTTAATTGCCAAAAGGCAATTCTGGAGTGCAGGGGCATGTGTATTTTGAGAGCTCTGCTCTCAGACACACCCCTTGCGCTCGTACATGGAACAGTGTCAGTTTTACAGCACAGCAGCATGCCTTCATACATATGCATGGCGTGCAGGTGTGCTGCCGTGCTGAACAGGAACAGTTCCTGCATGGCTGCTTGCTGAATCCCAGGGTATGTCTATTTAATAAACTAGATTCCAATACAAGGTCAGAAGTCACAGCCCAGCTGCTAAGACTTGCAACAGAATAAAAATAAAACAATATGGTCACTGAAATTACTGGCCTCAAATTATGCTGTAAGAAGTTATTCTGTGTGGTAAACCTTTTTTCTTTAATTGAGCAATGTCAAACATGGAATTAAAATTGGCTCGAAGAGTGGATGACGACATTTGGATATATATGCATGTTTAATTTGACAATGTCAAGTTTTTGGTTACTGAATACAAGCACTGTAACATAGGACAATTTTATTAAAAATTTATAAACATATAATTACAAAACAGTTGAATTATCAATTATTAGATTGCATGGTATATCAAACTGAAAACCTTTGTAATAAAGTACTTACATTGCTCAAAAACAGTGTCCAGTGAAATCTCTAGGGATGCACACCAAGCTGTCATATCCCAATTTTCATTAAATTCACCACCTCTGGATGCTCCAGGAGCCATGTGCTTTTCTTGGCTCTCAGTCTCTTCTATTACAACGTCCATTTCTAACATTTCTCCAGTCCTACTTCACAAAATCTTCTACATACAAAATAAGTTACTCCTTAAATTAAAACTTCAGTTTATACCCAGTTAACTATTACTTTATCAGAAGCAACTGGAAGATGTCTTCCTTTACAAAGTACTATGACAGATGCCCCAACTCACATAATCAATCTGTCCTGCCCAATATCAGTTATGACCTTATTAGGTAAAACTCTCTTCTCACTTCCACTGCCAAATGGTATATAAACTACAAACTACCTCATGCAATGTCCATTCCTCTTTAACTCCGCTATGATAGTTTATTATGCCTATTTACAAAGGACAAAGACTGTAACAAGAAAAACTTTATTGGCTACAGACCCAAGAAGTAGCATGGAATGCAAAATATGAGACATTGGTGGGGTGGGTCTGTATAGTGCCTGTCCATAAATTAGTATTTCTTAATGTAGTAACATACTGTAAAGAACAAAATAATTTCAAGAATACGAGGCTCATTAATTACTAGGAAAAAAGTACAAACTAATGCCTACTATCAGTCAATGATGGCATACTATGTAATGACAAGAAGATACAGAATGACAGAAGAGTACTCAAGGTGGGTAATAAACTCTTATAGCAGAGAACAAAGAAAACACACAATGCTGCTGAATAACTGCATTACATAAACCAATATCCCCAAGGATGATGGTGCTGTTTTCAGCAGTGAACTGATATACAGTATCTGAAATACTTATCCAACCCAGCTTGTTCAACAACATTCAGGCACCACATCTCTTGGCAAATGACCCTGAGTAAACAACACAGCAAAGAAAACAATAACACATTACCATTTTCTAGTCACTGGGTCCAAAACCCTTACTTCTGCAGTCAGACAAACTTAATAATGCTACTACTAATAAAAATATTATTTGTGCAACATATTACCCACTTCTGGTCTTTGGCTCCAAACACTTACCTTTGCTAAGCAGATAAATTGAAATATTGTAGTAAGTTTTATTTTTTACTCTCAACACTTAGATACCAAAGGTTACCTAACTCAAATAATAATCTGCATTAAACAGTGAAGAAAAGGTTACCATCAAGACAACGGTGGTCCCATTTTTTACCAGCTTCTCTGACATATTATGATAAATCCCTATGACCCAGGTGAACCAATTTAAATTTGCAGCTCGGGCACCTACTGGAGCTGGTATGGGAAAAAAAAGAGGAAATGACAAAGCTCAAATGTTTTGCCTCTCCTTGAGGGAAGAAGTGTTCTCTTGACACCACACCCTTTGCTGTGAAAGTCCAGACTGGGGATCATGCAAAAATGCTATCTTCAGCAGGAAAGACGCAAAAAGATCACATCATTTGGAAGCATGCCAATGCATCACAAGGCCCACTGCATGTTAATCTCATGGAAGGCAATGAGTATGCATGATGGAATTGGAGCTTAATGGTAAAACCCAATTCTTCTTTGTAAGATGGATAATGCACTGCTGGCGAGTATGGCTACCTCTGATAATGAATGAATACTCTTGCCAAGGAATAAATGGGCCAACAGTACAGGTGAGTGGGGAAGGTTGACAAAGAAGGATCATAGAAAAAAAAAGTGCCACTCTTTCTGTTGAATAAAAGGGTTGGTAAACTGAAATTGTTGGAAAACTAAAATCGTCAAAGGCCAGCTTCGAGAGAAAAATTGCACAAGACACTAAGGATAATCACAAGGCTTTCTTTAGTTATGTTAGGAACCTGGGTGGGAATTCCCAGATATGCTCAGAATTAGTCCAAAATGACAAAAAATACACCGAACCCACAGACATTGCCATCATCCTAGCTGGCAGGTTCAGCGCAAACCTCTCACCCCCCTCCCCACCAAAAGGGCAATTATCTATCTCAGCAGAGTGCTGCCCCCTGACATCTCAGATGCTCAGGTAAGAGCTGCCCTCTCCAAAGCAAAAAACACAGCATCAATGGGACCAGACGGTGTCCCGGGCTGCGTCCTACATGAACTCCAATAAGAGCTCAACCCAAACATAAAAATACTGTTCAATCTCAGCCTTACTACAGGATATGCGCCCAAAGAGTGGTGTACAGCAACAGTGGTCCCTCTCCACAAAGGTGGTGCCTCAATGGATCATGGAAACTATCGCCCCATAAGCCTGAATAGCTTGGTCTGCAAAGCTATGGAAAGGATCATCATGGACCTCATAAATAAAGATATTGGGGAACTGCAGACACTGGATCCTACCCAGTTCGGCTTTGTTAAGGGCAGATCCTGCCTCTTAAACCTGGTTGATTTATTTGAAACAGTCACCAAGGCCATTGACGAGGGGAAGGTGGTCCACACAGCCTACCTGGACCTCGCAAAAGCCTTCGATACAATACCCCACTCGGGCATTATAGATAAACTCACCTGCTTAAATATAAACCCCTATGTCACTAGATGGGTTGCAAACTGGCTCAAGGACAGAACCCACATGGTTAGAATTGCTGGAGCCATGTCAGACTCCAAACCAGTTACAAGTGGTGTCCCACAAGGCTCAGTCCTGGGACCTCTCTTGTTCGGTATATATTTCTCGGAGGTACAGGCCAACACGGAAGGACTGTGGCTGACCAAGTTCGCAGATGACTGCAAACTGGGCACCATAATAGACTCTCCAGCCGACACAAGCATCCTACAAAAGGGCCTCATAGAAACAGACAACTGGTGCCAGAGCCATGGCCTCAAGCTAAACGCCAAAAAGTGTATAGCCATCCCATTTGGCAAAAAGGTGGTAATCCATTAAGTATGGAAGAAGTAATTAGGGACCTGGGGACCCAAGTTGATAGCAATCTCTCATTTGACAACCACGTGGCCAAAGTGGTTAGAAAAACATTTTATATAGCCCACCTAATCATGAAGGGATTCACATCTAGATCAGGGGAGGTCATCGTGCCTCTTTACTCATCCCTCATCAGGCCCATAATTGAGTACAATGCCCCTTTTGGGATGTATCTTACCAGACACCTGCAGCAACTGGAAAGACCCCAAAAGTACCTCACCAAGAAGATCAAAGGGCTCAAACAGATGCCATATGCTGCCTGGTTAAAGAAACTCCAGCTCTAATCCGTGGCATACTGCCTGCTCAGAGGCGATCTGTGCCTGACGTATAAAGCCATGTCCAACCCGGAATTAATGGACATGCTGCACCTCAGAAAATCCAAATCCCATCGAGCTACGCGCTCGAGAGACTTGAACCTCAGCACTGAAATAAATAGGACATGCTGGAGGGACAGATTCATAACCCAGAGGCTCCCTTCACTCTGGAATAAAATCCCAGTCCAGGTTAGGCAGAGTCCCTCATTGACTCTCTTCAAGAGGAATCTTGATGAGTGGATGGGAGATCGTAGGTTTACCCCGGGTATCACTTCTGTGTCACTGTTAGACAGAGGCACAGTATACTAACCTCGAAAAAAGGCATAGCAAAATTAATTTAAAATGGGTGGCGAAAGCCAAACACACTCTGGCTAGGCTTATAAATGCCCTAGGGCAGATAGCCTAGTATGAACCTATGAGACAAAGTCATTAAATTCTCAGTTATGTGACTGGATCACTACAGTTTAGTTTTACTGCTTTTACTATATGTATTAATATGGAAGTGAGGATTGGTAAGTTGAAACCCCTTACAGCACATCTGAGACTTTAGCATGTGCTACCTAATCATGTTGAGAGCAACATGTATTTTTTCCTGGCCTCCACATCTGATCCTCAGGTCCCTTTCCCAATAATCTTTAGAAGAAAAAGTTGTATTGCAGCCAGGAACATTTTTTTTCCAAGGAAAACTGAACTTGGATGGGGGTAAGAAATGCTCTACACTCGAGATAAAGTACAGTTTTGTACCTACCATAAATGTAGATGTTCAAGTGCTAATACAGCTGCAGTCATAACAGATGGGTTCTCCTGCTGTCAGGCGGGTCCTTGGTCGGCCGAATTCCAAAGTCTAGGTCCGGCGTCGGTTGTTGTCGCTTTCTTTCCTGACGTCAGTGCGACAGGGGTATATAAGACACAGCCGACACCATTTTCTTCAGTCTTTCTTGCCCCAGATGTCAGGTGCCCCCAGAAGGAAGGCAATATATACATATATAAATAAATTATATATAATCATGCAATGCAATATAATCAACAATCAGTAGTTGCAAGCAAATACACCATAGAAGGATAACCCAATCAGGTTGTAAGATGAGGAGTTAGCCACTAGGTCTGTACCCAGAGGGGAAGGAGTGAGGGAAACCTGGACTGCAGCTGTATTAGCACTCGAACATCTACATTTATGGTAGGTACAAAACTGTACTATGTTCATCGTGCATACAGCTGCAGTCATAACAGATGGGTAGAATCCCAAAGCTACGCACAGGGTGGTAGGCACTAGGTGGAACTGGGAGGAGCCAGAATGCCCTGCAACACAGCAGTGGCAAAGCCTGCTCTAGTTTTGGAGTATAAAGGTAGGTGGTAGTGTTTAGTGAAGGTATGCACAGAACTCCAAGTGGCTGCCTCCAAAATATCTTTGGTAGGGACTCTTCTGAGGAAGGCTGCAGAGGTAGCTGTGGCCCTTGTGGAGTGGGATCTGATGCCTTTAGGTACAGATTTGCCATGAAAGGAGTAACAAAACTGTATGCAGTGGCCTATCCATTTTGAAATTGTCGGTTTGGAAATTGGCTTCCCTTGAGCTCCTACAGCATAGGACACAAAGAGTTGTTCTGATTTCCTGAAAGGCTTTGTTCTGTCCAAATAGTAACGTAGCTGTCTATGGATGTCTAAGGAATGTAGCAGCCTTTCCCCTTTGTTTTGAGGATTGGGGTAAAAGGTAGGTAAGTGTATGACCTGATTTAAAGCTACCCTGGACACTACCTTAGGCATAAATGACGGGTTGGTTCGTAGGGAAGCCCTGTCCTGATGGAAGATGAGAAAGGGCTGCACAGCCATGAGGGCTTGTAGTTCAGAGACCCTACGAGCTGAGGTAATAGCCAGAAGGAAAGCTGTTTTCCAGGACAAACATTGCAAATCTGTTGAGGCAGCTGGTTCAAAGGGAGGCAATGTTAATTTTTCTAGAATGTAATTAAGATCCCAGGCTGGTATTGGTTGTTTCCTTGGGGGTCTTATATTCTTAGCCCCTCTGAGGAACTGCCTTAAGAGTGGGTGAGAGAATAAGGGTGGATCAGTGTTGTATTCTGCAGAAATGGCTGAGGCATGGATTTTGATGGAGGAAAATGAAAGTCCACTGTTCAACAGCTCAGCTAGATACTGTAATATCTGAGGCAAATTCAGTTTTCTAGGATCCTGGTCCTTTTTCTCATTCCAAGCGCAAAACCGTTTCCATTTTGCGGAGTAAGCTTTTCTAGTAGATGGCCTTCTGGCCTCCAAAATGACATCCTGCACCTCCTTGGAGAGTAGGGTCTGTTGTGGTGTTAAGGAATTTTCCATGCAGCCAGATTGAGAGTTTTCAGCTGACTGTGAAGAGTTTTGTAGCTGTGCTGAGTCAGGAGAAGAGGCATTAGAGGTAGGGTCCAGGGAGGAGAATGTGTTAGGCTCCTCAGTAGTGGGTACCAGTGTTGTCTTGGCCAGTCTGGAGCAATCAGTATCATCTTTGTTCTGTCTGCTCTTGCTTTCAAGAGCACCTTGGGCAGTAGAGGCTGAAAGGGTGTCCACTCTCCAGGCCCTTGGATGAAATGTCCTTGAGCAGAATTTTGCCAATTGATGATTCTTGTGGGAGGCAAAGAGATCTATGTCTGGCCTTCCCCACGCTTGGATTATCTTTGTAAACACTTGAGGATGCAACTTCCATTCATGCGGGTCTGTCATATTTCTGCTTAGATTGTCTGCCAGCGTGTTTTCCAAACCTGGCAGGTACCGTGCTTGAAGCTCGATTTGCCATTCCAGAGCCATGTTCCAAAGTGACATGGCCAGCCTGCACAGGGGGTATGAATGTGTTCCTCCTTGTTTGTTTATGTACCACATTACTGTAGTGTTGTCTGTTCTTATCAATAATTGCCCTGGATGCAGGAGGTCCTTGAAAGCTGTAATTGCATTTATCACTGCTAGCATTTCCTTTTGATTGATGTGCAGGTGCTTTTCCTTTTGGGACCATTTGCCCTGAATGCACCTGTATGTCATGTGTGCCCCCCAGGCGTAGTCTGAGGTGTCTGTTGTGATGACTTGATTTGCTTGAGGCTTGCAGAATGGTAGACCTGTGTTTGTTTGGCATGTTTGGGCCCACCATAGAAATTCCTTTTGCAAGCATGGAATTAGTGGTGATATTGTTTCCAAACTGTGGCTGTGTTGAGACCATAGGTTTTTTAGGTACCATTGAAGTTTCCTCATATGCAACTTTGCACATGGGATTAGAAGAATGCAAGATGCCATGAAGCCCAGAGCCTGCAGGGTTTTCCTTGCAGTTAGCCTGGTACAAATTGCTAGCATCTTGAAGTACTGAGTTAGTTGCCCTTGTTTTTCTGGCATAAGATAGGCCATCTGGGTGTTTGTGTCCAGGTTGGCACCCAGGAAAATTATTTTCTGAGATGGTGTTAGCCTGGATTTCTCTTTGTTGACTTTGTATCCCAGAGAATGCAATAACCGTGTTACATAAGCCAGATGATCCAGAAGTATGTGTTTGCTGTATGCTTGGATCAGGCAATCATCCAAATAAGGGTAAATTTGTATCCCTTGAAGTCTGCAGTAGGCAATTACTGATGCCAGGCATTTCGTGAATACTCTGGGCGCAGTAGATAAGCCAAAGGGTAATGCAGAGAATTGATAGTGGATTGAACCTGCAAGAAATCTGAGGTATCTTCTGCAGCTTTGTCTGATTGGGACATGCAGGTATGCCTCCTTGAGGTCCAATGTTACCAGCCAAGACTCCTTGCCCAGCATGGGAAGAAGCTGCTGTAAGGTGAGCATCTTGAATTTTGGTACGAGTAGGAATGTGTTTAGGATGGATAAGTCCAAAATTGGTCTCCAGTTGGTTCCCTTCCTTGGTACCAGGAATAGTCTGGAATAAAAACCTTGACCTTGTTCGTGAGTAGGTACCTCTTGAATAGCTTTCATGTCCATGAGCTTTGAAATTTGTATTTGAGCCTCTGCCCTTTGATTGTGTGGCAGGTTCGGCATGTCTCTCATTTTTGGAAGAGCGTGAAAATGAAATCTGTAGCCTCTGTTTATAATGTCCAGGATCCATTTGTCTTTTGTGACAATATGCCAATTTTTTGAAAATAATGCCAGCTTTCCTCCCAAGGGTGCTGCCACCTGAGCCTTGCTTGGCATGCAAAGGTGAAAGTCATTGGGTTTGTTTCCTGTATTACCCCAAAAGATGGTAGGAGTGAAAACAAAAACAAAAACACAAAGGATCACTCGTGGAGCCCAAATAAGGGTATGAGCACAACAGCTAGGAATCCAATAGGTATTTGTAGGTTAATTCCACTAGTATAGTAAGGATGAACAGCAGGAACACACAAGAATAAAAGTCCAAACACCAGTTTAGGTGTTTGGACTGTTGTGCTCATACCCTTATTTAGGCTCCACGAGTGATCCTTTGTGTTTTTGTTTCCTGTATTGTTGTGCACTGTCTTCGCCACCTCTTGGTGCTGGAGATTGCCACTGTCTGCCTCTATATGATCCTTGAGATTGTCCTCTGCCCCTTGTGCGCCTGTATCTACCTCTTTGGGGCTTGTCCATGGCTGGAAAGGGCCAGTTTTTTGAAGGCCAATTTCTGCTAAAACGTGGTGGTTGTACCTGTAGAAAAGCTTTGACAGTTTGCATAGATTTAGCTTTTTCTTCCATTTTCCGTAGTATCTCCTCAGCATTAGTACCAAATAATACATCCTTTTGTAAAGGAGCATCTAGTAGTTTAGCCTTAATCAGGCAAGGTTTGTTCCCTAAGCCAGGCACGTCTACGAATGACTGATCCTGTAACAGCAGCTCTACTTGAGGGCTCTAGAGCATCATAGCCACATTGTAAGGTGTGTTTACCCACTTGTTCTGCACTATGAATCATATCCTGCAACTCCTTCAAATCTGGTTGTTCAGGTTGTGACATTTTATTCTTTAATTGTGATAACAGAAACTGCTGATATTTAAGCATATGGAACTGACAATTTAAGGCCCTCATTGCTAGGGTGGCTGAGGTATATAGCTTTTTCCCCCACCTTTCTAAGGATCTAGACTCTCTCTCGGAAGGTAATGGATTCTTAGCAGTTGAGGCCTTCATTCCCTTGGGGCCTTGAAAAATGGTTTCTGGGTCAGCATTATGGCTTTTGTAAAGAAATTGGTGTGAGTTAGCAACTCTGTAGTACCTATCAGGCTTGACTGGGGCAGGAGGCAGGGAATCCGGATTAAGGCAAACCTCCAAGTAAACATCATCAAGAATGTCCAAGACAGGAGGTATCGCCAGAGGTCTGTGCTGAGGTAGCAAAAGAAATTCCCTAAGCCTTTTCTTGGAATCTGAAAAATCTTGGCCTTCCCAATGGAAGTGTTCCCTCAAGGTATGCAAGGTTTCCCCGAAAGAAAAGTCCTCTGAGGGGGATACAGAAGGGATGGACTGCTCTGCATCAGAATCTTCAAAAGGGGAGTATGAATGTTCCTCTTCATCAGAATGTTCTGAAATAATGGAGCCCTGGTCAGAAGAGGGAGAATCTTCCTCCACTCTGGGTCTCTTGTCCGGCGGGGGTTGGGAACCCCTGATAAGAGTAATTAAATCCTCAGCCATTTTGAGCATCTGATTTTTAGGCATGGGGCCTGGAGATGGGCCCTGTGCAACAGGCCTCTTGGAATGCATGGCTGATTTAGACTTAGTAAATGCCTTTATGGAAAAGGAAGAAGAAGGTCTGAATACAAGTGGACCTGTCCACATTAAGAGGCTCAACACTCACAGTGGCTTCAGTAGCTGTAGTCAGGGTATGGGCCGAGGAACATGCGGTCTCTGTTACAGAAGACACCACCAGAGAAATGTCATCGGTAGTCAGGGGCTGCGTAGGCACCTCGCTGAGCACTTGTAGCCGGTTTTGGCATGGTGTCGGTGGAGACCGCGGACCTCGCGTGTTGGTCTTTGTCCTTGCGTTTTTTGGACAAAACAGTAGTCTGAGTCTCCAACGACATTTTATAATTAAAAGCTTTACCAAAAAAGTGCTGGGCGAACTCCGCCTGACGCTTAATAGTGCGTTTATTGAAAGAAGCACAAAAGCGACAGCCCGAGAAGTCGTGGTCTGGGCCTAAACAAGGTATACAGAGGGAATGGAAATCCTTATGCGGTATTTGCTTCCCACAAGAAATACAATTGTTAACTTTGTCTGACATCGGTCTGAGGCAAGAAAAACTTCCCCAACGGGGTACTTAGCTTTAAAGAAGACTTCGGTTTCCAAATTTTCGTAATTTCAGGAGCTGGCCGACCGGCACTTGTGAACTGCTTCTGCTTCGGGCGCGCGGCAAAAAAGACTGGAGAAAATGGCGTTGGCTGTGTCTTATATACCCCTGTCACACTGACATCAGGAAAGAAAGCGACAACAACCGACGCCGGACCTAGACTTTGGAATTCGGCCGACCGAGGACCTGCCTGACGGCAGGAGAACCCATCTGTTATGACTGCAGCTGTATGCACGATGAACATTAGTGTGAGCAGTGACAATGAGCCCCTACTCCTGCACATGTAACTGCCCGAACATCTAATCACCATTACAGAGTTATGTAACATCTACGAGAACCTAACACAACCTATCTAGTTTCCACTAAAGGGTATCCCCTAAGCCAGTACCACTATCCAGTATACTGCACACTTCAATACGATGACTAAAGAGTTCATCACAAAAGTAGAGCTGAAGTACAGTTGATTTTAGACTTCACAGTATCCCTTTGAAAACCAACATTCTTCATATTATATAGGAATAAATTTACTAACCAGCATTCTGCAACACAAACAGCTTAGATACATATAAACTCATTGATCTATTGCATACATCTTTGCATATGAATATTTCCATTGTTGTGGTTTGCTTCATTGTAATATTATTTGTAGGACTTTTCGTAACTAATGCTCTTTATTATCAGCTGAGACTGAAATGGGTCAGTTGTAATCATTGCTCTGCCCCAGCTAATAAATTAAAATAAACTTCTGGTGCATTCTGCTTAGTCAGTTAGTGCTAATTAGTTTGATGGTAACAGGATACAAAATGCTATAATATGTGGACCTCCATAATGCAGCTCTACAGTTTGCTTTATTTAAATGTCCAGGCATTCAGTAGTCATGCATCTTTTTACTCCCAAGACTTTTTTTTTTTTTTTTTTTACTATTTTGTATTCATTTGTTAATTGGGTAAGCCACACAAGACCAGACTTTTTTAACACTTTATTGACCAGATTAGTCTCACAAGGCAAATCACCTCAGACCTACTGGTTGAAGCTTGTTAACAGCACATAACTTTCTAAGCTGTATTATGAGATTTCCTCTACTGTTTCAAAGTTCTCTAAAAAAAAAAAAAAAAAAAAAAAAAAAGAATAACGTGTAAATTTAAGTCAAATGTGCTTAAAGTTGACATTTGTTTTATCAACACAATTTGGCTGACAGAACAGATCAACAGTAGGGCAAAACTGGAATACTACCAGGGTTCAGGAATTACACCCTTTAACCAGTACTGTGCAACCTTAGAGTGAAATACCAAAGGTAACGGGAGGGTTGGGGGCATAGCCCCCATGGGGGGGGGGGCTGAGGGATTTGTCCCCCTCCTACAAAACACACCATTTTTAACTTGCATGCCCATAATCTCTGAGAATGTGTATTAACATGTCAACATACTTTTCAAACCTTTTTTTTGGCAATGTTAGGAACTTCGATATTTGGGTGTTTTGATTATTTTTAGTACAACCATAAAATAACATCAAGATATTAACTACAAAGTCCAGTACCTGATCAGGGAAACCATCCATCCATCAATAATGAAATTAAAAACTCATTAACATATGCAAAGGTACAGTATGTATCTGCACCACTAGTGAACTGGATTTCAGCTGCTGGTGCGTCTATGTTGGGGTGAGCAATTATACAACCATCAAGATGCTACTGCTCTTTCCAAGGGAAGAGGGCAAATAGTTCTGCACATACTGTGGAGTTTGTAGTGAAGAATAATGTGTGTACTCTCCTAATAAAATGGTATACAATATAAACACCTGCTAAGACAAGATAGTCAGCAGTGCTATTCACTGAAGTCTCAAATGGATGAAAAACTGGCATATGTTTCAGTTCAAAAAAAAAAGTTGAGCAAGGGGAGGGAACTTAAACCCCCCCCCCACATTACTTTGTGTGTGTGTGTGTGTGTGTGTGTGTGTGTGTGTGTATATATATATATATATATATATATATATATACACACACACACACACAAAATCACATACATGAGTGTGCACGCTCATGTAAAAAAATCCTCCAACACTGCACAACTGTGGCAAAAAAAAAAAAATCCATACACAGTGAATCACAGTCAGTATACAAACAGAAATTGCATTGGCAATGATTTCCTATAGGCAATGTGACCAGGAGTTCAACACTTGAGAATAGAATCTGAAAAGCTTAAAACTTGTCCGCTTCAAAACTGACCTTATGTAGGGGGAAACCACCACCAGACAGCATGCTAATAAGAAAGGAACCTGACTTGGTTTCCTGCCTTATGAAGAAAGGATAAATGCCCGGCCCAGTATTACCACTAGCTTATGCTGGTGCATGGACTAGGAGATGGAGGTAATCTCCCAAAAAATGATTGTATTATACAATGTACAAACGGACTGGTTAAAGCTTACAAGATGCTGTGCTGTATACAGCAGGATTCCAGAAGGAATATATATACATTTTTTTTTTATTTGCTTACCACCACTGCTGTACTGTTGACATCTGGCTCCTCCAATGCCAGCTCCTGTAATGTCCCATCAATTCCATTCCCCAAACTATGGTTTCCCCAGTATAACTCACACCAACCGGATTTCCCTTCCAGTATATATAGGGGGAGCAAGTCAGTTTGCCAATTTGTAGGTTTTTGGGGGAGCAAGTTGCCATGTTCTGAGAATGGAGCTGGGACAGAACAGTAGTCATACTGTGGCTTGGGGGTGTGGTCTTCTTTAAGCCCAGCCTCCTACTAATGTAGGTGGCTGATGTCATCAGATGGGAATGCAATGGCACAGCCTATGTCCCTCAGCCATGTAAAGGAACAGCCCTCTACACCCATTGATCTAAAGAAGCAACACCTACTTTAGCGGCATGCAAGCAAGCCATGCCTCCTGTAAGCCCCCTTACTGTTCTCTAAAAGAAAACAGGCTGATGCCTTATCATTCCTCTTACACAAGACCAGCTCCAGCAGGTGTCTTAGTCATAATTCAAACTTTGGTCACCTGGGCTGTAGTCAGGTCTTTATCTCTCTACATCACAGAGCTGGCAGCAATGAAATATGCTTTCTGTTTTACAGAACATTGGGATGGCACACCTGGAATACCGTGTATGGGTCTGGAGGCTGGTAGAAAGCATATAATGCAGAGTTACAAAAATGGCATATAGGATGGAGGAACTATGATATGAAAATGAGGGATGTGATCCAAGCACACTGCTTGTTTGGAGGCAAATGAAAACAGTGAAGCCAAACAGTAAGGACAGAGAAAAAGGGACACCGGTGGCAAGTGGAAGTAGGATAATTCAACAGAGACTTCAGGAAGTATAATTTAGACAGGGAGGTGGGGGCCTCTTGAATTTTATGTTTAAGGGAGTGGTAAAATACGTGTCATTCAAAGTGTTTGAAGCTGCTTAGGACAGAGAAATGGAAGGATGTGGCAAAGGCAAACAAGCAACTGTGGAGTGGGATAGTTACAATAGCAGGCAGAGTAAATAAATCATGGGCCTTTCACCTTATCAGTCCATCTCCTACAAACACTTGGGTCTAAGTCAGATTCACATTAAATTTTCCTGGCTTCATCTCATTCCTTTACCTGTAACACACCTTGATCATATACACTCCCAAGATCTGAAGTGTGCTGTTCAACAAACAAAGCTCAGGAAAGGTAATGTGAAGGGATACAAAATTATAAACTGAAGGCAGCCTCCCAGACCTTGTCTTCTGCAGGTGTGTGTGTGTAGGTGTATCACCTACATCTATCAATGTTTACATACATAACTTTCATATGTAGATGATCCAGTCGTCCTCTAAAAACCCTTAGGACACAGATCGAAGCTCGTCTCCTTGGGTGGTATCATGAAAGCATTTCATGTATGCCAGAGGCCATGAAGGTCTTAGACCTCGGAGTACATCAAGCTTGTTGTGCACTGTGAAGGTATGTGAAGAAATTCACAGTACTGCTGCACAAATTTGCCAAAGATATGTTTTTGAAAAATGTTTGAAATGTAGACAGAGCCCTTATTAAATGTGCAGTAGTAGCACGTCAATGATTTACTGCACAGCAAAATTTACACTCCAAAGGGCACTTAGACCAGGTAACTTTGAAGACCTTTAAAAACAATTGGTTAGCAGCATACGAGGCAAACACTTGATGAACTTTTTATAATTTATTCTGTTTCACTATAGTTATAACTGTAAAACATATCACTCTCTGTTAGAATAATTTGGGAGAAAGACATGGTGATTAATTGCCTGGTTTAAATTTAACTCGGTGGCTGCTTTGGGCATAAAAGTAAGATATACCCACAAAACCGTGGTGTCTCCGTGAAAAAAAGCAAAAACAAATCGAAAGCTCAATACAAAAAGTACAGTTGTGTACACTTACCATAAATGTAGATGTTCGAGTGTATTCACTGTTGCAGTCATCACACTTGGGTTATCTGCATGCAGGTAGCCCTCAGTCTGCCCGAATACCAGAGTCTTGGGATATTGCATCGGATGGGGTCACCTCATCCATGAAGTAAGATCATCAGGGGTATAAAACATGCAGCCAACGCCATTACATCAGTTTTTCTTGCCCCAGATGTCAGGCGTCCCCAAAATAGGAAGCAATTAAGTGGTGTGGAACACCTCCTGTAAAAAGTAAATACCATTTCCATAAGATATGGCCAAAAAAGAGGATAGGCAGAAAGTATAGAAAGACAGGGGGCTGGAGGGAGGGTAACCAAGACTGCAACAGTGAATACATTCAAACATCTACATTTATGCTAGGTGTACACAACCGTACTATGTTCGTGTTTCACTGTTGCAGTCATCACACTTGGGTTGATTCCCAAAGCTGAGGAAGGGTGGATGCAGTCAAGAAGTAGTAGGGCTGGCTAGCAGGCCTTGTAAGATTGGTGTGGCAAATCCAGCTCTGGATTTAGAAAAGATAGGTAAGTGGTAATGCTTGGTGAAGGTGTGTACAAAACTCCAGGTTGCAGCTTCCAGGATGTCCCTGGTAGGGACTCCCTTGAAAAAAGCTGTAGAGGTTGAGGTAGCCGTAGTGGAATGAGGCCTGATCTCCCCTGTGGGGTAGGTTTTCCGTGTTGTTTGTAGCAGAAATGGATGCAGTGTGCTATCCATTTAGAAATGGTTTGTTTCAAAATGGCCTTGCCCTCTGCCCCTGTAGCAAAGCTGACTAGCAGCTGGTCAGATTTTCTGAAAGGTTTAGTCCTATCAAGGTAGAACCTGAGCGGTCTGTGCACGTTCAAGGAGTGCAGGATCCTTTCCCCTTTATTATGAGGATTATCTGAGGATTAGGAAAAAAGGTTGGCAAATGGATGGATTGGTTTAAAGTCACACTGGATACCACCTTGGGCACAAAAGATGAATTAGTCCTGAGGGAAACCCTGTCCGCATGGAAGATAATGAAGGGTTCCACAGCCATAAGGGCCTGTAACTCAGACACTCTTCTTGCTGAAGTGATGACTAGCAGTAAGGCTGTTTTCCAAGAGAGAAATTTTAACTCTGCTGTAGCAGTAGGCTCAAAAGGGGGAAGTGTGAGCTTCTCTAGTATAAAAAGGTCCAAGGCAGGAGTGGGAGCTCTCCTTGGGGGGGGGTCTTAAATTGTTAGCTCCCTTCAGGAACTGTTTGATCAGAGGGTGAGAAAAGAGGGGTGGCTCAATATTGTAATGAGCTGAGATGGCAGAGGCATGAATCTTAACTGAGGAGGATAGGCCTTTGTGGAGCAGCTCTGCTAGGTAATCTAGGATTTGAGGCAAGGAGGGCACGGCTGTTTCCTTCCCTTGAGACTGGCTCCAAGAACAGTATCTATTCCACCTTTCTGAATAGGATTTCCCAGTACTGGGCCTCCTGGCCTCAAGGATAACATCCAGCACCTGTTTGCTGAGGGTTGCTGGTGATGTATTCAGGGAATAAGCCAGGTTGCCAGGTTCAGGGTTTGCAGCTGAGGATGCAAAATCTGTCCCTCTTGCTGGGACAGCAGAGAGGGGGTCTGATGTAGGTGCCAGGGTGGCACTGCTGTCAGACTGCATAGGAGTGGGTACCAGTGCTGGCATGGCCAATCTGGTGTAGTGCTGGCATGGCCAATCTGGTGTAATAAGTATTGTCCTTGGCCTGTCCTGTTTGATCTTGAGGAGTACTTTTGAAAGGAGGGGCCAGAGGGGGAAAGGCATAGATTGAGAGGTTTTCCCATGTGAAGGATAGGTCATCCACTTTCCACGCTTGGCTGTGGGGAATTCTGGTGCAAAATTTGTTTAGTTGATGGTTTTGGGGGGATGCAAGGAGGTCCACCTCTGGTGTCCCCCACCTGTGTATTACAAGTTTGAATAAGTTTGGTTCCAGTTTCCACTCATGTGGGTCTATTAGATTTCTGCTTAAGTAGTCTGCCAGTGAATTTTGTTTGCCTGGCTGGAATTGAGCTTGCAGGTGCACTTGGTTGCTTAAGGCTGCATTCCACAGAGCCATGACTAACCTGCAGAGTGGGTAGAGTGAGTTCCCCCCTGCTTGTTTATGTACCACATTAACTGTGGTGTTGTCTGCCTTTATCAGGAGTTGTCCTGGCAGGATAAGGTATTTGAAGGCTGTCAGTGCATTCTGTACAGCTAACATTTCTTTTTGATTGACATGCAGGTGAATTTGCCCTGGGCTCCATTTGCCGGCCATGTGAGCCCCCCATGCATAGTCTAATGCGTCTGTTGTCAGAGTTTGGACGGCGGGGGGTTGTGAGAAAGGGAGTCCCTTGTTGTGGTTGCAAGCCTCTGCCCACCAAAGGAAATTTGTCCTTAGGCAAGGAATGATAGGAATCACGGTTTCCCGGTCCTGGCAATGTTGACACCAGAGACTTTTTAAGTACCACTGAAGTTTCCTCATATACAGTCTTGCATTTGGAATCAGTAGAATACATGAGGCCATGAACCCTAGGGCTTGCAGTATTTCTCTAGCAGATAGCTAGGTTTGGGTGGCCAGTAGTTTGAAATAAGTTGCCAAATAAACCGGCTTTTCTGGAGTGAGGAATGCCATCTGAGAAGCTGTGTTCAAGCTTGCTCCCAGGAATACAATCTTTTGGCTGGGTAGCAGATGTGACTTCTTTTCATTGATGGTATACCCCAGAGACGTTAGGAGCGTCTTTACAAACGTCAGGTGCTGAAGTAGCAATTCCTGACTGTCCGCCTGAATCAGGCAATCGTCCAAGTATGAGTAAATTTGAATATTTCTCTGCCTGCAGTAAGCAATGGCTGGAGCCAGGCACTTTGTGAATACCCTGGGCGCAGTAGATAAGCCAAAGGGAAGTGCAGAGAACTGACAGTGCATAGAGCCTGCCCTAAAACAGATATTTCCTGCAAGATTCACTTATGAGGATGTGCAGATAAGCTTCTTTTAAGTCTAGGGTGACTAGCCAGGAGTCCTTGGCTAGCATAGGAAGGAGCTGCTGGAGTGTAAGCATTTTGAATTTTGGTACCACCAGGAAGGTGTTTAGGACTGACAGATCCAGAATATGGTGCCAAAAGTTCTCTTTCTTGGGCACCAGGAACAGCCTGATGTAGAAACCCTGTCCCCTTTGCTCTGTTGGCACAGGTTGAATAGCCCTGATACTGAGAAGAGAAAGTACTTGCTTTTGGGCCTCTGTCCACTGGTTTGGAGGAAGGTCTGGCAATCTGTCTGGGGTTGGCAGAGAGTGGAAACAGAATCTGTATCCCTCGGATACAATGTTTAAGACCCATCGGTCCTGGGTAATATACTCCAGTTTTTTTGCATGCAGGCCGAGTTTTCCTACTAGGGGTGCAAGTAATTGGGCATGGCTGGGAAGGATTAAGGACAAGTCATTGTGAACTTTTTCCATAGGGGGGTGGCTTACCACTCCCAGTTTTTGAGGGAGCACTCCATTGTTTAGATCTGTGCATACCCTGAGACTGTAGTCTTTGTGGTCTGTTGCCCCTGGGTTTGGGCCGAGAAGGTCTGGAAGGAACTGGAAAGGACCATTTTTTTCCAAGGCCAATGCCTACTGAATCTAGGTGGCTGTACCTGGAAGAAATCTAACAGTTTGCATGGATTTAGCTTTTTCCTCCATCTTTTTAAGAACTTCTTCTGCTTTAGAGCCAAACATTTTTGGTTTAATGCAGCATCAAGTAATTTTGCCTTGACATAGTCTGGCAAGATTTGTTCCTTCAGCCAAGCATGCCTTCTCACAACAGACCCAGTGACAGCAGCCCTGCAAGATGCTTCTAAGGCATCAAAACCACACTGCAAAGTATGTTTACCAACTTGGTTTGCAGAATGCATTAAGTCTTGTAAGTCCTTATTTTCTGCACAATCAGGAATGAACATTTTTTGTTTATTTAGATCAATAATATGTTGCTGGTACGTCAACATGTGAAACTGGCAATTTAAAGCCCTGATGGCAAGAGTTGCAGAGGTATATGCCTTCTTATCCCATCTGTTTACAGTCCTAGAATCCCTGTCTGAAGGGGTAGGGTTTTTGGCTGTAGAAGCCTTAATACCTTTAGGTCCCTGGGAAATGGTCTCTGGATCCACAGTGGGATTTTTAAAGAGAAATTTGTGAGAGTCAGGTACTCTGTAGTATCTGTCAGGCTTTCTAGGAGCAGGTGGTAAAGTATCAGGGGGTAAGGCTGGATTCCATGAAGGCATCATCTACAATATCCAGGACAGGGGAATAGCTAGAGGCCTATGCTGAGGCAAGTCTAAAAATTCCCCAAGTCTCTTTTTGGACTGTGGGTAGTCCTGGCATTCCCAGCAGAAATGCTCTCTTAGGGTATGCAAGGTTTCACCAAAAGATCCTCTGGGGGGGAGGCGGAGGGAATTGAATCCTCTGCATCTGAGTCCTCATAGGTAGATAAGGGTATGTCCTGGTAATCACAAGGGTCAGAGTCATCAGACTCATGGTCTGAAGAATCAGAAGGAAAATCAATTCTTTGTCTTTTAGAGGGGGAAGGCTGGCTTTCTCTAATTAAAGTAATAAGGTCTTCAGCCATTCTAAGCATTTGTTTCTGTGGCATGGGGGCTTGAGAATGTGCTTTGGTAGTCTGTTTCCTATGCGCAGTCTGAACTCTGGGTCTGAGAAATTCGGCAGATGTAGTCATTAATGAAGTAGTCTGTTTGATACGAACATCGGAAGGTCTGAATATACCCTCAGAAGCCGGTGCCTGCACAGTGGCTCCAGACCCATCCAAGGTAGAGACATCCGCAGGTTCCATAGTCGAAGAAGCATCTCGCAGCATACCGGACTCCGAATGGGTCTCAGTAGAGGTCTTCGAATCTGTAGAAGCGAGTAACAGGGGTTGTGAAAGTGCCTCACTGAGTACCGGCGGACTGGCGACTAGCTTAATGGAAGCATCGTCGGCAGTTTTGGACCTATGTGGTCTGCTTCTGTCTTTATCTTTACGTTTTTTTTGGAAGATCGGTAGTCGGATGGCTTACCGAAGCCATTTCAGAATATGGAGAATGAGAGCGAAAGAATTTAGAGACAAAAATAGCCCGATGATGAATAGTTCAGGAGTTGAACAAGGCACAAAACCAATAGCGAGGGACGTTGTGGTCTGGGCCTAAACAAGTGATGCATTAAGAATGAAAATCTCTGTGAGGTATTTGCTTTCCACAGGCAAGACAATTGTTAACTTTTCTGACATCGGTTAGAGCAAGAAAAAAGGATCCCCAACAGGGTACTTTGCTTTAGAAGACTTCAGGTTTGAAACTCGAAAAATGAAAATTTCGGGTAGCTGCCGACTGGCACTTGCGAACTGCTTCGGGCTTCCGCACGGCAAGAAAAGCTGATGAAATGGCATCTGCTGCATGTTTTATACCCCTGACGACCTGACGTCATGGATGAGGCGACAGCATCCGAAGCAGAAATCCCAAGACTATGGTATTCAGGCCGACTGACGGCTACCTGCAGGCAGATAACCCAAGTGTGATGACTGCAACAGTAAAACATGAAGAACATCAGCTAAATCTCAAGAAAGATAAATATTTTAATTCTACTCAACAAGCTGGCTCAAATAAGGGTAATCTTCTCCAACTTGAAATTCAAGTCCTAAATAGGTAGTGGATTAGGAATGCCATTACATATTTTGTGATAGGCCACCACAGCACTGCAAAATCACTGAAACTGGGAACAGTTGAAAGGTGAATATTAACAAAGGAGTAGCTTAGCCCAGTGTGAAATATTTAGGGGAGATCCAAAACAACTGTCTCAAAGGCTGAAAAGCCATGTGTGCAATCCCTTCTAAGTTGCCCAATTCATAAAAAGTACAGCTGTGTACACTTACATAAATGTAAATGTTAGAGTGTATTCACTGTTGCAGTCATTACATTTGGGTTATCTGCTTGCAGTAGCCCTCAGTCGGCCTGATTAACAAAGTCTTGGGTCCTGGTCGGTTGCTGTCCCTTCTACCATGATGTCAGGTCATCAGGGGAATAAAACATGCAGCCGACGCCATTACATCTTCTCCAACTTGAAATTCAAGTCCTAAATAGGTAGTGGATTAGGAATGCCATTACATATTTTGTGATAGGCCACCACAGCACTGTAAAATCACTGAAAAGTACAGTTTTGTACCTACCATAAATGTAGATGTCCGATAGTAATGCATCTGCAGTCCTTACAAATGGGTTGTCCTGTCGTCAGGCAGCCCTTCGGTCGGCCGGATTCCAAAGTCTGGGTCTGGCCTCGGCTGGTGTCGCACTTCACCCGACGTCATAGCTGCAGTTATTCGGGTATAAAGGCATCAGCCGACGCCATTTTCCTCAGTGTTTCTTGCCCCAGATGCCAGGTGCCCTCTTGGAAGGCTAAATTTGGATAAATGCCAATGATTCCAAATAGTAGAGAGCAAACACAAAAATAAGCATGTATGTACATATATACAAACAAATACACCATAATAGATTCCCCCAGCTAGCTATAAGATGGGCAAATACCCTAGGAGCACCACAGAGGGGAAGGCGGGTGGGTAATCCTGACTGCAGATGCATTCCTATCGGACATCTACATTTATGGTAGGTACAAAACTGTACTATGTCCTTCAAGGATGCATCTGCAGTCCTTACAAATGGGTAGAATACCATAGCCAAACTGGGGGAGGTGGAAAAATAAAGTTATGGTGTAGTTAGGATCCCTTGCAAAACAGCAGTGGCAAAACCTGTTCGGGATCTAGAGTATAATGGTAAATTATAATGCTTGGCAAATGTATGCACGGAGCTCCAAGTGGCAGCCTCTAAAATGTCCTTGGTAGCCACTCCTCATAAGAAGGCTGTGGTAGTGGCTGTAGCCCTTGTAGAGTGAGGCCTGATGTTCTCTGGAGTTTTCTTTCCATGGTAGGAGTAACAAAATCTAATGCAATTTCCTATCCACTTGGAGATTGTTTTGAAATTGCTTTTCCTTCCCTTCCTGTTGCATATGCTACCAGTAGCTGGTCAGTTTTTCTATTGCCCTTGGTCCTGTCCAGGTAGTAGCGTAATTGTCTATGTACAGCCAAGGTATGCAGCAGTCTTTCTTCCCTGTTCTGTGGGTTGGGGAAGAATGTAGGTAGGTGGATAGCCTGATTCAAAGAAACTCTGGAGACCACCTTAGGCATAAAGGAAGGATTTGTTCTCATGGACACTCTGTCTTGATGGAAGATCAGGAAGGGTTGTACTGCCATTAATGCCTGAAGTTCAGATACCCTTCTTGCTGAAGTGATTGCCAGCAGGAAGGCAGTCTTCCATGATAATTATTGTAGTTCTGCTGTTGCTGCTGGTTCGAAAGGAGGAAGTGTCAATTTTTCTAGCACAAAGTTCAAGTCCCATGCTGGTAATGGTGGCTTCCTAGGAGGCTTTACATTTTTAATTCCTCTCAGAAACTGTCTGAGCAGAGGATGTGAGAAGACAGGAGGATCCAAGTCGTACTTTGCTGAAATAGCTGATGCATGAATCTTGATGGAGGAATAGGACAGGCCTGTGTGGAAGAGCTCTGCCAAGTATTCCAGGATGTTGGCTATGTTTACCAGTGACACATCTTCTCCTTTTGCAGTACTCCAAATGAGATATCTTTTCCATTTCGCTGAATAATTTTTTCTTGTTGAGGGTCTGCGAGCCTCAAGGATAATGTCTTTAACCCTTTGGGATAAATTAGGGTTAATTGGTCTTATGCAATGTTCCAGGCAGTCAGCTGCAGAGTTTTCAGGTTTGGATGCAGATTGTTGTAGTTGTTCTGTGTTAACAGCAAGGGAACCAGGGGCAGTGGCCATATTTGTTCCCGAGACATGCTCCTCAGTAATGGGTACCAATGTTGCCTTGGCCAGTCTGGAGCTATCAGAATGATCCTTGGACGGTCCTCTTTGATCTTCAATAGCACCTTGTGCATCAAAGGAAGCGGTAGGAATGCATATGCTGTCAGGTTTTTCCAACTGAAGGATAGGGAGTCCACCTTCCAAGCAAGTGGGTGGTACGTCCTTGTGCAGAATTTCTTTAGCTGGTGATTGAGTGGGGATACAAATAAGTCTATTTCTGGAAGCCCCCATTTTCTTGTAATGGTTTTGAAGATGTCCGGATGCAGCATCCATTCGTGGGCATCCGTGGTAGTCCTGCTTAATATGTCTGCTAGAATGTTTTCTTTTCCTGGTACAAAATTGCTTTTAACTGAATGTTGTAGCTCAGGGCCACATTCCAGAGGTCCAGTGCCATCCGCAAAGAGGATACGAATGTGTGCCTCCCTGCTTGTTGATGTACCACATAACTGTGGTGTTGTCTGTCCTTATCATCAATAGACCTTGTTGGAGAAATGGTCTGAATGCCTGAATTGCCAGTTTTACTGCCAGCATTTCCTTTAGATTTATGTGTAGGTGCAGCTGGTCTTGAGTCCATAAGCCTTGTATGCACTTGTCCAGCATGTGTGCCCCCCAACCGAGGTCTGAGGTCCGTCGTGATGGTTTGGCTTGGTTGAGTATTGTGGAAGGGCAATCCTGTGTTTGACTGACAAGCCTGAGCCCACCATAGGAATTCTTGCTTCAGGCATGGAATAATTGGAATTTGGGTTTCTAAGCTGTGCTTGTGTTGAGACCATAAATTCCTTAGGTACCACTGTAGTTTTCTCATATGCAGTCTGGCATGAGGAACCAATATTATGCAGGATGCCATGAAGCCCAAGGCTTGCAGTACTTTTCTTGCTGTCAGATGGTTCTGCTTTGTTAATGCCAAGAAATAGAGAGGTAGCTGCTCCTGTTTTTCTACTGTTAGGAATGCCATTTGCTTCGATGTGTCCAACTCTGCACCCAAAAAGGTTATTCTCTGGGATGGCATCAGTTTTGACTTTTTTAAATTGACTGTGTATCCCAGGGCTTGTAGCAGGTAAATGACCCTTTGTAAGTCTTCTGCTAGCTTGTTTTTGTTGTCCGCTTGTATTAGGCAGTCGTCCAGGTAAGGGTAGATTTGGATCCCCTGAAGCCTGCAATAAGCGATTACTGATGCCAGGCATTTCGTGAACACTCTGGGCGCAGTAGATAAGCCAAAGGGCAATGCTGAGAATTGATAATGCTCTGATCCTGCAAGAAATCTGAGGTATCTTCTGCAATTTGGTCGCATGGGGACGTGCAGGTATGCCTCCTTGAGATCTAGAGTTACCAGCCAAGACTCCTTGCCCAGCATGGGAAGAAGCTGCTGTAGGGTCAGCATTTTGAATTTTGGAACAATGAGGAATGTGTTTAAAGCGGACAGATCGAGAATAGGTCTCCATTTGCCTTCTTTCCTTGGTACTAGGAAGAGTCTGGAGTAAAAGCCCTTTCCTTGCTCCATATGTGGTACCTTTTCCACAGCTCTCATCTTTAATAATTGATTTACTTGTTGCAGAGCATCTGCCTTTTGATTTGGAGGTAGGTTTGGCATTCCTCTCTTTCCTGGTAGAGTATGGAAATGAAACCTGTAACCTTGGTCTATTGTCTGCAAAATCCACTTGTCCCTTGTGATGTAATGCCAGTTCTTTGTAAATAAAGCTAGCTTCCCGCCTAAGGGTGCTTCTAGTTGTTCCCTGGTAGGCGGTGCCAGAGCCAAGTCACTGTGATTGTCCTGTAGTAGTGGTGGTGGCTGTGTCTGTGCCTCGTTGGTTGTTACCCTGCCACTGGCGTCCCCTGTAGGCACCTCTGGACTGGTTTCTGCCTCTTGAACGCCTATTCCTGCCTCTCTGTGCTTTGGAGGAGTCTGGAAAGGACCAATTCTTGGAGGACCAATTCCTGATAAACCTTGGAGGTTGGACCTGTAAGAAATCTTTCACTGTTTGGACAGATTTTGCCTTCTCTTCCATCTTCTTCAGCACCTGTTGTGCAGGAGAGCCAAACAAATTGACCTTGTCCATGGGAGCATCTAATAGTTTTGATTTGACATGGTCCGGTAAGGCCTGCTCTTTTAACCATGCATGCCTTCTGATAACTGTGCCAGTCATGGCTGATCTAAAGGAAGCCTCCAGTGCATCACAGCCGCATTTTAAAGAATGGTTACTAACTTGCTGAATGTTATGTACCATTTCCTGAACATATTTCTTGTCTAAAGGTTCATCAGAGGACAGTTTTTTGGTTAACTGGTCTGACATAAATTCTTGATACTGGATCATATGAAATTGACAGTTCAAGGCCCTAGCTGACAGAGTAGCAGAAGTGTAAACTTTTTTACCCCATCTCTCTAAGGACCTGGATTCCCTTTCAGAGGGGAGGGGATTTTTGGTACAGGTAGATGCTACAGCCTTAGGCCCCTGGGAGATAGTCTTGGGATCTGCAAAAGGAGCCTTGTATAAATGGTGATGTGTGTCCGGGACCCTGTAGAACCTATCGGGCTTAGCAGGGGCCGGAGGTAATGAATCAGGAGCAGTACAAGCATCATTAAATGCATCATCTACAACAGACAGAACTGGAGGTATAGCTAAAGGCCTATGTTGTGGTAAATGCAAAAAGGTTCTAAGCCTTTTTCTGGAGTCTGAAAAATCTTGGCCCTGCCACTGAAACTGTTCCCTCATAGCATGCAAGGTTTCCCCAAAGGAAAATTCCTCAGGTGGAGAGGCAGAAGGGATGGACTCTTCAGCATCAGAGTCTTCATAAGGAGAAAAAGGAGCCTCTGGAGGGTCTGTATTATCTGAATCATCAGAGGAATCATCTGTGGAATCTGGCTCAGGGGGCTCTGCTCTAGGCCTCTTCTCTGGAGGTGGGTGAGAGGCCCTGTCTGGGAGAGGTTGGGATCCCCGGATTAAAGAAATGAGATCCTCTGCTAAACTAAGCATTTGGGAACTGGAGCTAGGCCTGTGAGAGGGGGTCTTAACAGGCACAGATTTAGTAGCTTTAGCTGCTTTAGCCCTGGCAAAGGCCTTAATAGACATGGCTGCAGGAGGCCTAGCAGCTCCACGTGCAGGGGTTGAAATATCCAAGGGAATAGTGTCAGATAATTCCTGAGAAACTACAACTGCAGGTTGGATTTCAGAAGCCGATTCCACCAGGTTGGAAGAGGCCTCGGTAGAAGGTAAGCTTTCGACTGAAGGAAGAACTGCTTGCTCGGTTTCAGCCGAAACAGAGACACTCGCGGTTGTCTTAACCGTGGTTTCGGCCGAAACCGCAGACCGCGAGTGTCGGTCCTTTTCCTTGCGTTTTTTGGATATTTGTGAAGTCGGAGGATCCGACGGCATAATATAAGCAAAATCAGAGCCGAAAAACTGCTCAGCAAATTCCGACCGACGTCTAAGCGTCCGTCGGTTAAAAGAAGCACAGGCTAGACAAGCTGCTACGTCGTGGTCTGGGCCTAAACAAGGTAAGCAGTAAGAGTGGAAATCTTTATGAGGTATTTGTTTCCCACAAGTTAAACAGTTATTCACTTTTTCTGACATTGACTGAGGCAAGAAAGAGTCCCCAACGGGGTACTTAGCTTTTTAGAAGTCTTCGGTAGTAGTAGTAGAAGTATTCGGTAGTAGTAATCTCTGGTTCTGACCGACCGGCACTTGCGAACAGCTTCTGCTTCGGGCGCCACGCGGCAAGAAAGACTGAGGAAAATGGCGTCGGCTGATGCCTTTATACCCGAATAACTGCAGCTATGACGTCGGGTGAAGTGTGACACCAGCCGAGGCCAGACCCAGACTTTGGAATCCGGCCGACCGAAGGGCTGCCTGACGACAGGACAACCCATTTGTAAGGACTGCAGATGCATCCTTGAAGGACATCTGGGAACAGTTGAAAGGTGAATATTAACAAAGGAGTAGCTTAGCCCAGTGTGAAATATTTAGGGGAGATCCAAAAAGTACAGTTTTGTACCTACCATAAATGTAGATGTTCAAGTGCTAATACAGCTGCAGTAATCACAGATGGGTTTTCTGCCGTCAGGCGGTCCCTCGGTCGGCAGAATACCAAAGTCTAGGTCCGGCGTCGGTTGCTGTTGCTCTCTTTCCTGACGTCAATGAGGCAGGGGTATAGAAGACACAGCCGACGCCATTTTCTTCAGTCTTTCTTGCCCCAGATGTCAGGTGCCCCCAGTAGGAAGGCAATACATAAATTATATTTATATACATGCAATACAATATAATCAAAAATCAGTAGTTGCAAGCAAATATACCATAGAAGGATAACCCAATCAGGTTGTATGAAGAGGGGTTAGGCCCTAGGCCTTTACCAAGAGGGGAAGGAGGGAGGGAAAAAGTACAGTTTTGAACCTACCATAAATGTAGATGTCCGATAGGTATGCATCTGCAGTCCTTACATATGGGTTGTCCTGCCTCAGGCAGCCCTTCGGTCGGACAGATTCCAAAGTCTGGGTCTGGCGTCGGCTGATGTCGCCCCTTCCCCGACGTCAGAGCGCCTGAGGTATAAAAGTGTCAGCCGACGCCATCTTCCTCAGTTTTTCTTGTCCCAGATGCCAGGTGCCCTCTAAGGAAGGCTAAATTTGGTAGAAATACAAAATATTGCAAACATGCACAGCAATATAAAACAAATACACCATAATAGATAACCCCAGCTAGCTATAAGAGGGATAAGTACCCAAGAAGTACCTCAGAGGGGAAGGAGGGAGGGGAAACCTGACTGCAGATGCATACCTATCGGACATCTACATTTATGGCAGGTACAAAACTGTACTATGTCCTTCAAGGATGCATCTGCAGTCCTTACATATGGGTAGAATACCATAGCCAAGCTGGGGGTGGTAGGCTCTAAGAAAATGATGGTGTAGCTAGAATGCCCTGCAGGACTGGCGTAGCAAAGCCTGCTCTGGATCTGGAATATAAGGGTAAATTGTAATGCTTGGAAAATGTATGCACGGAGCTCCATGTAGCAGCTTCTAAAATGTCCTTGGTAGCCACCCCTCTTAAGAAGGCTGTGGAGGTGGCTGTAGCTCTGGTGGAATGAGGTCTGATGCTAGCTGGCACAGCTTTTCCATGATAAGAATAGCAGAATCTAATGCAATTTCCTATCCGTTTTGAAATTGTCTGTTTGGAAATTGCTTTTCCTTGAATGCCTGCAGCATATGCTACCAACAGCTGGTCAGTTTTTCTGAAAGTCTTAGTTCTGTTCAAGTAGTAGCGTAACTGTCTGTGAATGTCCAGGGTATGCAGAAGTTTCTCTCCCTTGTTTTGTGGGTTTGGAAAGAAGGTAGGCAGGTGAATAGCTTGGTTCAATGAGACCCTGGATACCACCTTTGGCATGAATGAAGGATTGGTTCTCAAGGAGACTCTGTCCTGATGAAAAATAAGAAATGGTTGTACTGCCACGAGTGCCTGCAATTCAGTACTCTTCTTGCTGAGGTTATGGCCAGAAGGAAGGCAGTCTTCCAAGACAGGAACTGTAACTCTGAAGATGCTGCTGGTTCAAAGGGAGGTAAAGTCAACTTTTCCAACATGAAGTTAAGGTCCCATGTAGGCACTGGTGGTTTTCTTGGAGGATTGATGTTTTAATTCCTCTTAGAAACTGCCTTAGGAGAGGATGAGAGAAGACAGGTGGATCAGTATTGTATTCTGCTGAAATTGCTGAAGCATGAATTTTTATGGAAGAGTAAGAAAGGCCATTATGGAGCATGTCTGCCAAGTATTCCAGGATATGTGCCATGCTCATCACTGTGGCATCTAGGCCCTTTGTGGTGCTCCAAGTGTGGAATCTTTTCCATTTTGCTGAATATGTCTTTCTCGTGGAAGGTCTGCGAGCTTCCATGATGATATCCTTCACTCTCTTGGATAGCTTTTCCTGGTGAGGAGTCAAGGTATTCTCCAGGCTGTCAGCTGCAGGGTTTTCATGCTGGAGTGCAGAGTTTTGTAATTGTGCTGTGTCAGAAGGAGTGTCCATAGTGGTAGAGGCCACGGTCTTGTGTGTGACAGGCTCCGTAACAGTGGGTACCAGTGCTGCCTTGGCCAGTCCGGGGCTATTAGAATCACTTTTGGCTGCTCTGTCTTGATTTTCAGTAAGACATTGGTCATTAGTAGGAGTGGTGGAAATGCATATACTGTTAGAGTATTCCAACTGAGAGGGCGCCCACTTTCCATGCCTGTGGGTGGTATGTCCATGTGCAGAATTTCTTCAGCTGATGATTGTGGTGGGAGGCAAAAAGATCTATGTCCGGCCTCCCCCATGATTGTGTTATCTGAAGGAAGATGTCTGAGTGCAGCATCCATTCGTGTGGGTCCATGGTATTTCTGCTTAGGCTGTCTGCCAGTATATTGTCTTTTCCTGGCACAAACTGGGATTGCAGCTCTATATTGAGTTTTAGGGAAAGTTCCCAAAGATTCATTGCTAGTCCGCAAAGAGGGTAGGAATGGGTACCTCCTTGCTTGTTTATGTACCACATAACTGTGGTATTGTCTATCCTTATTAGCAGGTGGCCTTGATGTAGAAAGAGCTTGAAGGCCTCGATTGCATGAATCACTGCCAGCATTTCCTTTTGGTTTATGTGCATGCTAATTCTTTCTGAGACCATAGACCTTGGATGCATCTGTCCTCCATATGTGCTCCCCATCCATGGTCTGAAGCGTCCGAGGTAATGGTTTGGCTGGTTACTGGTTTGCTGAAAGGCAGGCCCGTTTGACTGGCTTGCTTGGGCCCACCACAGGAATTCCTTTTGAAGGCATGGAATGAGTGGTATCAAAGCTCCTAGGCTGTGATTGTGCTGAGACCATAAACTCCTTAGGTACCATTGTAGTTTTCTCATATGCAGCCTTGCTTGTGGAATCAGAAGAATGCACGATGCCATGTAACGCAGGGCCTGCAGGATTTTCCTTGCAGTCATCTGAGTTTGTTTTGTTAGATTTTTGAAGTAATCCGGTACTTGTCTTTGTTTTTCTTCTGTGAGAAAAGCCATTTGGGTGGTTGTATCTAGTTCCGCACCCAGAAAAGTTATTCTTTGGGATGGCACAAGTCTTGACTTGTGAATGTTGACTGTGTATCCCAAGGCCTGTAGTAGGTGGATGGCATAATTCAAATGTTTTTCCAAGGATTGTTGGCTGTCTGCTTGTATAAGGCAGTCGTCCAGATACGGGTATATTTGAATCCCCTGAAGTCTGCAGTGTGCAATTACTGATGCCAGGCATTTCGTGAATACTCTGGGCGCAGTAGATAAGCCAAAGGGCAATGCTGAGAATTGATAATGCTCTGAACCTGCAAGACATCTGAGGTGTCTTCTGCAACTTTGTCTGATAGGGACATGCAGGTATGCCTCCTTGAGGTCTAGAGTTACCAGCCAAGACCCCTTGCCCAGCATGGGAAGGAGTTGCTGTAGGGTCAGCATTTTGAATTTTGCCACAATGAGATAAGTATTCAGTGCGGACAAATCGAGAATAGGCCTCCATTGTTTTTCTTTTCTTGGGACAAGGAATAGTCTGGAATAAAATCATTGTCCTTGTTCTGCGAGAGGAACCTTTTCTATAGCTTTCATTTTCAATAGGTTGGCAATTTGTTTCAAAGCCTCTGCCCTCTGATTTGGTGGCAGGTTTGGCATTCCCTTTCTTTCTGGTAATGTATGGAAATGGAACCTGTATCCTTTGTCTATTATTTGCAGTGTCCATTTGTCCCTTGTAATACTGTGCCAATTTCTTGAGAATAAAGACAACTTTCCACCCAAAGGTTCATAGGTTCATACTAGGCTATCTGCCCGAGGGCATTTACAAGCCTAGCCCATAGTTTTGTGGCTTACGCCACCCCTTTAGTATGGGGAACTATACCCATTATTTTGCTGTGCCTCTGTTGAGCAGTGACACTGAGGTAATCCCTGGGGTATATCTGCGATCTCCCATCCATTGGTCAAGATTTCTCTTGAACAAGGCCAGCGAGGTGCTCTGCCTCACATATACCGGGATTTTATTCCACAGCATAGGGAGTCTTTGGGTGATGAATCTATCCCTCCAGCACGTCCTATTAATAGCCGTGTTGAGGTTTAAGTCTCCCGCCCTTGTGGCTCTGACGGATCTAGATTTTTGAGGTGAAGCATATTCATCAAATCTGGGTTTGACATGGCCTTGTATGTTAGGCAAAGGTCACCTCTGAGCAAGCGGTGTTTAATGAATAGAGCTGGAGTTCTTTCAGTCGGGCAGCATAGGACAGATGTTTGAGACCCTTTATCCTTTTGGTGAGGAACTTTGTGGCCTCTCCAGCTGCTGCAAGTGTCGGGTCAGATACATTCGAATGGGGCATTGTACTCAATCATTGGTCTGATGAGTGATGAGTATAGGGAGACTATGACCTCCCTTGATCTAGATGAGAATCCCTTCATGATAAGGTGGGCAATGTAGAAGGTCTTCCTAACTACTTTAGCTACATGGGTGTCGAATGACAGACTACTATCAACCTGGGTCCCCAGGTCCCTGATAACTTCTTCTGTACTCAGTGGATTGCCACCTATTTGGTAGCTAGGGGTAACCTTGTTTTTCCCGAAGGGTATGACTATGCATTTTTGGCATTTAACTTTAGGCCATGGCTCTGGCACCAGTTATCCGTTTCTGTGAGACCCTTCTGAAGGATATCTGTGTCAGATGTGTTTTCTACTATGGCCCAGTTTGCAGTCATCTGCAAACTTTGTCAGCCATAACCCTCCTGTGTTTGCTTGTACTGAAAGTAGATGCCAAACAAGAGTGGGCCCAGGACTGAGCCCTGTGGTACACCACTTGTGACAGGCTTTGAGTCTGACATGGCGCCAGCAACTCTGACCCTGTGGGTTCTGTCACTCAGCCAGTTTGCAACCCATCTTGTGATGTATGGGTTAACATTTAAGCCGATGAGTTTTTCAATGATACCCGAGTGGGGTATTGTATCAAAGGCCTTCGCCAGATCGAGGTAGGCTGTATGGACTGCCTTTCCTCATCAATGGCTTTGGTGACTGTTTCAAAAAGTCAACCAAGTTTAGAAGGCATGATCTGCCTTTGACAAAGCCAAACTGGGATGGATCCAAAGTCTGCAAATTCCCTATGTCTTTATTTATGAGGTCCATTATGATCCTCTCCATGGCTTTGCAGATAAGGCTTGTCAAGCTAATGGGCGGTAATTTCCAGGGTCGGTGGAGGCACCGCCTTTGTGAAGTGGTAACACAGTTGCAGTCAGCCACACCCTGGGAGTGTATCCAGAGGTAAGACTAAGATTAAACAGCTGTCCTAGCTGTTGGTTTAATTCCTCGTTGAGTTCGTGGAGCACACAGCCGGGACACCATCAGGTCCCATGGATGCTGTGTTTTTGCTTTGGAGAGAGCAGTTCTCACTTGGGCGTTGGAGATGTTTGGGGGCTGCAATCGCTTGGTATAGATATCTCTCCTTTTGGGGAGAAGTTTGCACTGAACCGGTCAGCCAGTATGTTGGCAATGTCTGTAGGATCAGTAATCTTCACATCATTTTGAACTAGTTCTGAGCATATCTGGGAGTTTCCTCCCAGGTTTCTAACATAGCTAAAGAAGGCCTTATGATTGTCTTTTGAGTCTTTAGCTATTTTTCTCTCAAAATTTGCTTTGGATGATTTTATGAGAGCTCTTAGTTTTTACTTATAGTGATCAAGGGTGTCTTACCTTTTAAGGATTTTGCTCTATCTTGTAGTAGCTTCCTCCTTTTGTTGTAGAGTTTGTTTATGGCTGGGGTCCACCAGAGTGGACGCTTGCCTTGGTACAAAGAGTCTTTGTTTTGCTTGGGATTGCCTTATCCATGCAGTCCTGCAGGTGCTGGTAGAAGGCATTTGTAAGTGATTCAGCGGCTTGAGTACTGTTTTCCGTCGGCTCGGGGCCTTAAAGGAGACCACACTAGTCTTTAGAAGTGTGAAGTCGGCTTTCGAGAAGTTCTTTACTGTGGTCTTTTATTTCAGGTGGGGGTGGGATGAGGACCTCCAGCGAGATTAGTTTGTGATCTGATCTCACCAGTGAGGGGTATACTTCCGGTGTTGAACATTGTGCTCCCATGTTCGTGATGATGAGATCAAGTATGTTTTCTCCTCTTGTGGGGATGGTGACTAGTTGTTCCATGGCATTTGAGTTTATGAATTCCAGGAACTTTTGGGCTAGGGTGTTTGGGCTTGAGTAGTGTTCCCAGTCTATATTAGGGTAATTGAAGTCACCTAGTATGATGGTGTTTGGTGATACATTTATCCTCTAGTGTTTTCAGGAAGGCCATGTGAGGTTCCTGAGTTTGTGAGGGTGGCCTGTAACATGCTACAATTTGCAGAGCAGTCTTGCCTATGGTTAATTGCACCTGGATGGTCTCCGATGCATCGTGCGTTGCCACCAGTCTTGAGGTGTGGGTGTCTTTGATGAATATGGATACCCCCTCCTTTCTTGGTATTGTCCGGATTTTGGGGCGGAACGCATGATAAGAGGTAAAACCTGATAGTGCTGGGGTGCTCTCAGGAGCCTTGAACCAGGTTTCTGTCACTGCACAGACATCGATGTTCTCCATACTGAGAAGGGCCTCGAGTGCGTGCATTTTGAGATTTAGACTTCTGGCATTGAGCAGCATTACCCTTAGTTTTTTCCTTTTTGTGTTCTAGGGTGGTAGGTTTAGAATTTGAGCCTTGCCTAAAAAGGCACTATGGGGTGGCAACAGCCTTTGCCAATATCCGAATCCCAGGGTGACAGGTGCAAGCCGTCCCTTGCGAAGCAGCGTGGCTTGTCCAGCATGTCATCCCAGGCAGACAGACATTGGATCCCCTTTGAATGACACCAGAGTTTAAGCCAATTGTTAAAGCTGATCATCTTATCTCTGTATTGTGGCATCATTCTTGGTGAAGGTAGGATACTGCTCAAGGTCAGGGTCATACCTGCCTGGGCTACATAATCAGAGAGCTCCTCAATGTCTCTTTTCATGTAGTCCAAGGAGTGCGTCTCAGGTCGTTTACACCAGCATGGACAATGACCGAGTCATATTTGTACCTGCTGTTGAGAGACCTGAGTGCTTGCGTTATGTGGCGGATTCTAGCGCCCGACAGGCAGCTTACTGTGACCTTCTCCTTACTCAGTCTGGTGAGCGGGACGCCAGTGTGTCTGACTATGGAGTCACCAATGACTAGTGTGTCTGGCATTGTGTTTGGCCTTAAGGGCTGTGACTGTTTGACACTCTGACTGTGAGGTCTATGTGTTGCTGGTGTTGTGGTCTGAGTTGGTGGTTGTTTGGGTGTCTGCTTTGGTGGCCTCTGCTGTTTTGGTAGATTTTTGATCAGAGCCGCCGAGTATGTCTTTGTGTGTTTATGTGTATGATTTGAGGTTGTGATGGTACTATGTGAGACTGGGTCTATAGTGTGTGTGGTAACCTTCTCCTCCTGACTGGTCTTGCCAGTCCTATGTTGAGAGAGCTCAGCCTCCAGTTTGGCCGTATAGTTGCATCTCTCGCATGTATTTGTGTTTTGTGGGAGGAGGAGAGGGTTGTCTGTGTACATGAGGCAATTGTAACATTGCCTCAATATTCCCAGGTTCACCAGCTGAGCAGGAGAGGACACTAGCAACTGATCCCTCGACATGCTAGAAGGACTAGACAAAAACTTTAAAAGAGATTCCGGGGACGTGAGTCACCGAGAAATCGGGTTTGCCTTTTTGGGGTGCTATCTATAAGACTGCCGTATCAAGGTAATAAGTACTGTAGGAGCAAGTGCTAGGTTTAACAGATAGAGAAAAGTCTACTTGGAGTCAAGTAGAGACGATCTTTTTAGGTATTAGAGAAAGTGCTAGTAACAGGGATGCTTAAAGGTAAGATTGAAAAGAATGCACTCTGCAGTGTGCACTAGAGAAGTTAGATATGAAAGTAGGTAACTTGAGTTTTACCTGTTTAAAAAGTTAAGGTTTAGTGGAGAGTTACTATTTTTAAAACAGCAAGATGGACTGAAAGGGGTGGTTACTTTTGTATTTTGGTACTATGAAATACTGTAGGATGGCCAATAAATTTAAATAATTGAAGGGTGGGATTTCAAAAGTGATGGTTTTGTGATTACTCACATAAGCCAGTGAAAGTAGAGAGAAATGAGATATATGGTCAGATTAACATAAGAGGCGGGCAACTAGAAAGACAGTGGTATTTAACAAGACAACTTAAATGGGTAGGAGGGAGGGGAAAAATTCTGCCTGACTCAGAACAGAGAGAGCTGTGGTCTCTTTTGAAGTTTTAATATGCTGTTAAACAGAATGCAAGCAAAACACAAGGTAAAGAAAACAAACTACAGTATTCAAAATATAGAAAGGCAATACAGAAATACAAAAAATAACAGCAAACTAACCTTTCCTTCATAGGTACTACAGGGTCCCGGACTCGCATCATTTCCTTTACAAGGCCCACTCTGCTGACCCAGAAACTATAGAAAGGCAATACAGAAATACCTACTACAGGTGCTTCTAATTGAGCCCTGGTCGGCGGGGTCAAGGTGAAGTCATTGAGTCTGTCCTTGTGCAGCAGTTGTTGGACCTGCACTACCTCTCTGGTTAGGAGGCTGCCATTGACGTCTTCTGTAGGAGCCTCTAGCTTGCCCTTTACCTCTGGCACGCCTGTTCTTGCCTCTTTGAAATCTCTCTTCTGAAAAGGACCAATTCTTAGAAGGCCAATTTCTGCTGAATCTTGGTGGTTGTACCTGGAGGAAATCTTTGACTGTTTGTACAGATTTTGCCTTTTCCTCAAATTTCTTTAAGACCTCTTGAGCAGTGGAGCCAAATAACTTTTGCTTTTCCAGTGGAGCATCCAGAAGCTTAGCCTTAACATGATCTGGCAAAGATTGTTCCTTCAGCCAGGCATGTCTACGTATGACTACACCTGTCATTGCTGACCTACATGAAGCTTCCAATGCATCATAACCACACTGCAAGAAATGGTTGCTAACCTGTTGTGAATTATGTACCAGATCCTGAAGTGACTTACGATCTAGGGGTTCAGGCGAAGACAGTTTTTTCTGCAATTCATCTAACAAATACTCTTGGTACTGTATCATATGAAATTGACAATTTAAAGCCCTCATAGACAGAGTGGAAGAAGTGTACACTTTTTTACCCCATCTCTCTAAAGCCCTGGAATCCCTTTCAGAGGGGAGTGGATTTTTAGTAGTGGCAGCTGCAACCCCTCTAGGACCCTGGGAAATAGTTTCTGGGTCAGCAGAGTGGGCCTTGTAAAGGAAATGATGCGAGTCCGGGACCCTGTAGTACCTATCGGGTTTAACAGGAGCCGGAGGAAGGGTGTCAGGGGTAGTGCTAGACTCAGAATACACATCATCAATGACACTTAAAACAGGAGGGATAACCAAAGGTCTATGCTGAGGTAAATGAAGAAAAGTCCTTAATCTCTTCCTGGAATCGGAGAATTCCTGGCCCTGCCATTGGAAATGCTCTCTCATGGAGTGAAGCTCCCCAAAGGACAGCTCTTCAGAAGGGGAGGCAGAGGGAATAGATTCCTCTGCATCAGAATCCTCGTAGGCCGTGAAGGCCTCCTCCTGGTAGTCTGATAGAGCAGAGCCATCAGAGGACTGAGGTTCAGCAGACCCAACCCTGGGCCTTTTGTCTAGTGGGGGTTGAGAGCCCCTGTCCGGATGAGGCTGAGAGCCCCTAATTAAGGAAATAAGGTCCTCAGCCAAACTTAGTATCTGAGAACCTGTAGTGGATTCCTGAGAAATAGAGTTGGGAGGCAGAGTTTTTTGTTGCTTAGCAGCTTTAGCCCTAGTGAAAGCTTTTATGGACATGGATGCAGGGGGCCTGGCTGCCCCACGTGCTGGAGTAGTTTTGTCTAGGGGAATGGTGTCGGTAGGTTCCTGAACACCGGTTTCCGAGGGTAATTCTATAACCGACTCAGAAAAGGCCTCCGGGACCGAGGCTGACGGTTGAGCGGTTTCTACGGATGGAAGTACCGAGGACTCTGTTTCAGCTGAGACCGAGACACTCGCGGCGGTCCGTGTGCGTCGGTCCTTGTCCTTCCGTTTCTTGGTTAAATGAGAAGTCGGAGTCTCCGACGGCATTTTATAAGAGAAACTAGCCCCAAAAAAATCCTCTGCAAACTCCGACCGACGCCTAAGTGCGTCGATTAAAGGAGGCACAGGCAGTACAGGCCGAGACGTCGTGGTCTGGGCCTAGGCAGGGGAGGCAGTAGGAATGGAAATCCTTATGAGGTATTTGTTTCCCACAAGTCAAGCAATTATTAACTTTAAGCGTTTGATCTGACATCGGCTGAGGCAAGAAAGAGTCCCCAACGGGGTACTTAGCTTTTTGAAGTCTTCGGTAGCTGAAGTTACAGGAGCTGGCCGACCGGCACTTGCGAACTGCTTCTGCTTCGGGCACCACGCGGCAAGAAAGACTGAGGAAGATGGTGTCGGCTGACACTTTTATACCCCAGGCGCTCTGACGTCGGGGAAGGGGCGACATCAGCCAACGCTGGACCCAGACTTTGGAATCCGGCCGACCGAAGGGCTGCCTGAGGCAGGACAACCCATATGTAAGGACTGCAGATGCATCCTTGAAGGACATCTGTACTGCAGCTGTATTAGCACTCTAACATCTAGATTTATGGTAGGTACAAAACTGTACTATGTTCATCGTGCATACAGCTGCAGTAATCACAGACGGATAGAATCCCAAAGCTACGCACAGGGTGGTAGGCACTAGGTGGAACTGGGATGAGCCAGAATGCCCTGCAACACAGCAGTGGCAAAGCCTGCTCTAGTTTTGGAATATAAAAGCAGGTGGTAGTGTTTTGTGAAGGTATGCACAGAACTCCAAGTGGCTGCCTCCAAAATATCTTTTGTAGGAACTCCTCTGAGGAAGGCTGTAGAGGTAGCTGTGGCCCTGGTGGAGTGGGATCTGATGCCTGTAGGGACAGATTTTCCATGATAGGAGTAACAAAACCGTATGCAGTGGCCTATCCATTTTGAAATGGTCTGTTTGGTAACTGGCTTCCCTTCAGCACCTACAGCATAGGACACAAAAAGTTGTTCTGATTTCCTGAAAGGCTTTGTTCTGTCCAAATAATAACGTAGCTGTCTATGGATGTCTAAGGAGTGTAGCAGCCTTTCCCCTTTGTTTTGAGGATTGGGGTAAAAGGTAGGTAAGTGTATGGCTTGATTTAAAGCTACCCTGGATACTACTTTAGGCATAAATGACGGGTTGGTTCGAAGGGAAACCCTGTCCTGATGGAAGATGAGAAAGGGCTGCACAGCCATGAGGGCTTGTAGTTCCGAAACCCTACGAGCTGAGGTAATGGCCAGAAGGAAAGCTGTTTTCCAGGACAAATATTGCAAATCTGTTGAGGCAGCTGGTTCAAAGGGATGTAATGTTAATTTTTCTAGAATGTAATTAAGATCCCAGGCTGGCACTGGTTGTTTCCTTGGTGGCCTTATATTCTTAGCCTCTCTGAGGAACTGTAAGAGTGGGTGAGAGAATACGGGTGGATCCATGTTGAATTCTGCAGAAATGGCTGAGGCATGGATTTTTATGGGGAAAATGAAAGTCCACTGTTCAGCAGCTCAGCTAGATACTGTAATACCGGAGGCAAATTCAGTTTTCTAGGGTCCTGGCCTTTTTTCTCATTCCAAGAGCAAAACCGTTTCCATTTTGCGGAGTAAGCCTTTCTAGTAGATGGCCATCTGGCCTCCAAAATGACATCCTGCACCTCTTTGGGGAGTAGAGTTTGTTGTAGTGTTAAGAAATTTTCCATGCAGCGAGATTGAGTGTTTTCAGCTGACTGTGAGGAGTTTTGTAGCTGTGCTGAGTCAGCAGAAGAGGCATTAGAGGTAGGGGCCAGGGAGGAGTATGTGTTAGGCTCCTCAGTAGTGGGTACCAGTGTTGTCTTGGTCAGTCTGGAGCAATCAGTATCATCTTTGGTCTGTCTGCTCTTGCTTTCGAGAGCACCTTGGGCAGAAGAGGCAGAGGTGGGAAAGCGTAAACTGTCCATGCTGTCCAACTGAATGAAAGGGCGTCCACTCTCCAGGCCTTTGGATGAAAGGTCCTTGAACAAAACTTCTCCCATTGATGATTCCTGTGGGAGGCAAAGAGATCTATGTCTGGCCTCCCCCACGCTTGGATTATCTTTGTAAACACTTGAGGATGCAACTTCCATTCGTGTGGATCTGTCATTTCTGCTTAGATTGTCTGCCAGCGTGTTTTCCAAGCCTGGCAAGTACTGTGCTTGAAGCTCGATTTGCCATTCCAGAGCCAAGTTCCAAAGTGTCATGGCTAGTCTGCACAGGGGGTATGAATGTGTTCCTCCTTGTTTGTTTATGTACCACATTACTGTGGTGTTGTCTGTTCTTATCAATAATTGTCCTGGATGCAGGAGGGTCCTTGAAAGCTGTAATTGCATTTATCACTGCTAGCATTTCTTTTTGATTGATGTGAAGGTGCTTTTCCTTTTGGGACCATTTGCCCTGAATGCACCTGTCTGTCATGTGCGCCCCCCAGGCGTAATCTGAGGCGTCTGTTGTGGTGACTTGATTTGCTTGAGGCTTGCAGAATGGAAGACCTGTGTTTGTTTGACATGCTTGGGCCCACCATAGAAATTCCTTTTGCAAACATGGAATTCTTGGTATTATTGTTTCCAAACTGTGGCTGTGTTGAGACCATAGGTTTTTTAGGTACCATTGAAGTTTCCTCATATGCAACTTTGCACATGGGATTAAAAGAATGCAAGATGCCATGAAGCCCAGAGCCTGCAGGATTTTCCTTGCAGTAAGCCTGGTACAATTTGCTAGTGCTTTGAAGTACTGAGTTAGTTGCCCCTGTTTTTCTGGCGCAAGATAAGCCATCTGGGTGTTTGTGTCCAAGATGGCACCCAGGAAAGTTATTTTCTGAGATGGTGTTAGCCTGGATTTCTCTTTGTTGATTGTGTATCCCAGAGAATTCAGTAACCGTGTTGCATAAGCCAGAAGTTCCAGAAGTATGTGCTTGCTGTCTGCTTGGATCAGGCAGTCGTCCAAATAAGGGTAAATTTGTATCCCTTGAAGTCTGCAGTAGGCAATTACTGATGCCAGGCATTTCGTGAATACTCTGGGCGCAGTAGATAAGCCAAAGGGCAATGCAGAGAATTGATAGTGGATTGAACCTGCAAGAAATCTGAGGTATCTTCTGCAGCTTTGTCTGATTGGGACATGCAGGTATGCCTCCTTGAGGTCCAATGTTACCAGCCAAAACCCCTTGCCCAGCATGGGAAGAAGCTGCTGTAATGTGAGCATCTTGAATTTTGGTGCAGTAAGAATGTGTTTAGGATGGATAAGTCCAAAATGGGTCTCCAGTCGGTTCCTTTCCTTGGTACCAGAAATAGCCTGGAATAAAAACCTTGACCTTGTTCGTGAGTAGCTACCTCTTGAATATCTTTCATGTCTATGAGCTTTGAAATTTGTAGTTGTGCCTCTGCCCTTTGATTGTGTGGCAGGTTTGGCATGCCTCTCATTTTTGGGAGAGTGTGAAAATGAAATCTGTAGCCTCTGTTTATAACGTCCAGGATCCATTTGTCTGTTGTGACAATATGCCAATTTCTTGTAAATAATGCCAGCTTTCCTCCCAAGGGTGCTGCCAGCTGATTGGCATGGAAAGGAGGAAGTCATTGGGTTTGTTTCCTGTATTCAATAAGGATACAAGTGTGAAACAAAAGGACTCCAATAACAAAACAGCACACTTGAAGGAAATCAGGTTCAACCTCTGGAAATTCCGAAAACTTTTTATTCCACAAGGAGACAAACAAATTTAACGCCAATAATTGTAGTGCGTTTTCGATTCGTGGTCTTCATCAGAATGTCAAAATCAAATAGCCTAACAGCAAAAACCACTCCTTTTATATACTAAATAGTACAAATTAATCTCAATTGAATAATTGAACCTTTAACCCTAAAAATCTTGATACTTATTCTCCATAGCGAATTTTCTAATGTTAAAAGTCCTAAACCCTCAATGCCACACTTAATAACTAGTATTTCATTTATATATAAAACTTTTTTAGAATGGATTCAAAAACCCATTTTACTTGATGATATATTTAAAAATGCACATATATTATATGTGATAATATATTAATTCATCCAAACTTATAAATTCAATTAAACATATTTAAATCCATTAAAATATACTGACATGTACTTTAACGCCATCTGGTGTAGCAAGTGACCCAAAACACATTAAAACAAGACACAAATTTATACTCAAAAAAAGTTTTATATCATAGGTTCATACTAGGCTATCTGCCCTAGGGCATTTATAAGCCTAGCCAGAGTATGTTTGGCTTTCGCCACCCATTTTAAATTAATTTTGCAATGCCCTTTTTCGAGGTTAGTATACTGTGCCTCTGTCTAACAGTGACACAGAAGTGATACCCGGGGTAAACCTACGATCTCCCATCCACTCATCAAGGTTCCTCTTGAAAAGAGTCAATGAGGGACTCTGCCTAACCTGGACTGGGATTTTATTCCAGAGTGAAGGGAGCCTCTGGGTTATGAATCTGTCCCTCCAGCATGTCCTATTTATTTCAGTGCTGAGGTTCAAGTCTCTCGGGCGTGTAGCTGGATGGGATTTGGTTTTTTTGAGGTGCAGCATGTCCCTTAATTCTGGGTTGGACATGGCCTTATACGTCAGGCACAGGTCACCTCTGAGCAGGCGGTATGCCACTGAGTAGAGCTGGAGTTTCTTTAACCGGGCAGCATATGGCATCTGTTTGAACCCTTTGATCCTCTTGGTGAGGTACTTTTGGGGTCTTTCCAGTTGCTGCAGGTGTTTGGTAAGGTACATCCCAAAGGGGCATTGTACTCAATTATGGGCCTGATGAGGGATGAGTAAAGAGGCACGATGACCTCCCCTAATCTAGATGTGAATCCCTTCATGATTAGGTGGGCTATATAAAATGTTTTTCTAACCACTTTGGCCACGTGGTTGTCAAATGAGAGATTGCTATCAACTTGGGTCCCCAGGTCCCTAATTACTTCTTCTGTACTTAATGGATTACCACCTATGTGGTAATTTGTGGGCACTTTGTTTTGCCAAAGGGATGACTATACACTTTTGGCGTTAGCTTGAGGCCATGGCTCTGGCACCAGTTGTCTGTTTCTACGAGGCCCTTTTGGAGGATGCTTGTGTCGGCTGGAGAGTCGATTATGGCGCCCAGTTTGCAGTCATCTGTGAACTTGGTCAGCCACAGTCCTTCCGTGTTGGCCTGTACCTCCGAGAAATATATACCAAACAAGAGAGGTCCCAGGATTGAGCCTTGTGGGACGCCACTTGTAACTGGTTTGGAGTCTGACATGGCTCCAGCAATTCTAACCATGTGGGTTCTGTCCTTGAGCCAGTTTGCAACCCATCTAGTGACATAGGGGTTTTATATTTAAGCTGGTGAGCTTATCTATAATGCCCGAGTGGGGTATTGTATCGAAGGCTTTTGCGAGGTCCAGATAGGCTGTGTGGACCACCTTCCCTTCAATGGCCTTGGTGACTGTTTCAAAGAAGTCAACCAGGTTTAAGAGGCAGGATCTGCCCTTAAAGCCAAACTGGGTAGGATCCAGTGTCTGTAGGTCCCCAATATCTTTATTTATGAGGTCCATGATGATCCTTTCCATAGCTTTGCAGACCAAGCTAGTCAGGCTTATGGGGCGATAGTTTCCAGGGTCCGTTGAGGCACCACCTTTGTGGAGAGGGACCACTGTTGCTGCACGCCACTCTTTGGGTACATATCCTGTAGTAAGGCTGAGATTGAACAGTAGTTTTATGTTTGGGTTTAGCTCTTCTTGGAGTTCATGTAGGACGCAGCCTGGGACACAGTCTGGTCCCATTGATGCTGTGTTTTTTGCTTTGGAGAGGGCGGCTCCCACCTGAGCATCTGAGATGTCAGGGAGGCAGCACTCTGCTGGGATAGATATTTGCCCTTTTGGTGGGGAGGGAGAAGTTTGCGCTGAACCTGTCAGCTAGGATGTTGGCAATGTCTGTGGGATCAGTGTATTTTTTTGTCATTTTGGACTAATTCTGAGCATATCTGGGAATTCCCACCCAGGTTCCTAACATAACTAAAGAAAGCCTTGTGATTATCCTTAGTGTCCTGTGCAATTTTTCTCTCGAAGCTGGCCTTTGACGATTTTATGAGTGCCCTTAGTTTTTTGCTAATACTGATCAGAGATGCCTTCCGTTTTGGGATTTTGCTCCATCATGTAGTAGCTTCCTCCTTCTATTGTATAGTTTGTTTATGGCTGGGGTCCACCAGACAGGTCGTCTGCCTTTGGAGGATTGGGTCTTGGTTTTATTTGGGATTGCATGATCCATGCAGTCCTGAAGGTGTTCATAGAATGCATTTATAAAGGATTCTGCGGTCTGGGCCGTATTTTCCACAGGCCCGGGGGCTTTGAAGGATTCCACCTCGGTTTTGAGGAGTGTGAAATTTGCTTTAGAGAAGTTTTTCACTGTGGTTTTCTGGGCAGTGTGTGGGGTCAGGATGTGAATATCCAGTGAGATCAGTTTATGGTCTGATCTTACCAGTGAGGGATACACTTCTGGTCTGGAGCATAGAGTCCCCATGTTGGTGATGATCAGGTCCAGTATGTTTTCCCCTCTTGTGGGAGTGGTAACAAGTTGTTCCATAGCATTTGAGTTTATGAATTCTAGGAACCTTTGGGCAAGGGTGTTGGAGCTAGAGTAATGCTCCCAGTCTATGTTTGGGTAGTTGAAGTCGCCCAATATAATGGTGTTCGGAGAGACCTTCATATTTTCCAGTGTTCTCAGGAAGGCCGAGTGGGGTTCCTGGGTTTGGGAGGGTGGTCTGTAGCAGGCTATAAACTGGAAGGCAGTTTTACCCACTGTTAGTTGCACATGGATAGTCTCTGATGCTTTGTGCTTTGCCACCAACCTGGAGGTGTGGGTATCTTTGATGAATATCGATACTCCCCCTCCTTTTGTGGTTCGGTCCAAGTTTTGGGGCCGAAAAGCATGGTATGAGGTATAACCTGGTAGTGCTGGGGTGCTCTCGACCCTGAACCAGGTTTCTGTTACTGCACAGATATCGATGTTCTCCATGCTAAGGAGAGTTTCGAGTGCGTGCATCTTGAGGTTTAGACTTCTAGCGTTGAGTAGCATTACTCTTAGTTTCTTATCCCTTGTGATATATAAATGAAATACTAGTTATTAAGTGTGGCATTGAGGGTTTAGGACTTTTAACATTAGAAAATTCGCTATGGAGAATAGGTATCAAGATTTTTAGGGTTAAAGGTTCAGTTATTCAATTGAGATTAATTTGTACTATTTAGTATATAAAAGGAGTGGTTTTTGCTGTTAGGCTATTTGATTTTGACATTCTGATGAAGACCACGAATCGAAAATGCACTACAATTATTGGCGTTAAATTTATTTGTCTACTTGTGGAATAAAAAGTTTTCGGAATTTCCAGAGGTTGAACCTGATTTCCTTCAAGTGTGCTGTTTTGTTATTGTTTCCTGTATTGTTGTGCACTGTCTTCGCCACCTCTTGGTGCTGGAGTTTGCCATTGCCTGCCTCTATATGATCCTTGTGATTGCCCTCTGCCCCTTGTGCGCCTGTATCTACCTCTTTGGGGCTTGTCCGTGGCTGGAAAGGACCAGTTTTTAGAAGGCCAATTTCTGCTAAAACGTGGTGGTTGAACCTGTAGAAAAGCTTTGACTGTTTGGATAGATTTGGCTTTTTCTTCCATTTTCCATAGTATCTCCTCAGCATTAGTACCAAATAGCACATCCTTTTGTAAAGGAGCATCTAGTAGTTTAGCTTTCACATGACCAGGCAAGATTTGTTCCCTAAGCCATGCATGTCTACGAATGACTGATCCTGTAACAGCAGCTCTACTTGAGGCCTCTAGGGCATCATAGCCACATTGTAAGGTGTGTTTACCCACTTGTTCTGCACTATGCATCATATCCTGCATCCTTCAAATCTGGTTGTTCAGGTTGAGACATTTTATTTCTTAATTGTGATAACAGAAACTGCTGATATTTAAGCATATGAAACTGACAATTTAAGGCCCTCATGGCTAGGGTGGCCAAGGTATATACCTTTTTTCCCCACCTTTCTAAGGATCTTGACTCTCTTTCGGAAGGTAGTGGATTCTTAGCAGTAGAGGCCTTCATTCCCTTGGGGCCTTGAGAAATGGTTTCAGGGTCAGCATTACGGCTTTTGTAAAGAAATTGGTGAGAGTTAGGAACTCTGTAGTACCTATCAGGCTTGACTGGGGCAGGAGGCAGGGAATCCGGATTAAGGCAAGCCTCCGAATAAACATCATCAAGTACGTCCAAGACAGGAGGTATCGCCAGAGGTCTGTGTTGAGGTAACAAAAGAAATTCCCTAAGCCTTTTCTTGGAATCAGAAAAGTCTTGGCCTTCCCAATGGAAGTGTTCCCTCAAGGTGTGCAAGGTTTCCCCAAAAGAAAAATCCTCAGGAGGAGATACAGAAGGAATGGACTGCTCTGCATCAGAATCTTCAAATGGGGAGTAAGAGTGTTCCTCTACATCAGAATGTTCTGAAAAAATGGAGCCCTGATCAGAAGAGGGAGAATCTTCCTCCACTCTGGGTCTCTTGTCTGGAGGGGGTTGGGAACCCCTGATAAGAGTAATTAAATCTTCAGCCATTTTAAGCATCTGCTTTTTAGGCATGGGGCCTGGGGATGGGCCCTGTGCAACAGGCCTCTTGGGATGCCTGGCTGATTTGGACTTAGTAAAAGCCTTAATGGAAAAGGAAGATGAGGGTCTAAAGACACCATGGGTGGAAGTAGACCTGTCCACATTAGGAGGCTCAACGCTCAAAGTGGCTTCGGTGGTTGTAGTCTGGGTATGGGCCGAGGTACCTGCGGTCTTGGTTACAGAAGACACCGCCAAAGAAGTGTCGTCGGTAGTCAGTGACTGCATAGGCGTCTCGCTGAGAACTGGACCACGTGTAGCCGGTTTTGGCGTGGTGTCGGTGGGGACCGCGGACCTCGCGTGTCGGTCCTTGTCCTTGCGGTTTTTGGACAAAACGGTAGTCGGAGTCTCCGACGACATTTTATAATCAAAGGCTATACCAAAAAAGTGTTGGGCGAACTCCGCCTGACGCTTAATAGTGCGTTTATTGAAAGTAGCGCAAAAGCGACAGCCCGAGACGTCGTGGTCTGGGCCTAAACAAGGTATGCAGAGGGAATGGAAATCCTTACGCGGTATTTGCTTCCCACAAGAAATACAATTGTTAACTTTTTCTGACATCGGTCTGAGGCAAGAAAAGTTTCCCCAACGGGGTACTTAGCTTTAATGAAGACTTCGGTTTCCAATTTTTCGTAAATTCAGGAGCTGGCCGACCGGCACTTGCGAACTGCTTCTGCTTCGAGCACCGCGCGGCAAAAAAGACTGAAGAAAATGGCGTCAGCTGTGTCTTATATACCCCTGCCTCATTGACGTCAGGAAAGAGCGACAGCAACCGACGCCGGACCTAGACTTTGGAATTCGGCCGACCGAGGGACCGCCTGACGGCAGAAATCCCATCTGTGATTACTGCAGCTGTATGCACGATGAACATCAACTGTCTCAAAGGCTGAAAAGCCATGTGTGCAATCCCTTCTAAGTTGCCCAATTCATAAAAAGTACAGCTGTGTACACTTACATAAATGTAAATGTTCGAGTGTATTCACTGTTGCAGTCATTACATTTGGGTTATCTGCTTGCAGTAGCCCTCAGTCGGCCTGATTAACAAAGTCTTGGGTCCTGGTCAGTTGCTGTCCCTTCTCCCATGATGTCAGGTCATCAGGGGAATAAAACATGCAGCCGACGCCATTACATCAGTTTTTCTTACCCCAGATGTCAGGTGTCCCCCTAATGGGAAGCAATTAAATCTGCAATACAAGGATATACCTCCAACAAAAAAGTAAATACACCAAAAAGCTTTTTGAGCATAGTAAGTGAGAGTAGAGGTATAGCCAAAAGAAGAAAGGGGGCTGGAGGGAGGGTAACCAGGACTGCAACAGTGAATACACTCGAACATCTACATTTATGGTAAGTGTACACAGCTGTACTATGTTCTTTGTGTTTCACTGTTGCAGTCAATACGTTTGGGTAGATTCCCAAAGCTAAGGTTGGGATGAGGAATTTAAATAGAATTAGGACCAGCTATAAGGCACTGCAAGACTGCAGTGGCAAAACCAGCTCTGGATTTAGAGAAAATTGGCAAATGATAATGCTTGGTGAAAGTATGTACAGAACACTCCAGGTAGCAGCTTCTAGGATGTCCCTTGTAGGGACACCCCTGAGAAAGGCTGTAGAGGTAGATGCAGCCCTGGTTGAATGGGGTTTGATGCCCTGTGGGATAGGTTTTCCATGGTGCTTATAGCAGAAAGGAATGCAGTGGCCTATCCATTTTGAAACGGTTTGCTTTGAAATAGCTTTCCCCTCTGTCTCTGCAGCAAATGCCAACAGCAGTTGTTCAGATTTCCTTTGAGGTTTAGTCCTGTCCAAGTAGAATGTAAGCTGTCTGTGCACATCTAAGAGTGCAGTATCCATTCCCCTTTGGTTCTGTGGGTTAGGAAAGAAGGTAGGCAAATGAATGGACTGATTAAGAGCCACACTGGATACCACCTTGGGCATGAAGGAGGGATTGGTTCTGAGGGCCACCCTGTCCACATGAAAGATGATGAAAGGCTCCGCTGCCATAAGGGCCTGTAATTCAGATACCCTTCTTGCAGAAGTGATTGCTAAAAGGAAAGCTGTTTTCTAGGAAAGGAATTTTAAATCTACAGTAGCAGCTGGCTCAAAAGGAGGAAGAGTGAGTTTCTCCAAGACAAAGTTAAGGTCCCAGGCTGGAGTTGGAGCTCTCCTGGGTGGCCTTAAATTTTTGGCCCCTCTAAGGAACTGCTCGAGCAGTGGGTGAGAGAAGAGGGGAGGCTCTGTGCTATAATGAGCTGAAATGGCTGAGGCATGAATTTTGATGGAGGAAAAGGACAAGCCCTTATGAAGCATCTCAATCAAATATTGTAGAGTCTGAGGTAAATTGGGCACTGCTGCGCTCATCCCTTGAGATTGGTTCCAGGCACAAAATCTTTTCCATTTTGCAGCATAAGATTTTCTAGTACTAGGCCTCCTAGCCTCTAAAATGATATCCATCACCGATTTACTGAGGAGTGGTAAAGGAGAGATTAGGTAATTAGCCAGGCTGCTAGGTTCAGTGTTTGCAGCTGAGGGTGCAGAATCTGGTACTCCTGCTGAGACAACTGGGAAGGAGTCTGAGGCAGTTGCCATGGGGCCAGGCATGACACACTGTGCAGGAGGGGGTACCAGTGTTGGTGTGGCCAGTCTGGTGCAATCGTCTTTGGCTTGTCCTGTTTGATCTTTAGTAGTACCTTGGAGAGCAGAGGCAGAGGAGGAAAGGCATAAACTGATAGGTTTTTCCAGCTGAAGGATAGCGCATCCACTTTCCAAGCTAGTCTGTGGGAAATCCTTGTGCAAAATTTGTCCAATTGATGTTTCTGGGGGGGAAGCAAACAGGTCTATATCTAGGCTCCCCCATTTGCTTGTCAACATGTTGAAAATCCTTGGTTCCAGTTTCCACTCGTGTGGGTCCATGAGGTTTCTGCTTAGTCCATCTGCCAGTATATTTAGTTTTCCTGGCAGGAATTGAACTTGTAGATTCACTTGGTAGCTCAAGGCTGTGTTCCACAATGCCATGGCTAGTCTGCAGAGGGGGTAAGAGTGTGTACCCCCTGCTTGTTTATGTACCACATGACCGTAGTGTTGTCCGTCTTTACCATTAATTGTCCTGGAAGAATGTGGACCTTGAAGGCTGTCAGAGCATTCTGTACAGCTAACATTTCCTTTTGATTTATGTGTAGATGCATTTGACTTTGGTTCCATTTGCCCTGAATGCACTTTCCTGCCAGATGAGCCCCCCCCCCATGCATAGTCTGATGCATCTGTTAAGGTTTGGGCGGTAGGGGGTAGTGTGAATGGTAGTCCCCTGTTTTGTTGGCAGGCCTCTGCCCACCAAAGAAACTCCAGGCGTAGGCAAGGTATGACAGGAATCATTGCTTCTAGATCCTGTAAATGTTGACACCACAGGATTTTGAGATACCATTGCAGTTTCCTCATATGCAGCATTGCATATGGAAGCAGAAGAATGCAGGAGGCCATAAATCCCAAGGCTTGCAGTATTTGCCTTGCACATAACTGGGTTTTTGTGGCCACTTGTTTGAAGTAGGTTGTGAAATGAATCCATTTCTCTGGTGTGAGGAAAGCCATCTGGGAAGTTGTATTCAAGCTTGCTCCCAGGAATATAATTTGTTGCAGAAAACAGCCTTGTAGGGTGAAACAATCAAGCCCTGGAGAAAATTAATGTAGCAGATTACTGTTATCAGATACCTCTTATTTAAGAGTTGTTTCACTGAGAATAAAATATCTTGCCAGACACAAACAATTTTATGGTCAAATAGGCACAACTTTATATTTAAGCTTAAGTGGAAACAAGCTCTACAAGTTGAGCTTAATGGCACCTGAGCTGCATTCAGGTTTCACTTGAAAGTATTGAATATAATTTGTTGACAGGGTACCAGGTGTGATTTCTTTTCGTTTATGGTGTACCCCAGACAAGTCAGTACCCTTTGAACAAAGATCAAAAGATTCAAAAGTATGTCCTGGCTTTCTGCCTGAATTAGACTATTGTCCAGGTATTGGTATATTTGAAAATATCTTTGCCTGCAAAATGCAATGACTGGAGCTAGGCACTTTGTGAATACCCAGGGCGCAGTAGATAAGCCAAAGGGCAGTGCAGAGAACTAATAGTGCATGTAGCCTGCTTTAAAGTGGAGGTATCTTCTGCAAGACTCCCTGATAGGGATGTGCAGGTATACTTCTTTTAAGTCGTTTTGCCAACCAAGCATCTTTGCCTAGCATAGGAAGCAGCTGGTGAAGAGTCAGCATCTTGAGTTTTGGAATCACCAGAAAGGTAGAGTAGAAAGATCCAGGATAGGACGCCATGTATTGACTTTTCTGGGTACCAGAAAAAGTCTCGAATAGAAACCTTGTCCCTTTTCCTCTTCTGGTACCAACTGAATACCCCCATGCTTAAGAGAGAGAGTATTTGATTTTGGGCCTCTGCCCACTGATTTGGGGGTAGATATGGCCACCCGCTTGGTGTTGGTAAGGTGTGGAAGTGAAATCTGTATCCTTGGGACACTATATTTAAAACCCATTTGTCCTGGGTAATGAGTTCCCAGTTTTTGGCCTGCAGACCAATCTTTCCGCCTAAGGGAGCATTCAAGTTGGGAAGTGCTTGGAAGTTTTAAAAGCAAGTAATTGAGACAGTTTTCCATGGGGGGCGTCTTACTACTCCCTGATTTGGGTGTGGAAACCCCCCACTGCTTAGTCTTGTGTGTCCCCTGGGACTGAAACCTGGGGTTTCTGCTGTGTCTGGGTTTGGCTTGAGAAGAACTGGAAGGGGCTGGAAAGGACCAATTCTTAGAGGGCCAGTGCCTACTAAATATAAGAGGCTGAACTTGTAAGAAATCTAACAGTTTGATTAGATTTAGCTTTATCTTCCATCTTTTTAAGAACTTCCTCAGCCTTGTTGCGAAACAAGGGGTCCTAATGTAAGGGAGCATCCAACAATTTAGCTTTAACATGATCAGGCAAAGATTGCTCCTTAAGCCAAGCATGCCTTCTGAGCACAGACCCAGTAACAGCATCCCTGCAAGAGGCCTCTAATTAATCAAATCCACACTGCAAAGTATGTTTTCCAACCTGTTCAGCAGAATGCATTAAATCCTGTAATTCTTTATTTTCCGCACAGTCAGGAATCAACATCATTTTCTGTTTAAGCAATCCAATAACATGTCGCTGATACTTTAACATATGAAACTGGCAGTTTAAAGCCCTAATAACCAAGGTTGCAAAAGTGTAAACCTTCTTACCCCATCTATCCAGCGCCTTGGAATCTATATCAGAAGGGGTAGGATTTTTAGCAGTTGAAGCCTTAATACCCTTGGGTCCCTGTGAAATAGTTTCTGGATCCACAACAGGATTTTTAAAAAGGAACTTGTGTGAATCAGGGACCCTGTAATATCTGTCAGGTTTTCTGGGAGCATGAGGCAAAGAATCAGGGGCCAAACTAGATTCAGAAAAAGCATCATCAACAATGTCTAGTACAGGAGGAATAGCTAAAGGCCTATGCTGAGGCAGGAGTAAGAAATCCCTAAGCCTCTTTTTGAATCAGAAAAGTCCTGGCTTTGCCAGTGGAAATGCTCCCTTAGAGTATGTAAGATTTCACCAAAAGAAAAATCTTCTGGAGGTGAAGCAGAGGGAATTGAGTCCTGTGCATCAGAATCCTCATAAGTAGATAAGGGCAAATCCAGACCATCAGAAGAATCAGAAAAATCAGAATCCTGGTCAGAAGATTCATAAACAACTTCAGCCCTAGGTCTCTTAGAAGGTGGAGGTTGGCTTCCCCTGATTAAAGTTACAAGATCTTCAACCATTCGTATCATTTGTTTTTTAGGCATAGAGGCCTGAGCATGAAGCCTGGGCGTTGTTTTTTTAGGCATGGTTCGAGATTTAGGCCTAAATGAAGAAGGAGGCGTCAGTTTAATATGCAAGTCCTAGGCCTAAATACACCCTCAGAAGCCGGTGCCTGCACAGCGGCTCCAGACCCATCCAAGATAGAGGCATCCACAGGCTCCATAGTTGAAGCATCTTGCGGCATTCCAGACTCCGAATGGGTCTCAGTAGAGACCTGCGAATCAGAAGTAGCAGGTATCAGGGGCTGTGAAAGTGCATCAGAGTACCAGCGAACTGGCGACTGGCTTAGGAGAAGCGTCGTCGGCAGTTTTGTCCTCGGCGGCCTATCTCTGTCTTTACGTTTTTTCAGAATCCTGGTAGTTGGATGGCTAACTGACATTTCTGGATAATTAAACTGAGAACTGAAATATTTAGAGGCGAAAATATACCGACGAAGGATAGTGTGCTGATTAAATAAAGCACAAAACCGACAGCAAGGTATGCCGTGGTCAGGGCCTAGGCAAGGAATACAGTACGAATGAAAATCTTTATGAGGTATTTGCTTTCCACAAGTAATGCAATTATTAACTTTTACTGACATTGGTAAGGAGCAATAAAAAGTTTCCTCAATGGGGTACTTCGCTTTAGCTGAAGACTTCGGTTCTGAAACTCGAAAACAAAATTTCAGGAGTCGGCTGACCGGCACTTGCGAACTGCATCGGGCACCGCACAGCAAGAAAGACTGATGTAATGGCATTGGCTGCATGTTTTATTCCCCTGATGACCTGACGTCATGGAAGAAGGGACAGCAACCGACATAGGACCCAAGACTGTTAATCAGGCCGACTGAGGGCTACTGCAAGCAGATAACCCAATGTAATGAATGCAACAGTGAAACACAAAGAACATCATGTCTACCTACTTCTTTGCAACTTTAATTGGGTTTCTAGGCAGACGGATGAATTTAGATGAACCCGAGCGGATATGTAGTCAGTCATTAACCAAACCGGATAAACAATGTGGTTTTAGTCTAAAGAAGTAAATGTCCAGGTCAGGCTTCCTGGATAAGTGAGTTAGCAGAGTTTTGAAAGGCCTTAGATGCAAAGGTTTCTTCAGAAGATGAGGTCATATCAGGATGTACTTGTCAAGGCCAAAATGTTATCAGAATGACTTTGGACTAGATCTGCGTCACCTTTTTAAGGAACCTAGGTATAATAGATACAAGTGCAGCAGAGTCCTGCAGACTATTTCAGAACTACAGTTTCCACTGGCTGCCTCATTAGACACTGGATGATAACATAATAGCTGCTGTACATGGGGTTGGTCAGGGATGCAGATAGGTCATAGCAAGGCTATCCACCAATGAAACAACTTCTAAGTTGCTGATAAATTAAGGGACCACTAGTGTGGCATCACTAAACAGTTAAGCCTGTCCACCAATAAGAAGACTTCCACAGGGACATAGGCAGCTGTCAGAAAGTAATTCATAGACATAGCCCATTCTAGTACTCTTAAGTGAGTTGACATAGAGAGTGCAAATGTGTTAAACTACATCATGATATAGAGAATCTGGAAAGGCCTTCACAGTGATTAGGACCACTCTCATCTCCACTACACTGATGTGCAGACTAGTCTCTAGTCATGACCAAGCACGTCGGACTGTCTGCTACTGACACTGCATCCCACCTACCCAAACCAGGGCAAAGGTAAGTGAGATTGGGTGCAGGTAACCACCAAAATAGATGGCATCTGCAAGTTCTGAAGAGCTTTGTGTGGTTCAACAGAAGATATGGGGCCTGACATCATTATTTCTTGAGAGTCACTGTGGATTATTTTTTCTTTTTATTTTCTTATGTCAGGTTTCACACATCTGCCATGAGCACCAAGGTTTTGAGACAAACAGCTGCTGCTACAAAGTCAAAGTGAAGGAAGATAAAACATTGTACAGTGAACTGAAAGAATCCATTCCAGAGGGAGACTGATCTTGCAAGATACTGATGCACAGCATGCAACTGATTAATATGAAGGTCTGTGACAGCAGCACCTGTGATTTTTCAGTGTTTACTGTGATGCCCAAGAAGTGCAACAAACAAACACAAGGCTTGTGTGCAGATACTAGACTGTCCAGTATAGGAGCTAATTGTTTAAATAAGGAAATACCCAGATACACTGCAACCTCTGTTTTGAAGCTACTATGGTCAAACATTTGATGAATATTCTTGGAGCTAAGTGGAGACCAAATGGAACAGCCTGAAAATAGTAACAGCTTGCTTTCACCATGAATCATTAGTACAACCTTGACTCCACTGCTATCTTCATCTGCAAGGAGGTCAAAACAGCTCATAAAATCCAGTAAAATAAGCATTATGTGCACAAAGACCATCCAACATTTCTCTTAAGCAAGAAACTTGGTTAGGCTGCTGAGTTCTAGACTAGCCAGAAGTCCTCTGTCTTTTCTGATACTAAAAATAAGCTTAAATAATAACCAAACACTGTCTAATCTGTTGGAACTCAAGTTGGCCAATTTGGGAGGAAGCTGCACTTTCTTAATGGAGTGGAACACTGGGTACAGGAAGAGAGTGCAGAGTATGCATTATATGGAAGGGAATTCTATAACCTCTGGAAATAGTTTGAATTTCCAAAGTGAGAGTCAGGAAAGTCCTCACAAAGGCTGATGATGCAACACCTCACAAAACAGCCACAGTACCCTGATACAGTCAAGTATTTCTACCACTGGGTATGTGTCCACTCTGGAAGGCCCCAGACCACAGAGATTTAACCCAGACATTTGGTTTCTTTGTTCTGCTGATTTTATTTAAACAACAGCTGCTGCTAGGTCTTCCGAGACCTGGTGAAGGTGCATCTCAAAATGAACATCTACAGTTGTAAACATCTATTTCTTAATATCTTGTAGTTTTTCCTCAACTTTGGGATTAAAAATGTTGGTACCATTAATAAACGACACAATGACATTATCCACAAAAATCAGTAAGGTGCAACTAGGTGGTGACTGTGAACAGTGATGTTTGTGTTCACTGCAGTCACTGCAACATTCATAGTGTTACATATCAAATACATGGTGAAACTGCTCGAGAAACATGTTTAAGATTTGAACTCATTCTCCTACGGTAACGTTTTCAGCATCTTGCTAATTTTGTCTGCAAGCTCATGCCGGAAGTGTAACATGTGAAAGAATTGAGTACTCTGACAGAAAAGGCACAGGATACATATATTCACTTCCTAAATAGTGCAAAGCTCTAAACCTTTTGTTAGGAGGATCAGCTACTGCATTTAGGTGCAGTAGGACCCCTTCCTAAAGGCTGCCATGGTGGTGATGGAGTCAAAACAGGAGTTTGAACCAAACTTTCTCAGTACTTGGGCTGCCACAAGATCCTGCCTAATCTCCTAGGAAAAAGTGACATCATATTTTGATCTTTCCATGCCCCTAACGAGCACTGTTGCTGACAAGGATAATGCCCTGACTATGTCCCAGCTAAATGGAATTCATGTAACAGCTCACTAGCTGGGAGGGAAGAGAAGTGATAAGGCAAAGCCCACCAACCTTTTCTCTGGGGAGAGGGGAAGAAGCAAGCCAATTACAAGTCTATAGTGGATAAATCAAGGACTGTAATGGATGTGTAGCTGCAATAAGTGGGCAGGAAAATAAAGGAAATGTCACTATGAAGACTGAGGCATTTCCCTCATGGCACCAGTGTGTGCCTACCTGTGTGATATTATCCTGCAAATCAATGAGAACTTGGGCTTAATGTAAAAAAAAAAATGATGCAAGTAAAATATAAGATGCAGCAGGCAGCCCAGTTCCCCATTTTACTTCATAGTGCTGCTCTCTAATTCCCTTTCCTACCCTTCTGGGTGGCAATACCAGGTTATTGTCACTCCAACATCTACTTCCTTTCAAGCCAGCAACTCCACCCATGGGGGGGGTATTACCAGGTGTGGGAAACCGAAGCAACTGTTGGAGATGTCTAGTAGCTGACAGTCAGTTGCAGCCATTGGGACAGAAAGAAATCTTTCAACAACTCCTTGATAATGTTTAGAAGGTCATACAGTTGATGAATATTCTTGGAGCTAAGTTGAGACCAAATGGAACAGCCCACAAATGGTAATGGCTTATTCTCAAGAAGAATCACTGGAACATTCCAGACTCTACTGCTACATCTTCACCTGCAAGTAAAAATCTTGGAGGTCCAAACAGCTTATGCAATCCAATAAAAAATAAGCATTACAATTACAAAGACAAGCAAACACTTCTCTTAAGGAACAGACTTGTTTAGGCTGCTGAGACTTATAATATTGACCTCTGTAGTGATGGTCCCACCATAAGATGCTGCAGGAAGCCCAGTTCCCCTTTTCACTCAATAATGTTACTCTCCAATTCCCTGTCCCGCCCTTCTGTTTTGCAATTCCCTTTCCCGCCCTTCTGTGTTGCAGTATCAGGTTATCATCACTCTCAAACATCCCCTTCCTTTCAAACCAGCAACCTCTCCCAGGTTAGAGATATTACAAGGTGTGGAAAACAGAAGCAAATGGAGGAGATGTGTAGCAGCAGTTACTTGCAGCATCTGAATGGAAAAAAAAAATCTTTCCACAACTGCTTGATAAGACGGGAAAAAGAAGTTATATCTTACCATAACGTTCCATCTGTGTTGTAGATCTTTATTCATTCATTACTGATAGGACTTCGGTTCCATCCTCGGAACAGACATGGCCATTTCCAAGCTCGCGCCAGCCAAAAAATCTCTGCTAAGACCTACCCAAAATGCCCCTTTCAGTCTCTCCAGATCGAGTCTGCCCGCCCCTATATTATACAGATAGTAAGAGAAACAGTAGGAGGCTCTGTCTGTGCAAATACCTTAACCAGGAGTTCCTAAAGTCCACCAGGAGTCCAGGCAGGGGGAAGGAGTGTGGGAAGTAATGAATGAAGATCTACAACACAGATGGAACGTTATGGTACGACATAACTTCTTTATCTGATGTTGTAAATCTTTATTCATTCCTTACTGATAGGACCGAGTCCCCAGCTACTAGAGTCTTGGGTGGCCCTAAGGAAGGATGTTCCTGAGCACCATAGAACCAAAAGATGCTCATCCTCTGGAGGCCAAATCCAATTTGTAATGAGTGATAAAGGTATGAGGTCTTGCCCAAGTGGCTGCTGCGCAGGTATCATCCATAGAGGCTCTGGAATGAAAAGCCACAGACATAGCCATCGATCTAGTAGAATGAGCCTTTATTCTGGAAGGTAATGACAGTTTATTCTGATAGATGAAGATAATGACGTTTCTAAGCCAGGAGGATAGAGTCACTTTGGAGACATGTTTACCCAGTCTGCGTCCCGCAAAGGCCACAAACAATTGATCCATTTTCCTGAAATATTTAGTCCTGTCCAAATAAAAATGAAGCTGCCTATGAACATCAATGGTGTGCAAAAGATACTCCATTCTGTTTGAATGCTGAGGAAAGAAAACCAGCAGGTCAATAGATTGGTTAACTGAAAAACCAGAAATGACCTTGGGCAAGAAGGAAGGGACAGTATGAAGGGACACTCTTTCCCTGTGGAAGTTCAAGTAAGGTCGCTTGACACTCAAGGCCTGCAACTCATACTCTTCTCGCTGAGGTAAGTGCTACTAGAAGTAGAGTCTTCCATGATAAAAATGTAATATCACATGAATCAGAAGGTTCGAAAGGAGGGCTTGTTAACGACTGAAGTACCAAAGTCAAGTCCCAGGGTTCTATGGGAGGGCTTGACAGGAGGTTAACGTGTAATACTCCATTCAAAAAGGTTTTGCACGACATAACAGAAGAATCATCAAATCCATTATGAAATTTTGCCATAGCTGCTAAATGCACAGTAATTGTCGATGCCAAGGCTCCTGCATGTAGAAGAGTACTCAGGTACTATAGGATCTTCTGAACAGGCATAGAGAAAGGGTCTATGTCCTGATCTTTGACCCAAGCAGAGAACCCAGTCCATTTACTAGAATACATTTTTCTGGTGGAAGATTTGTGTGAAGCCAGAAGAATCTCATGGATGGGAGATGAGACATCAGGCAGCCTGGCAATCATCGGAAGTGAAGGAACCAAGCTGTGAGCTTGATGTTGTGGAGATTGGGGTGAATCAGTCCCCGAGGATGAGACAGTAGACCTTGAGATTGATCCAGGATCCAAGGGATGTGAATCAGATGAGGCCATAGGAAAGGAAACCAGACTTGACGGGGATAAGGGGCAATGAGGATCACTTTGCTTCCCAACCTTTGAGCTTTCTGGAGTAATTTCGGAATGAGGGGAAACAGAGGAAAGGCATACAGTAGACCCACGGGCCAGGTCATGCGTTAGAGCGTCCCTCAGTAACTCCCCCTGAGGAGAGAATCAGGGCAAAGTAGCTTCTGCATTTGTTGTTTAGAGGGGAAACAAACAGATCACACAAGGCCTGCCCCAGCGGCGGAAGATTCGATCCGCTATTACAGGATTTAGGGACCACTCGTGAGGCAACAGGATGTTCCTGCTCAGATTGTCCGCAATAAGGTTGGAATTCCCGGGAATGTGCGCTGCTATAATAAAGCGGCTGGAAGCTACTTCCTGACACAAGGGGTAAGACCTGGTTCCACCTTGTTTGTTGATATAACAGATGACTGGCATGTTGTCCAACTGAATTGCAATGGTCCCAGAAGGGAGGGATGTATGGAACACTTGCAACGCTAAGAGAACTGCCCTCGATTCCAGGACATTTATGTGCAAATTGGCCTCCATGGGGGACCAGGTGCCTTGGACCGTCTTTCCCTGGAAATGACCCCCCCAACAGGGAAGTTTCTGTGGTCACCGTGGCCCTGGGCTGGGGGAGATAGAATGGTCGACCCAAAGATTTGATTCTGGCTTCATCCACCATAGCACTTCTTTCTTGCAACAGTTTGTAAGGCGTATCATGGGGTCGAGTGGGCGGTTTAAGATTGACCATTGTGAAGAAAGGAGCCACTGTAATATTCTCATGTGCAACCTTGCCAGTAGTACTAGGGTAATGGCAGCTGCCATAGAGCCTAAGAGTTGCAGTAGAAGGCATGCTGGTACAAAGGTCTGTGGAAGGAGAGCTCGGATCTGGTGTCTTATTTTCGAGAGCCTGTGAGGAGGAAAGGAAGACTGACAGGATGTTGTGTCAAAGACTGCTCCAATGAATTCATGTTTTTGTTGGGAACATTTGAGATTTGTCCTTGCTGATAATAATCCCCAAGTGGAGAGTGAGGCCTTGAGTGTAAGAGAGGCTGCGGGTTAGAAGATTCCTGGTCGAGGCGGTAAGGAGCCAATAGTCTAGATACGGAAACACCTGTAATCCTTGTAGTCAAAGATGAGCTACTACCACTGTCATATGTTTGGTGAACACTCGGGGAGGCTGTAGAGAGACAGAATGGCAGTACCCTGAACTGGTAGTGACCGGCTCCCAGCCGGAAGCGGGGAAATCTCCGGGAGCGCTGATCCAACTTTATGTGGTAATACACATCCTGGAGATCTATAGAGCACATCCGGTTGTCCTTCCCTAGAAAAGGGAGAATGGACTGTACATGACCATTCAGAATTTTTGAGGCGTCATAAATTTGTTCAATAGGCTGAGATCCAGGATTGGCCTCCAGTCCCCTGTCTTTTTTGGCACTAAAAAGAACTTTGAGTAAAACGCGGATCCTCTCTGGTCTGGTGGGACTGGTTGGATGATTCTTTTTCTTAGCATCTTTTCTATTTCTAAGGCAGCTACGTCCCACTGACTGGGTGGCACATCAGGGATTCGTCTGACAGGTCTGGGAGTTAAATTGAATGAAATATGGTAGCTTCTGGATATTATTCTCTGCACCTAAACATCGGTAGTAACAAGTTGCCAGGCTGGTAGGTGCAGAGAAAAACGACCCTCCGACTGCTTCCAGTAGGGTTAGCCAGAGAAGGAATCTCTAGCTCCCTGGTTACGTGGACCCCCTCTGCCCAGAAAGTCTTCCAGATGAGTTGCCCCCTCTGCCCCAGGGGGACTGTTCACCACGAGTGTCATGAAAAGATCCTTGGGACTTTTTGAACCATAATTTCCCTCCCCCACTTGTTCCTGCAGTAGGACCTCTGGGGGGTGGAAAAATGTATGCCCACAGCAGACAAGGTCTTTCTGTCCTTCTCACTTTGTGCTAGTGTGTCTCATACTTTGGGACCAAAAAGTGCAGATTCGTCGACAGGCACACTGATGAAGGAAGATTTAAAGGGGTCTGCGAAATCACACAAACGCATCCAAGCATGACGTCTCATGACAATGCCTGATGCGGCTGCTCTAGCTGCTTCCTCGGTGTTGTGAAATATCAAACGCATTGAGGAGTTTGAGATGGATTCTAGGGTAGCTAGCTGCAAAGCGACAGTGTCACGCACCTCATCAGGCAGTACCCCCACCAAAGAGATAGACATTTCAGAAATTAGGTCGCTTTGGAGGAGAGTGAAATGTGCCAGATAGTTCAGTGACTGAATGGCAAAGGTCGCTGAAGCATAGGTCCACTTCCCCAGTCTGTCCATGGCCCGAGACTCCCTGTACAGAGGCTGGACAGTGGAACTATCCTCTGCCAGTTCCCTCTTGGTAGCCACCACGACCATGGAATCAACCTTCAACTGCTTGGACCAGTTGGGCTGGTCTTTGGGGGTGGATAATTTTTTGTCCGGCCTCCGGAGGACAGATTCTACGTTGTCCGGGGCCTTCCAGGCACACTGCACAATCAGCTTTACAAACTCATCCACAGGTGGGGTCACCCAGGAAGTAGATGGGTGGGCACGGAAGGCCTGCAAGAACACCGATTCCTTCGAAGAAGGGCTAGAGGACTTCCAGTCTCCCCTCTGCTTGAGGACTTCGAGAATGTCTCCAAATGAGATGTAATGTGGGGGAGACCGTAGGGACCCTTCTCCCTCACTGCAATCGGTGTCCTCAGTGATAGATTCCTCAGGGGAATCAAGGTGCTTCCTCTTGCACTGTTTCATCTGGGGTGGCTCCCCAGTGGGATCTTCTGAGGAGGACTCCAGAGAAAGAGTTCCCTTCAAAGGGAGGTCTTGCAGCTCCTGTGCCCGGGATCCTGAAGTAGGGAATTGGGACAGCTGCATGCTAGAGGGGGGTTCTCGTGTTGATGTCATTGGTGCTGACTGCGAGCCTGTGGAGGCAAGGACCCTCTCCATCACCTGGAAAGCAGGTCTGTCCGAGGAAGAATGGGAGCCCGAAACTGGGGTCACACCCCACCCTGAGAACCCCTCCTCCAGGTGAGAAGTTCTGAGAGGACTGGAAGCTGTTGGAGCCGTGAACATAGATGGCGCCAGCAAGAAAATAGGCGCAGGACTAGGTACCACAGTGCCGGCAGCCCAAACTCTGCTTCTAGTGTGTACCATCTCCAACGGGGCCGATGCAGCAAGGGAGGTAGGTGCCGACAGGGGAAACTCTGCAGTCGGAGCAGAGACAGTATGCACCGGGGTGGTCATCGGTACCAAGATCTCCGGAGCCTGGGTAGAGGCCAGAGGAGGATAAACAGGTAAGTATGCTGTGAACGGTTCTGTGCCAAAGAGAAAGGAAGGTCTAGCCGGGGTGGGTAATCCTCTAGCTGCCAGAAGCTGGTTCACAACCCGCACTACATCTTGTTCAGAAAGGCTCCTGGTGGAGCTATAGGAGGCTGCTGAAGGAGAGTCACGTCTTTCAAGAAAGGGGCTAAGCCGGTGCCCCAAAAAAGGGTCATAAGTTGGACAGTATCTGGTTCTTGGGAGATGTTCAACTTTAGGAACAGAGGTCATAGTTTGTGGAGCCGAATAAGCTATCGGCGCCGGGGATGGTGCCAAAGCGGGTATGGTCATCAAAGCAGGTGTCAGGACCAAGGACGGCACTGAAGATGATAGTGCCAAAGCTGGAACCAAAATAGGAGTCAACATCAGAGACAGCACCAAGGGAGAAGACACAGGGCCTGGTGCCGAAGTAGTCTGCACTGAGGGCACTGTAGAAGCTCGGTGCCGACTCGGTTCCATAATGGTCAGAGATGTAGGAACAGAGTGACTGCATTTCTCCTTGTGTTTTTTGGTTTTTGGAGGTGGTGAGACCGACGACCCAGAGAGAGCCTCCCAAAAAGGCTTTTTGACTAACCCTGTCAAGATTAGTTTGTTTTTGCACTCTGCTAGAGTGCGATTATTAAAACTAGAGCAGATGTCACAAGAAGCATTCATATGGTCCACGCCCAAACAAACGCAACGAGCGTGACCATCCGAGTTGGGCATCTTTCGCCCACACTTGTTGCACTGTTTAAATTCCAACGTAACTTTTTCTGACATAATGTACCAACAACAAAACTACCAAGAAGGAAACAACAAGTGGAAAAAGAAAAGGGATTTTTTTTTTTGAGAAGATAAAAGGAGAAAGGAGAGCGTACCAACAATGGAATCTAGAAATACCACAAGTGGTAAAAGGAGGGCCTACCAAAGGTAGGAGAGCGGGACAGTACCAACAATGGTAAAAGGGTAACTACCAAAGGTAGCGGGTAAGAAACAGAAGTAGGTTACAGGGGAGAGGAGAAATTAGCAAGACTGACTAAAAAAAGGCAAAGTTTTGAGAGAAAAACTATACAAAATACACAAACTTTTCACTTAGCTTGAGAGAGAGAGGCTAGGCACATCCGACGAGGAACGAGGCAAACAAGATCTGAAGAGACTATGAGAGGGGCATTATGGGTAGGTCTTAGATGAGAGTGTTTGGCTGGCGTGAGCTTGGAAACTGTCGTGTCGGTTCCGAGGATGAAACCAAAGTCCTATCAGTAAGGAATGAATAAAGATTTACAACATCAGACACCATCTTATCCACAAGGGTATCCACCCAGGAGTTCGAGGGAGGAGAAGGAATGCCACCTGACAAATTTTTCCAAAGATGTGGGAGCTCCGCAAGCACCTCCCCCAGCTTTGCATTAACTCCAAGATATTGCCAAATCCTTGTTATGGAGGAGGGAATTGCCTGCATTGCTGTCTGTGTCTGGCTCTGGAGACTCCAGGGAGTAGTCTATGTGCTTCACGTACTACAGAATTTTCCTTGGTGAGAGATGCCTTCAGGGAAGATGAACAAGTGGAGGTCAACCCAGACTTATAATGTTGACCTTTTTTAGTGACAGCCCCACCAAGTGTCCCTGGATTGGGAAGCTGGAACAGCAGCAGGAGCTGATAAAATGGGATCCTAGATTGAAGTTGGTGCAGTAGAAAGATCTGGGGAAGTCTATATAAGAAAGGATGCAATGGGCAGTGTCATACGTCAATTTAGTTCCAAGAACCTCAAAGTTGATAAAACAGCATTGAACTAGTCTAATACAGACACATACAACAAGGACAGCTGCAATGACTGATCAACCTAAACAGACTTCAAGAAGGTTCTCAAAACCAATGCCAGCTTCACACCTCTTGGGATCACAAGGGCCTGAACATCATGGAAGCCAAAGGCTGAAATGGCACAGATGGCATCACTGCTGACACCAAACTTCAATCTCTGACTAAGGCCCGAGAGCCAAAAGGGAACTCCACTTCTAAGGGACTAGCATCGACTCAGGTGACAGCAAAAGAGCTGTGGACAAGGAAATGATTGTTGAGCAGAAGCCTTGTCCACAACCAAAATCAACATCCTTAACAGTCTTGACTCTGGCAACTAAAGGGTGCATACCAGTCTCACTGGAACATACAAAAAGGGGCCTCAGAGAAGTAAGGCAAAAGTTTCTATCTACCCTGGAAATAAAGGGGGGAAGGGACAAGATCCAGTTCTAACCTGAGCCTGCAGTACTGCCAGCATTATCTTCCTGTAGTTAATAGTTACAGTAATTGAATAGCTACAGAAGGATGAGACTGACCTGGTGGAATGACAGGATCTAAATGACAAAAGTATATACAAGGCCAACCTGCTCAAACCATTTCAGAGTAAGAGGAGAGACTGTCTTGTCTAAGAAGTCTACGACAATGCCCTTTGACACAACCTACTTCTAATTTAGAAACACTGGAATCACTTATAAAAGTCTGACCAAGTAATTTCATTTTTTGTTGGCAATACAGATATATGTCTTTGAAAGACTTAAGTCTATCAAGATTATCATATCTTTAGTAACCTTTCTCCTTAAGGTTAGATTTAAAGAATTTAGGAACCTACTCCTTGAAAGAAGTATCCCCCAAAGCAGTACAGTCACTCAGCAACAAACCCCTCAAAACCAATTTATGCATTTCTGTAAGTGTATGAGCAACAAAAGCCTTGCATATGTTACAACAACCTTCAAATGATTAGCACCTAAATAACTGCACAAAGTATGGAGGAATCTTGTGGCCACGACTCACATTTCATAAACCCAGAAACCTGTTTAACTTCAACAGCTGTGGAAAGTGGCCAAAAGAAAAAAACACAGACAATATCAAACACTTAACATGAAAAAATAACACAAAACATTGAAAGACTTCAAACAAAAAAAAAAATATCTGAGTCTAGGCCTGTTTTTCCACATATGCTTAACAAGCAGGAATAAAGATGTGGAGAGTACTTTGTAGCAAGGTGCATTATGGATAAAAGGAGGATCTGAAGTTTAGGAAAGTTTGTGTGTTCCGGACTGGCTTAGACTTGTGGTCAAATTGCTAAGGGTTTGAAAAGGGTGGACTGGTTCATTCCAGATCGTTAAGCTATTGCTTAACTTGGGTATATAAAGGGCATACCTAGACTGTTTAGAAAAGAAGCTGCAGTTGGGAAGCAAAAGTCTAGGTTATAAATGCTGTACATTTTCACCGTATATTCTTCAAAATGTGGACCTTTCTGAATATCTCGTTTTCAATGTGACAGTAATCCACAACTGTTTCTTCTGCCTGCTGAAAAAGTATACAAAATCAAGTCAGATTATTGAAATAAATCTATCACGTGTGCAGTGCATTTCATAATTTTTCTCAGTAGAAACTGTGCATACAAAGACATGAATGTGCTGCAATGTACTGCATACAAGAATCTGAATGCATTACAAAATTTCAGTAACTATGCTTTTAGAATTACTATTTGTGCAATATGGCTTCTGTAAAAGTTCATCACTACCACGATCACAGAACATGAAGAAAAGTGACTCTCCACTCCAAAGGCGAGTTGCAAATAGATGGCGACAGTAAGAAAGTGTTGAAGCATAGACAGCACAATTGCAGAAAGTCTGTTCTTGACTGACAGTATACTCTGAGGTCCCATCATACAGTACAAAGCTATTGCCACTATCCTGGATTTTGAAGCATCCACTCTTAGCAGCACTAATCTCCTCATCAACTAAGTCAGCCAGTTCAACTGGACAAATCTGACGATAGTGTTTTGAAACTTCTCCTTCACTGAAGTCTACTGCCTCAGCCTTCTGTGTCTGAAGTTTGTAAAAAATCTTAATATAATCCACTATTTTCCACGAAGAAAGAAGTTCAGAAGCAATCATTTGCTGATGTGCTCTTACAAAGCTCCTTAACACATCTCCTTTGTTTGACTCAAAGGCCCAACTATCTACCCATAACTCCTTATAAGGATGCCAGTTGTTTTTAAAGTAACGGACAAACTCTTTGGAGAACACAGTTGTCATCTTTCTCAGGCAATCGGCATATTTACTTGGTGATGGAGAGTCAGCAAGCTTGCAAAGAAAGTTCCACATACTGTCATAGGAAAATCCCTCTATTTCAACAGCTTTGTTATACAAAGTCTCTAAAACCCATGTCCTACACAACTGGACTTTAGCTTTTGGGAAAACATTCCTAATAACATCCAGCTCCTCAGTGCCACTTTCTACCATTAGACAATTTACCTGAAACTTGATTTCTGGCACACATTGCACCAGAGATAAAAGAAGACAGCGAAAAATATTAGGTGTATTTTTCTTTGCAATACAACACACACATTCCCGGCCTCTGCCATTGGCATCCTCACAAAGTACAGTATAAAAATCAAATTCATTACTCATGTGCGTCAACTTGCTAAGGTAAAGCACACGGGAGAACTTGCGGCATAGGCTCTTCATATTTGAGGTAATAAGGAGAACATATTTCACACTGAACTGGTTCTCCACAAAGGCCAGCTTGATCTTTGCTGCAGGATCTACAGCAAGCAGCTCTCCCAGTGTCTCTATATCATGCAGAAGATCAGGATCTTGCTTTCTCAAATAAACCTTTAACCTACGTATATCATACACTTCTAGGAAATGTTTTTCCAAATTATTGGTGATTCGACAGAGAAAGTGTATGTTACCAGTGTATCTGCCCTTTCTGAAGTAATTAGCAAACTCAATCGGGCAAAGCTTGTGGTTATGCTTCAAAACTGCCTTTCTTACAATAAATTTTTCTTCTTCTTGGTCCAGTTTCAGTATTATGCAAGCAGGACATCCACGTCTGTAGTCCCTAGAGGGCAAAAAAAAAAAGATTTGGTTAACAAAGCCTACATGTTTAAATGAGAGTGATAATGACACAGGTTTTGTTTTTCTACAATTTTTTCCTACTTTTTTTAAAATTAACAAAGATCTTTTTTTAAATTAACAAAGATTTAACAAAGATTCAAAAATCATCAAACACTGTATATCTTTTGAATGTCTTCTAATATTTTCATGCTTTTGACCAATAGACAACAACACACACATATATATACACACACACACACACACACACATATATATATATATATATATATATATATATATATACACACAACTACATCTTCACAGTGCTGCATGGATGACATACATCATTCAAGTAAGGAGCATCCCTGACACAATGTCTTCACACTCGGTGATGAGGTACATGGTAGGGGGGGTGCTGAGGCTGGCTGCAGACACAATGCAGAGAAAATCATCTCAGCCATGCTGAATTTCCATTCCCAGAATATTTTAGAAAATGCAGGCAGCTCTTCGACATAGTTTCATAATTTGGTACTAGGCTATCTGCCCTGGGGCATTTATAAGCCTAGCCATAGTGATGTGGCTTTCGCCACCCCATGTAATGGTACAAAAGTGTACAGAATAGATTTAGAATACTGTGCCTCTGTCTAGTAATGAGACAGTGAAGATCCCCCTAACATAACAGAATTAGTTTACTGTGCCTCTGTCTAGTAGTGACACAGAGATGACCCTGGGGTAAACCTACGATCTCCCATCCACTCGTCAAGATTTCTCTTGAAGAGAGTCAGTGAGGGGCTCTGCCTAACATGAACTGGGATTCTGTTCCAGAGTATGGGAAGCCTCTGAGTTATGAATCTGTCTCTCCAGCATGTCCTATTCATATTTGTGCTGAGGTTTAAATCTTTAGCTCTCGTGGTTCTGATGGATTTGGATTTTTTGAGGTGCAGCATGTCCATCAATTCCTGATTGGACATGGCCTTGTACGTCAGGCACAGATCACCTCTGAGCAGGCGGTATGCTACTGAATAGAGCTGGAGTTTCTTTAGTCTGGCAGCATATGACATATGTTGGAGACCCTTGATCCTCTTGGTGAGGTACTTTTGGGGTCTCTCTAGCTATTGCAAGTGCTGGGTGAGGTACATACCAAATGGGGCATTGTACTCAATCATGGTCCTGATAAGGGAGGAGTATAGGGGTACAATGACCTCCTTTGATCTGGATGTGAATCCCTTCATGATAAGGTGGGCAAGGTAGAAAGTCTTTCTACCCACTTTGGCAACGTGGGTGTCAAATGAGAGGTCACTATCGACTTGGGTCCCCAGGTCTCGGATTACTTTTTCTGTACTCAGTGGGTTACTGTCTATGTGATAATTTGTGGGTACTTTGTTTTTCCCAAAGGGGATGACTATACATTTTTTGGCATTTAGTTTAAGGCCATGACTCCGGCACCAGTTGTCCGTTTCAGTGAGGCCTTTCTGTAGGATGTGTGTGTCAGCTGGTGTATCGACTATGGCGCCTAGTTTGCAGTCATCTGCGAACTGTCAGCCACAACCCTCCCATGTTTGCTTTCACATCTGAGAAATAAATGCCGAACAAGAGGGGTCCCAGGACAGAGCCCTGTGGGACACCACTTGTGACTGGCTTTGAGTCTGACATGGCTCCAGCGATTTTGACTTTATGGGTTTTATCCTTTAGCCAGTTTGCCACCCATCTTGTGACATATGGATTTACATTTAAGCTGTTGAGCTTGTCTATGATGCCAGAGTGGGGTATTGTGTCGAAAGCTTTAGCCAAGTCCAGATAGGCTGTATGGACTGCTTTGCCCTCGTCAATGGCTCTAGTGACTGTTTCGAAAAAGTCAACCAGGTTCAAAAGGCAGGATCTGCCCTTTACAAAGCCGAACTGGGTGGGATCAAGTGTCTGCAAGTCCCATATGTCTCTGTTTATGAGTTCCATAATGATTCTTTCCATAGCTTTGCAGACCAGGCTGGTTAAGCTTATGGGGCGGTAGTTACCAGGGTCTGTAGAGGTGCCTCCTTTGTGGAGTGGGACTACTGTTGCTGTACGCCAGTGTTCAGGTACATATCCTGTAGTAAGGCTAAGGTTAAATAGCATTTTTATGTGCGGGTTTAGCTCCTCTTGGAGTTCACGTAGCACGCAACCCGGGATACCGTCAGGTCCCATTGATGCTGTGTTTTTAGCTTTGCTGAGGGCGGTTCTCACCTGGACTTCTGAGATGACAGGGAGGTTACATTCAGCTGGGATAAGTATTTCTTCTTTTGGGGGTGAGGGAGGGGAGAAATTTTCACTGAACCGGTCTGCCAGAATGTTGGCAATATCTGTGGGTTCAGTGTATTTTTTGTCATTGTGAACTAACTCTGAACATATCTGAGGGTTTCCGCCCAGGTTTCTAACATAGCTGAAGAAGGCCTTGTGGTTATCTTTAGTGTCTATAGCGATTTTTCTCTCAAAGTTGGCCTTGGATGTTTTTATGAGAGAACGTAGCTTTCTACTAGTGCTGACCAGAGATGCCTTCTCTTTATGGGATTTTGCTCTGTCGTGCAGTAGCTTCCTTCTTTTGTTATACAATTTGTTTATGGCTGGGGTCTACCAGACAGGACGCCTGCCCTTGGTGGAGAGGGTCTTGGTTTTATTTGGGATTGCATGATCCATGCATTCTTGGAGAAGTCCGTAGAAAGCATTTGTGAAGGATTCTGCATTGTGGGATGTGGTTTCCACTGGCCCAGTGGGCTTAAAGGATACCATCTCAGTTTTAAGAAGTGTAAAGTCGGCTTTTAAGAAGTTTTTCACTGTAGTCTTTTGTGTTGGGGTGGAGGTGGGATATGTATATCCAGGGTGATTAGTTTGTGGTCAGATCTCACTAGTGAGGGGTATACTTCCAGTGTGGAGCACTTTGTCCCCATGTTTGTGATGATCAGGTCTAGTATATTATCTCCCCTTGTGGGAGAGGTAACTAGCTGTTCCACTGCATTTGAATTTATGAATTCCAGGAACCTTTGGGCTAGGGTGTTTGGGCTAGAATAATGCACCCAGTCTATGTTAGGGTAGTTGAAGTCTCCCAATATGATGGTGTTTGGTGAGACACTCATATCCTCCAATATCTTCAGGAAGGCTGAGTGGGGTTCCTGAGATTGGGAGGGTGGGGTCTGTAACATGCTACCAGTTGTATAGCAGTTTTGCCTACGGTTAGTTGCACCTGGATGATCTCTGATGCTTCATGTGTTGCCACTAACCTGGAGGTGTGGGTGTCCTTGATGAATATGGACACTCCCCCTCCCTTTTTGGTTTGGCCCGAGTTTTGGGGCCGAAAAGCATGATACGAGGTATAGCCTGGTAGCGCTGGGGTGCTCTCAGGAGCCTTGAACCAGGTTTCAGTTACTGCACAGACATCGATGTTCTCCATACTGAGGAGTGCTTCAAGAGCCTGCATCTTGAGATTTAGACTTCTGGCGTTGAGCAGCATTACCCTTAATTTTTTTCCATTTTTGTTTTCTAAGGAAGTGGGTTTGTCTTTTGAGCCTTGCCTAAAAAAGGCACTATGGGGGAGGCAAGAGCCTTAGCCAATATCCGGAAGCCCAGTGGTGACAGATGCAAGCCATCCCTTGCGAAGCAGCGTGGCTTGTCCAGCATGTCATCCCAAGCAGACAGACACTGGATCCCCCTAGAATGACACCAGTATTTGAGCCAATTATTAAAGCTGATCATCTTGTCTTTGTATTGTGGCATCATTCTTGGTGAGGGCAAGATGCTGCTCAGGGTCAGGGTCATACCAGCCTGGGCTACATAATCAGAGAGCTCCTCTATGTTTCTTTTCATGTAGTCCAGGGAGGTGCATCTCAGGTCATTCACGCCGGCATGGACAATGGAGGAGTCATATTTGTACTTGCTTTGGAGTGACCTGAGTGCGTGTGTTATGTGGCAGATCCTAGCTCCCGATAAGCAGCTCACCGTTACCCTCTCCTTGTTCAGCCTGGTAAGCGGAACGTCAGTGTGTCTGACTATAGTGTCACCTATTACTAGTGTATCAGGCATGGTGTTTGGCCTTAAGGGCTGTGATTGTTTGACACACTGATTTATTGAAGTATGTGTTGCATGTGTTATGTTTTGAGGTGGTGGATTTTTGGGTGTCTGCTTTGGGAGCCTCTGTTGTTTTGGTAAGTTGTTTGTTAGAGCCTCCGAGTATGTCTTTGTGTTATTATGTGTTTGGTTTGCAGTTGTGGTAGGTCTATGTGGGACTGGGTTTGGTGTGTGTGTGGTTACCTTCTCCTCCTGTCTGGTCTTGCCAGTCCTGAGTTGAGAGAGTTCAGCCTCCAGTTTGGCTATATAGTTGCATCTCTCACATGTATTTGTGTTTGTTGGGAGGAGGACAGGGTTGTCTGTGTACATGAGACAATTGTAGCATTGTCTCAAGATTCCCAGATTAACCAGCTGAACCGGAGAGGATGCTAGTAATCTACCACTCGACATGCTAGAATATTATAAGGGAGTGCTGTGCCTTTAAGGGAAGTGGGTACTCACAGGGAAGGTAGGTGGATGTAGTGCTTACTTTAGTTAGCGAGTGCTTACTTAGAAGAGAACAAGTGCTAGGCTTATAATAAAGCGATTAGACTGATTATTATAAGAGTAGATCTTTCTTAAGGGAAACTTTGAAGAGCAGATTTGGCAGAGCCAGAAAAAGTTTAACCTTGTTTAACCAGCGCTGCGTTATGCGCACAAACGCGCAAAGCCGTGCAAACGCAGATTTTAAACAGGGAACTTCAAAAGAGCTAGAAATGGTCCAAAACAACCAATTACTACAAGCTCTTGTGCTGAGGTCACTCCTTCAGGGACAGATAGGCTACTCAAGGCTCCCCACTCCCACTGGTGAGCAAAGAAACTTCCTTCCATCCAAGTAAGGCAATGGACAACACAGGAACTACACCATAGCCCAGAATACAGCAAAGCCTGTATACTGGTCTAAACTAGTCGAGGAGAGGTGGGAAAACAAGGATATTATTTTTGTTTTTGAAATAGAAAGCACACAGAAATGCAGGAAACAGTAATAAATCAGTTACACAGGCTAGCACACTTTAGTGGGCAGCCTCAACAGTTAAATTTAACAAACAAACAAACAACTTTCGAACAATTTTCAACTAAATGAAACTTTAAGTGCAGATAATATATAATGCAACAAACAGTTAAAAAAACAGTTTAAGCTTGTTCAAGGTAAGCAAGAGAATGTATTTCAGGTAAAAAACAGCAAATAAATACTTAAATTAGCAAAGTAGTCGCTTTTCTCAGTTCTCTGCTGCTAGGACCACTCTGCAGTACCACGACGAGCTGTTGCTGAGTAGTATAGCCAGAAAAAAATGCTCAGAGGCTACGTATGATGCAGTTAGGACATATGGGATCTGAATTGCTTAGACATAGTAAGGCCTCACTAAGTTTAATGTTATTGGCCGTCAAAAAAGCAATTTCTAAACAATAGAAGTCAAAATCTAAGCCAACTAAGAATGGTTTAAGTGTTTTCAGCAATACCTATATTTACAGGAACATAATAATATGAAGTATTTAGGTCTATTGATTAATAAGGATTCTATTATGACAGTTAAGGATATGTGGGAAGAGACTAAACAAAAGATAATACAAAAACTGAGAAAATGGAAGCTCTTGCTTAAGGATACAGACAGTAAGATACAAGCAGCGAAAACGGTTTTAGTCCCTGTAATTTCGCCGATCACTCTATCTTTTTGTGTTCATAGAAATTATGTTTGATGACGCATGATCCCAATTGCTCAATAGATGACTTTCCTTAAGCCTCACTACTACTCCTGAACATTACTCTGCATACATTGTTCCCACAAAATCCAAGTATTTCTATGTAATTGCTCCATCTCTTTTCTACAGATCCTACCTCCAGTTCTTCTCTCTCTCTCTCTATACATATATATATATATATATATACATATATATATATATATATATATATATATTAAAATATTCAGTATTTCAATTAAAATTGGCTTAGATTTTGACTTCTATTGTTTAGAAATTGCTTTTTTGACAGCCAATAACATTAAACTTAGTGAGGCCTTACTATGTCTAAGAAATTCAGATCCCATATGTCCTAACTGAAAACAAACATTTCCTTCGTTAAAGCCACTGCTCTCCTAACAATTCTAACAGACTACATTGTAGGGAGTTTTAAAAATCTGCCAACTCATACTCCCAAAAACCATGTTCTCAGTTCTCTCTCTGTCCCATCACATCTCCAGCCTTTGCTGTCGACTGGAGGGAAACTCCTCTGCAGTTTACTTGGGATATAAAATACCTAATTAAACACTACAAGCAAAATCCTGAACCTTCTGGAATGTGCTACATACTAGGAAGCCATACAGATGTCCTCACATTGTTTCTTTGTAAGCTACCTTTCCAGACTCCCTTCCCAATCTTTTCTAACATTCTCAGATTGATCTGTAAAGTGATCATGCAATATTTTATATGTCTTAATCTGTTAGGAACGCAGTCTTAACTCGCAGTCCAAACTTTTGCTTAACCTTATTCAACTTTAATACTACTTTCCCCCTCTAATTGTTTGCTCCCAATACCTTGGTTTCTTAGACAATTTCCTCCAGTAAATTCCAGCCCCCCGTTTACCATTTCAACCCCCTAATTACACTATTGTGTAACTCATCTCACTATGGTTAACTATTGTCTCCGCGCGTGATAGCTAGCAGCCCATCACAGACTTTAGGTTCCCTTCAAGCTCTCCAGGCTCTATCCCACCCCCCCCCCACTAAGGGATAAGCCAGTAACCTAGCATTTACTCCATTTGGCCACTAGGTGGAAGCATTTTACCTCTACCAGCCTCTCCTATCTCACTACAAGTTTCAAACTTTTTTCCTTTGAGTTACATTAAACATCTCTGCTTCTGCTCCAAAGTCCTGTGAATTTTCTGCTACTGTTTACCTGAATTACATAGCAACCCAGTCTCTATCCCCCTATGTCTCCTTACCTTGTGCTCTGCTTTACTGATCATTTCTGCTGGCTACGTTTTCTTCCTCCTCCTTGGCTCTTCCCGCTCTGTTTGCCCTTCGGGCTCACTCCGCTCCCCCTACCCTGCCCCCAATTCCCACCCACCCCAGCACCTGTACACTTATACTCATAAACCACATCTACTCCAATCAACTCATACCTTCCCCCACCCCTTACTTTCACACCCCACCCTTCTAGCATCTCTTTACAATACTAACCCTACCTTAAATGCCATACCATAGTACACTTTATTCCATACCCCCCACTCTAAGTGTAAACAAACACAATGCTTTCAAAACCAACCCAGTTTATAACCCTAATACTACTTCTCCTCACCTTGTACTATCTAAGTTACCTGACCAGGCCTCTAAATAATAACCACTCCCCCCTTTTCACAGAAGTTCAATCACTATAAAACACATATACTTTACTAGCCCTATTAGTCCCTATCTATACTCCTTTAATTATTGTTTGCTCTTCCCTTACAAACTCATCTCTACCCACAAACACACTACTCCAGTCTTAACTATGCCTACTCCTACAAAACAAATAACCTTCAAACTACATAACAATCAGGCTAAATACCTCTTTTACCACATTCACTAACTTATTACCACACTTCTTTCTGGAGATGTACACCCTAACCCTGGCCCCTCTCCAACCTACAGTCCAAAATCCCTCCTTCATACTCCTCCCTCATCAGGAAATTTCTTCTTCCTCTCAGTTCTGAATGCTCAAAGTATATGTAACAAAATCCCTAATCTACATGCCTGGCTTCCCCATAACCAACCAGACATCCTGGCCATCTCTGAAACACAGCTGAACCATCCATAAAAGACTCCGAGATAACACCCCCCAACTACAGTATTATTATAAAGGACAGAACCCATAAAAAAGGTGGTGGTGTCGCTCTCTTGTACTCTTCCTCCCTGTCAGTTACTCCATATACTAAACCCATTCCCCAATTCGCTAATGCTGAACTAATCCTCGCCCTACTTCAAAAAAATAGACATAAGCTCATTTGCATAGCCTCCCTCTACATCCCTCCTGGGGACAATGTCCATATACTGGAAGATATACTCTCCTGGCTCTCCACCAACATAACCAATGAGACTATAATCCTTGGCGACACAAACATTAACTGGACCAGCATTCAATCTCCCATAAATCCCCTGAATATAAACCTCTACAACTTCAATCAGCTAATCAACACCACTACCAGACCTACCAAAGATCACTCCTCTGGTAGTACCCTTGATTGGATTCTGGTCTCTCACCCTCATTATATATCCAGTTGTGGTACCCTCCCTGACTCCTTCAGTGACCACTATCCCACTTTTGATCATCGTCACTCCCCCTCCCTACAACTCTCTCCTACCTACATCTCCACATGCTCCCTAAAACACTTCAACCCCTCCACTTTCTCCAACACACAAACAATTCAACTGGAGCCCCCTAAAAACCTCCCCCCTAGAAGATGCCGTCACCTACTTCAATACTACATTTATAAACCTTTTAGATGCCATTGCCCCACTAAAAACAAAAAGGATTAAAAGTAACACTGTCCCTTGGCTAAGCAAAGATACCTTAGCAGTCATGCGCCTCCAAGATAAAGCCCTAAACCATCACCATAAACATAAAACTCCCATCACCCTAAATGAATACAGAATACTTCTTAAGAGAGCTAAAAAACTAATTTCTTTAGAACGTAAATCCTACTTCTCCTCACTACAAAACAACCATAAGACAAACCCAAAAAAATTCTGGGATGGTATCAACTCCCTCTTTAACCCTGGTAGAAAGGAAAACCCTAGCCCAGACCCCTATACCCCCGACAAGGACTTAGCCACCCAATTCAACTCTTTCTTCATTGACTCAATAACCAAACTAACATCATCCTTCACAAACAACCCTACATCCTCTCCTCTACCATCCCCTATCTCTTCCTACTCAAATACTCCCACCTCCCAACCTCCTCCCTTCTGTATAAAACCCATCCCCATATCAACTATAAAAAAACTCCTCCAGAACTTAAAACCATGCTCCAATGCCCATGACAACATTCCTTTCTACTTCCTAAAGACAGCTGCCGATGCTGTTGCCTTCCCCATCTGCATTCTTATAAATAAATCAATCCAAGAAGGCCATGTACCCCAACTCTGGAAAAAGGCCTTTATTATTCCCCTCCACAAAGGGGGCAACAACTATATCATCTCTAATTTCTGACCTATAGCTATCTTATCACCCATCTCAAAACTTCTTGAAAAGTGAATCCACCTACAACTTTTACCATATCTCATAGACAACCATCTGCTAACTCCCACACAACATGGATTCAGACCTGGCCATAGCACCACTACCACCCTCCTCTCCTTCCTCGAAACAGTGAATAAAGTCCGTGATTCTGGACACACTGTGTCTACCCGCCTTCTTGATCTTTCTAAGGCCCTTGATACTATCTCTCATAACCTTCTCCTAACTAAACTTTCTAACCTAAATCTTTCTCCTTCCTCTATCAACTGGTTTACCAGCCATCTCTATAACAGGCAGCAAGCCATGAAATGGAAAAAAGCCTTCTCCCCATTCCTCAGCATTCCCACTGGCGTACCACCCCAGGGTTCTACATTAGGTCCCCTACTGTTCAATATTTTCATCAATGACTTTCACTGCTCCATCCCTAATGCAAACATTATCCAATACGCTGATGACTCAGCAATCATCTGCTCTGCCACCTTCACCTCCACTCTCATAAAACTAACACAAGATGCCTTCTCCTCCACTGAGCAATGGATGCTAGAGAACCATCTGGCACTCAATGCATCAAAAACAAAACTCATGATATTCACCCCCTCAAAAACCACAATAACTGACAAAAACTCATTCTCCATCATCAGTAAGAAAAATACTCCTCTTGAAATAGTATCCAATGCAAAACTGCTTGGAGTACTTATTGACGATCAGCTCAAGTTTGATATCCACCTCCACACAAATATAAAAAAAAACCCACCAGAAACTAGGCATGCTCTACCGCCACAATCACTACCTCACCCCCTCTACCAGGCTTGTTCTCTCTACCACATATCTTATCCCTTCTCTCCTTTATGGTGCCCCACTTCTAACTAACTTACAATCTTCCCTAAAGACAAAAATCTCTTGCTGTTACAACAAAATCTCCAAATTCGCCACTGGATACAGATATTCCACCCATCACAGTACTGCCCTCCACAAACTAAATTGGCTAGAGTTGCCCAATTACCTCACTCACATTCAACTCGTACATGCCCACAAACTCATCTTTAATCCCTCTCTTTGCCCCGCCCTTGCCTCAACCTTTAAAATTCACCTTCCCAACAGACTCTTAAGAACCAATACCCAAAATCTGATCGAACTGCATAAGCCTGCACGCCCACCTGGCAAATCTCTACTATCCTTCTTGTTAGCACGTCTCTGGAACTCCCTGCCACCTCACCTTCACACCACTAGCAGCCTCTCTACTTTCAAAACCTTGCTTCATTCTTACCTAACAACCCTCTGGGAATAAAGCAAAACGAATCAACCACAAAGGGTAGAGTGCCTCGAACAAAATGTAGTTTCAAAATCCAAATAACCTTTTCTTGAGGCACAACACAATAAGAAGCTTGACCTTTTATTAAACACACTGAACTAAAGAACAAAAACAATAAAACATCCAGTAAGCGCTTTCACATTCCCTTGAACAGAACAGTCTGATGAAGCATTCAAGAGAATGTGAAAGCGCTTACTGGATGTTTTATTGTTTTTGTTCTTCAGTTCAGTGTGTTTAATAAAAGGTCAAGCTTCTTATTGTCATGTTGTGCCTCACGAAAAGATTATTTGAACCCTCTGGGAATGCTCCTGTTCCCATCCCACATGAATTCCCCAGTAACACACCTATTTCATATCCCCATTCTCTATCTTCTTCCCCATCCTTCTCGGTACCATCTTTCTCCCCAGTCCCTTCTTTACTCCCCTTCTTCCCTAAACTCGTCTCTCCCTTACCCCATATACCCAATTCTATCTCTTCCTCCTCCTTCATATTTTCCTCAGAAGAAATACTCATTCTGTAAATAGCTTCTTATAGTTGTATGCATTTGCAATCATGGAATTACATATTTGTAAATATCGTAATATTCACTTAGCCTTTAATTCTGTTTTTACATCTTACTAAATTGCACCTTCAGATAGCATTTTTATCTGTACTATTGTTATTTTATACTAATGAAATTTTGTTTTTTCATTGTATACTGTGGAGCTTTTCTCCCCAGGACTCCATTGAAAATGGGCTCTTCTGGCCCAATGGACTATCCTGGAAAACAAACTTCAAATAAAATAAATAAAAATAAATAAATAAATTGTGGTTACCTGGCAAAACCTCCTTTCTCTATTTCCATGTTGGCTTAGTTCTTCTAATTCTTTTTGCTACTTTATGATACAATATTCTGTATGGTCATTATTTTCCTTTAGAATCTGCATCCAAAATCTTACTTTCGCCTTACTTCTAGAATCCCCCATTTCATAATCATCCCTTTCCACTTTGATTTATAGCCTTCTGTTTGTGTTATGAGCCTTAACTGCAAAGCTTTAAAATAGCCATTCAACCCGGGTAACCCTAAACCACTTTGTACTATGGGGAGGATCAATTTATACCACTTAACCCTTGCCCTCTTCCCCTCCAAAATAAATTCCTTCAACTCTTTATCATTCATAACTTCTTCTCTGGTTGATAAAAATGTGCCGGACATGTATTAAAAATAAAGGGACAAAAAACATTTTTGCTGCTTGTATATTACTATTTATATCAATAATCAAGAGCTTCTAGTTTCTAAGTTTTTGTATTATCTTTTAGTCTCTTCCACATAACTTTAGCTGCTATAACAGAATCCCTTTTAATTCATTCACCTAATCACTTCATATTATTAGGTCTCATAAATACGTTTACGTGTGGGTGTATAGTTTATTGCTTTAGCTTTTATTTTATCCTCATTAATTTTAAATCCTGAAAAGACTTGAAACTGTCTGAAAATACTCCACAACACCAAAATGTCCTTTTTTTTTTATTTATCAAGTACAAAATAATACCTGCAAATAAAGATAAATTTTCTTGACTACCACACTAGCTATACCTGGAATCTGTGAGCCCCTTATTTTCTTGGCCATTGGATCTCTATAACACAACAAAGGGAAATGTGAATAACTCTGCCTGGACCTGCTGTTCAAAAGCAGCTTGCCAGAAAGGAACAATCCCAACATAGTCTAATATAACTTTTTAAATACCTTTATTAAATTATCATTTAAGTCATAGCCAAACATACATTAGTAGAAAAGAAAACAAACCATTTAAACATTTTTCCATTTAAATACAAAATACATCACCTATATTTTCTTTGCTAGTATCATCAGTTCAACATTACAAAAAAAATTGCTGAATAGCATAGAAATACAAAGCACCACCTATTGCCATCAGCAATGTCTGGCTATCTAGATCTATATTCGTGATGACTTTTGAGCTAAATTGAAATTTGAATTTACAGGTGAGAATATTACTACCTGTGCTTTGTTCATTACTTTAATGCAACCTTCATACAAGACAAGAACAGTTATACGGCTTCCCTTAAAACTCACCCTAGTTCCATACTTACAGGCATTTGTTCATCCAATACTTCTGACAGAGTACTCTGTAAGGGATTTTTAATATCTGCAAAGTCATTACACTCCCAACATATGTCCTCAACTACCTCTTTCTTTTCCATCACACCTCCAACATTTGCAATCTACCTGAGGAAAAATTACTTGAAGTTTGCTTGGGCTATAAAAATCCCTATGCAAACACTTGTAAGCAAAGATCCTTCTGGACTTGGTTGCATTACTTGGGAGCCATACATACAGCTTCCCATTGTTTTCTTCTAAACTGATTTTTCAGTCCATCTCGTCTATCTATTTTAAACTCTTCTGATTGATTCTTAAAATTATCATGTGCAGTGGCACAGCATATGACATAACTACCATACTGCAAGAGGTTCCTGGTTTGATTCTCGGCTGGGGTGCCTTCTGTGTGGAGTATGCATGTCAACCCTAAGTTCATGTGGGTTTCCACTGGGTGGTCCAGTTTTCATCCACATTCCAAAGACATGCAGTAGGTGGATTAGGCACACTCAAAGTGGTCACAGGTATGAGTGTTTATGCAAGTGTATGGCGTGGAAGAACTACTGAGGCAGGGCTAGTCACCTGGCGATGTAAACCTTGACTGTAGATGACTGTGACTGCTGAAGTGACACCCCATCCCATGTGCAAAAATGGGAAAAAGGGGTTGTGGATTTTTTTTTTTTTAATAAACCCATACTAATTATCCCTTTAACAGCTGCTTCTAGTCTAGATTAATCTAAAAACTCTACAACTGCAGGTCTTTCACTTAAAATCATATAATCTCATAATTAACCCTATTACTCTATCAGGGAATACAAATGCTTCCATTGCCCTGTTCATAAAATCTCATCTGATATCTCTCTCTCCATCAAGAGCCACCAAAACCACCACTTACATCCTTCTTCCATCTGGATCACCACTGCCGCTGTCCACTGTTTGCCTTCCATCTACAAAACCACACTGATTCATATCTATCAGCTTTCACATTTTCTTAGCTAGTATAGATATAAACACTTTATAATCATGGTTTAAAACTGAAATGGGTCTATATGAAGCTGGGTTTATAGGGTCTTTACCTTCTTATGGTAGTGTAGTCACCACAGCTTTCTTCAAAGATGCTGGTATTTCCCTTCCTTTTAAAATGCTGTTAAACAAAACCTTCCAGATCTTTATCACTTTCTTCCCTCCTATCTGTTCCTAGAGACTTCCCGGTTTGATTATACATCACAGTTTTATCTCATCTCTTCCTATGTTAGCTTTTAATTGTCGTGTCTCATCTTCCTCTAACCTTAGCATTATTAAGTCTTCTGTACATATTCTATTTGTGCCTTTCTTGGTTTCCACATTCTTCTGCTTTATACAATTTTTTTTTCATTTCTGAAATATCTTTAATATGTGTATAGGATCTCTGGTTATTTTTCTCGTCTCGGGCTCACAACCCTTTCTACTTCTGTTGCCCAAGTCACTGTGCCAAAAGTTTTTCAACTCTGGAGTTATAAAAAATAGCTGATTAATAGCAACCTTTTAAAACTCATTAATATTACCTGAACACTCCCCTTAGTTTCTCTTTAGCACTTTGCATTTGTTCCATTTCTCATTATGTGAGATTACCCTTACTCTGCAATACTTTTAATGTTCGTCAGACCCTCTAAATAATTCACATTACTTCTTTCCTGTACCTTTCTCTTTTATTTCCAACTTATTTTAAACTCCATTTTCATTTTATCCCACTCACTGGCTATCCATTTTACAGAAATTTCTATTTTCACTAATAACTCACGAACAGTTTCCATTACCCATCTTTACCTTTTTATCAGTGCATGATCTGAAATAAATAGTTTTTGCAGGTGTGTCAAAGTTTTCAGTTAAATACACAAGTTCCTGTGAAATATCATTTATATCCAGTCTACTTACTTCATTACAAATGGATTTTTCCTTGGTAGTTTTATTTTTGTTTTCAGTAAATAAACTGTCTTGAAAAATTCAAGACACAAGTATATCAAGCATTTTTTCAGATCTTCACACAAGTTAGCTGGCAACTGCTTAAGTAAAAGACATACCCGAGTGTCTATTTTTGCTAAGTTTACACCTTCTTCCCTTAGCTACAGTAAAGAGTGAAATTATATAAAATGTATGAACTGTGTTCAAGAACAGAAATAACATTTTTATTTTAACAAAAAAAAATCTTAATTAAAACTGCACAACAAACACAGTTCTAGGTAAAAGCATCTGAGATATAGTTTAATTTTCTTGGAAAGGGGAAGTCCCTGAGAGAAGAAAGAAAAAAAATAGAAATACAAAGCACCATCTATTACCATCAGTAATGGGTTGACTACCTATGCCTGTATTAGCGATGACTTTTGAGCTTGACTGAAATTTGAACTTATAGGTGAGAATACTGTAACGACTTGCAGTGCTTTGTTTATTACTTTAACACAACATTCTGTACAAACAAGAACAAGTTATAAGGCTTTTGAAGCTGAAATCCTAGACAAATCAGTTACACAGACATGAACAAGTTTAACATGCAACATATGTTTTCTTGCTCATGACTTTGCCAAACAAAGAGGAGAGAAAAACTCCTGAAGAACTGACATTAACACTTCTTCACTGACCAGACTTCAAAGGTCCGCATGTGGACCATGACTGTGAAATAAATTTGCTTTTTTTTCTCGGAAATGTCTGGTTAATGCACAAATTCATCTTGGAACAATCTGAGTGCTTTGTGACCTTCAGATTTATATAGAGATGGCATCTCTTTGCAAGGACAAGAAAGAGAGAATACAAACATTCTTCTTCTCAGTTACACTCTATTTTCTGTAAAGAAAGCACAATTTTGGGGGGGGGGGGGGACAGATGATTAAAAACAGATAAAGAGACACTAGCACATTTTCATTTAGTTTCTCAGTTTCATAAGCAACTAGCATGGAAAGTATGTGCTCACACATGATCTACAAGGTACATTTAGACTAATAATGCCTATATGTGAAGTATTTTACTTGCACTAAAACTGACATGAGATAACTGTACAAGTAATATTAAAGCCGACAGAACAGTGTTCTTCAGTAACGGCAATGTGCTGGATGCTTGCTAATGATTGCTTAGGCATCAAAAAGAATTCCTTTTATTCCCAGCATCTTACAACAAAATATGTAACTTTAATGCAATTATTTTCATTCTTGTTACTCAGTCATAGGTTCATAGGGAGGTACTAGGCTATTGGCCCTAGGGCCTATATAAGCCTAGGCATGTTCATATATTGCAATGAAATTCAAGACTTAAAAAAAAAACTTTTTTTATATACACAGTGTACTGTAGAAACAATGCTGTACTATAAGATTTCAGTTAAAAATACTTTTGCTGATGGATTTAACAATTTCTGCACAGATAAAAATAGTTTTCTAACAAGCTTAACGGATTATATACAAATTTCATTATGAAGCATTTACATGGAATGGTATTTCTATACATATAAATGTCTTGTACTGATTCTGAATCTTAGCAAAGAAATAACAGGTATAGGTTATGGCATCAGAATGACACTGAATATCCCATACCTCAACTCTTAGCGCAAAAAATCCCAATAAAGCTAGAAATAATGGGGTGAGAGGCAATTTTTAAATACTGCTCTTATAAACTTAGAAAAGTGATAGAATAACAAAATTTTGCATTAGCATGAACTTTATGAAGGGTATAAAGTCCATAATTCAAATGTCTGCCATTATTTTTTACTTCAGTCATTAACGATGTGTCAGAAAACCAAAAAGTGTATGAGGATCACACCAAAGATATGATTTCCTGTTGACCGATTATACACCACAGTTTTTATCTCATCTCTTCCTATCTTAGCTATTAATTGCAGAGTCTCATCTGAACATTTTGCGAAAATCTGGACAGTTGCAAGGTTTGTGAATGCCATACAATACTGTAATTCAGAGTACAATGTAGCACTTGAGTTTAAGGATAATAACACAAAGGACAACAAATTCATGAAGTAGCATGTGCCTCCCTCTGTAAAACTGTTACAAAAATAGAACAGACATTCATACGAGTTTAGAATTTTTTTCCTTTAGACAAAGTTACTGTATGCTATATGGTAGACAGGTAACAGAATGTAATGATTTTTTTTTTTAAAAAGAAGTGACATATGAAGTCTTACAGCTTGATAAATTCAACAACTGGTTGATTTTGCTACGACTAATGCAAATCTGACACAGCAATTAATATACAACTAGTGACGGTGCTATTTATACACATTACATCAGACGTATGATTACACAAGTGACCTACAAACACACTTATTTTTCATGGGTTTTGAACCCATGGCTGAAAACGTGAAGATGATGAACATGTATTGTAAAATCTGGTATCTTAAGCTTACAGATCACAAACAATACTAATAGGAAAAAAACTAAGACCATTAGTGACGAGATACATTTTACATTTAATGACATGTAAACTTGCGTACTTAGTAGAATTTTAAATGGAAGATAGCAATGTCTTTTGGATTCTCCCGTTAGGGGTTGCCACAGCGGATCACCGGTCCATGGATTGGCAGTGGGGTTTTTATGGTGTTGAATTGCCGGCCCGGTGCCCAACCTTCACAGAAGGCGCGCGCACACACAAACATGCACCTACTGCATGTCTTTAAAACGCACTCAACCACAGGGAGGACACGCAGACTCTGCACAGAAGCTGCTTCGGCCAAGAATCAAACTGAAGAACCTTTTGCTGTGAGCAGACAATGCTAACTGCTGCACCACCATGGCTGGCAGAATTTCAAAGGGAAAATACTTTACAGAAAAGACTTCATTGCACAGATGAAACTAATAAAATTTGCAATTGCAGTACTATGGAAAAAAGTTATAGTTACTAAACAGTATAAAATGCTTGCTTACTTTTTAAAGGACTACATAAAAGGAAGTAACATATTGTGTGCATCTAAAGCACCAGGTTTTAAAATACACATTATTTGTGCAGTTATTTGTTGCATGTTCACTGAAAGCAAAACCCGACATTGAGAATGTTCAGTTAAAAAATGTTCTGTACTCACCATTATGACAGATCTGTGTTTTCTGTGTCTCTCCTTCCCCAATGTATGGCTCTCAGATCCTTGTTGGTTCTGACTTTGGCCACTTTCAAACTTTTGGATCCGCTCAGTCCCTGGTGTTAAGTGAAATACCTCAGATCAGATATGCCTTTACAAAAGAAGGCAATATTACAGAGTTTAAGACAGAGATGAAGAAAAAACAGGTCTTGATAAATAACCTCTAGCAGCCATTATAAAGTGAAATACATGTGTGAACTTTGGACCAGGTGGCAGCTGCACAAATGTTAAGAGGTATTCTGGAAAATAATGCACTCGAAGCAATTGATCTAGTAGAATGGGTTTTTGAGAGAACAAGTAGGGACAGACCCAACTGCTTGTAAACATAGGAAATGCACTCAAGACAACCAATGGGAGAATGTATCCTTGGGTACTCCTTTTCCCATTTTGACCAGGGAGTAAAGAGAGAAACAACCATCAGTTTTTTTCTGAAAGCTAAGGGTCCAGTATAAACAAAAACTTAATTGATGGTGAACATCTAGTAAATGTAATGTGTATTCACCTTTGAAAATTTTACAAAAAAAAAACAGGGAGATTTAATGGATTTGGTTGGTAGAGGATTTGGAATCTTTGGAAAAAAGGGAGGACTGGTTCTCCGACTAATTCTATGTGAGGGTTTAGCAGACAAGGCATGGAGTCAGAAATCCTCATAACAGGAGTAACTGCAACTATGAAAAGAGTTTTCCATTACAAAAATTTTAAAACAGCCTTGGCAGCCAGTTCAAAGGAAGGAATAGTTAGGGTCTGCAGTAGGTCATAAGAGAAAAGTTCCTCTAAGAAAGGCTTTAGATAGTTTTAAGAATGCAATGGGAGTATGATTCTAACTAATGTGAAAAGCCATTATGGCTGCTAATTGCACTTTGACAGTGGAATAGCTGGCTACATTCTGAAAAAAATCCATGATCACTGTGAGGGGGTTTGAAAAAGGGTCAAGGTTGTTCTCCACCTCCCAAATGGAGAATCTTTTATATTTGCTATCATAAATCTTATGTGTAGAATGTTTTAGGGAAGAAGTTAGGATATGAACAACCAAAGATGAAAACCTGGACTGTCTGGCCATCACAGGTTCATAGGTGATTACTAGGCTAAAGGCACAAGCGCCTTTGCAAGCTTAGCCAATAATACCCAGGATATGACAATATTATATCTTAATTCCCCCGACATGGCATGGGGTAGTATCAGGGTAGTGGGTCTTTAGTGTTGGAGCCCTGAATCATTTTTCAGACTGCCTCTGTCCATACAGGAAATGGGCATAACCAGGAGTGAATTTACAGTTCCTCATCCACTGATCCAAACTGCTTTTGAAGGGAATAAGGGACAGGTTTGTTTTATAAAGATGGGAAGTTTATTCCATAGATGAGGTAGCCTTTGGGATACAAATCCGTCTCTCCAGCAAGTTCTGTTAAGAGTCACAAATAAGGTTCAGGTCCATGGAACGTGTAACCCTTGTATAATGTTTCTTGTGAATATGTAACATTTTCATCAGGGTTGGATCAGAGAATGCCTTGTAGTTCAGGCATGTCTCCTCTCAATAAACTATATGAGAAACAGTAAAGGGATAGGGCCTTTGGTCCATCTGCATAAGATACATGTCTTACACTTTGTATTTTTTTTGTGCTGAGAAACCTGTGGGGCAGCTCTAATTGGTATAAGTGCCTGGTTAGGTACATGAAGAAGGGAGCACTGTACTCTATTATGGGCCTGATAAGGGCAGAGAACAATGACACTATGACTTCCTTTGATCTTGATGCCATGCCTTTACTTATAAGTAGAGCCATACACAAGGATCTCCTCACTACAGCAGCTACCCGGTGGTCAAAGTTTAGGTTATTATCTATGTATGTATGTTCCTAGGTCCCTCACTATTGGGTCTACTTTTAGGGGTGTGCTATCAATATTATAATTTGCAGGGATAACGGATTTACTGAAGGGTATGATTATGAATTTTTTAGCATTTAGTCTCAGACCATGGTGTTGGTACCAGTTAATTGGCATTTTTAGGTCTGTTTGTAGATGTCAGCACTGTTTGGGGATTCAGTGACTGCTCCCAGCTTACAGTCGAAAGTGAACTTGGTGAGCTGGAGGTCCCCTTCAGAGAAGTATATACCAAACAGGAGGGGTCCCAACACTGAGCCCTGTGGGACATCACTAGTAACAGGTTTCTTATCGGAAGTGGAAGTGGATTCACCTATCTGGACAACATGTGTTCTGTCAGCCAGCCAGCTGGCTATCCATCTGATGATGTAGGGGGTTTATGACCAACTTAGTAAGTTTATCTTTGATCCCCAAATAGGGGATCAAGATTATGTCACCCCAGATGGGATTTGAACCCACAATCCCTGACTTAGGAAGCCAATGCCTTATCCATTAGGCCATTGGGATTGGAGAAATCATGCAATCAATCTCAGGGATGAATGTCCAGGTGATGCAACTCCAATTGGTGAGATACTACATCTGGAACAGAGCCCAGCACCCAAGGAGGATTGTACTAGATAAAGCCAGAGGAAGGGAAATCATTCATGTTGAGCCCAGTAAGTGGAGATGAGGACGAATTAGATCTTTCTCACCAGTATCGTCTGTAAGAACTTTGGAATTAGAAGAATGGGGAAATGCATAAAGATGTCCTGGGGTCAAAGGGGATCAGAGCGAAGAAAGAATAGTTGTGTAAAACTTACCATAACCACAGATGATGTTCTCTTCCATGTTGCAGTATTCATAACCTTAGGGAGTTGCTGCCTGCAGCACCAGACATCCGGCCAGTATACCAAAGTCTTAGAAACAGGGGTATGTGCGATGTTGCATGCAGGGGCCATAAAATGACATAGGCTATATCTACGATATCTGCATGTACCCAACTCAGAACTGGCAGTCTCACAGAGAGAGACCCCAGGAGCAGGAGGACAGAAAAAGCATAAACCTCCCAGACATACAAAATCAGTGGTCAGTGTAAAAAAACACAAGCAGTAATATGGCTAAAAAGGGGGTAGGTGGGTGGGATTGAATATTGCAACATGGAAGAGAAGGACGTCTATGGTTATGGTAAGTTCTTACACAATTATTCTATGTCCTTTTATTCTCATGTTGTAAGTATTAATAACCTTAGGGAGAGTGCCACAGCTCTCTAGGAAGTAGCATGGGAGGTAGGTTGGGGAGCAGAGTCTATGAGACTCTGCAGGATAGACCCAGCAAACCATGTTCTAGCACTGGAGATAAAATCCAGTTTGTAATGCTTGGTAAAGGTATGTACAAAGACCAAGTTGCAGCCTCTAGAATAGAAGCGTAATCATCGCCCTTGAAGAAAGCTGATGAAGAGATAGCTGCTATGGTGGAATGGGCCATGACAGATGAACTCAATTGCTTTCCATGAAAGGAACAGCAAAAGGCAATAGCCTTAGAAATCCAATAGGCAATTGTGTGTTTTGACACTACCTTGCCAAGGGCCTTAGGATGAAAGGAGACAAACAGTTGGTCAGACTGTCTGAAGGGTTTTGTCTTGTCTAAGTATAACCTCAGTTGCCTATGAACATCCAAGGAATGCAAAGTCCTTTCTGAGGAGTTCTGTGGCCAAGGGTAAAAGACAGGTAAATTAATGGTCTGGTTTAAGGAAATTTCATTAACTACTTTAGGAATGAATGAAGGGTTAAGTTCTGAGACAAACCCTATCTTTATGAAAAACAAGATAGGGAGAAGAAGCCCTAAGGGTTTGGATCTCAGAGACCCCCCTGGCAGAAGTAAACGCCACTAACAAGACTTTTTCCAAGTACAGAATTTAAAAGAGGACGAATAGGCTGGCTCAAAAGGGGCCAATATAAGATTTTCCAGCAAAAAGTTACGGTCCCAAGGAGGAAGGTTAAGCTTACAAGGAGGTCTTATGTGAACGACCCCTTTCAGAAACAGCTTGATGTCCAACCTAGAAGCTAGAGTTGGAGTCAAGGGAAGGCAAGCAGAAATAGCAGAGAGGTGCAATTTCAGTGAGGAATAGGTCAGCCCTGAATGTAGTAACTCACACAGATAAGATAGGACCATTGGAAGAGAAGCTTTAAATGGGTCCCATTTTCGCTTGAGACACCAGTAGGAGAAACTTTTCCATTTTAAAAAAATAGTTTCTCCTGGTACTTGGTTTCCTGGCCTCCTGCAGGAAATTAAGTACATCCTCTGAATATAGGTGCCTAAAGGGGATCAGAACTCTTATCACCCACACTGTCAGTTTGAGATTAAGAAGGTGAGGATCAATAAGGGATTCCCCTGTCTTGTGTAAGTATGTCAAAGTGGTGAGGAAACCTGTGGTGATTGCCCTGGGCTAGAAGGTAAAGTAGGGAAAACCAATGCTGTCTTGGCCAGAAGGGAGTCACCAGCAGGATTTTTGGTTTGTCCTAATGTATTTTCAGGAGGTCTTTGTGAATCAAAGGAAATGGAGGGAAGGCATAAAGGAACATTCCCTCCGATGAAAAGGAAAAGGCGTCCACCCTCCAGGCTTGTGGATGGGGAAGCCTTGTGCAAAAGAGGGGCATTTGTCTGTTCTGGGAGGAGACAAACAGATCTGCCAGATGAATACCCCACCTGTAAATTAGATCCAGAAATACCTCCCAGTGAAGTCCATTCGTGCGAGGGAGTTAAAGTTCTGCTCAGGGTGTCTGCCATCCCATTGTCTTCTGATGGAATGCAAACTGCCTGCAAGTGAATATGTAGTGCTGCTGCCAGGGACCAGATTTGAATAGCAAGACTGCAGGGAGGGTAAGACTTTGCTCCTCCCCATTTGTTTATATACCACAGAACAGTCATACTGTCTGTGATGACCTTCAGGGTGCCTGGCAGAAGGATCTCTTGAAAGGCCTGTATTGCCAAGGAAAGGGCCATTAGCTCTTTTAGGTTGATGTGGTTCTTTCTTTCTTGAATGGACCACTCCACCTGTAATTTGTGCTGGGTGTTGGCATTGTGTAGGATAGCCCTCCAACCTAGATCTGATGCATCTGTGTAAAGATGCTGTTTGGGTGGAGAGGTCTGCAAGCGTACTCCTTGATTGAAGGTAATGGTAGCAATCCACCTTTTTAAACAGGGAAGAAGAGGACATTTTATTTCCAAGGGAAGAAAGTGTTGGTTCTCAAGACCCACTGAAACTTCCTCATGTGCATCCTGGCTAGAGGGATCATGGGAATCAAGGAAGTCATGTATCCTAGGATTCTGAGAAACTCCCTGGCTGAGATGGTTGGTAGAGGTAGCAGGAAGTGGAAGAACTGTGTAAGAAATTCCACTTTCTGGGCAGGGGCAAAGACTGACATCAAGTCTGTCCTTATTCTGCACCCCAGAAAAAGAAGATCTTGGGAAGGAGCCATTTGAGACTTTAGGCAATTCACCAAGAAGCCTAGGCTCTGCAAAAACTTGCAAACCATCTCCAAGTCCTGTGACCGGGTGAGAGAATCTTGGTGCAGAATAAGGAAGTCATCCAAGTAAGGATAAATCTGTATGCCCTGCAGTCTGCAATGTGCAATGGCTGGGGCTAGACACTTTGTGAATACTCTTGGGGCTGTGGAGAGCCCAAAGGGTAAGGCAGAGAACTAAAAAAGGGAAGAACACACTAAGAACCGTAAAAATTTCCTGCAAGTGGGATGAATAGGGATGTGAAGGTAAGCATCTTTTAGATCCAGGGAGGCCGTGAAGGCTTGTTGAGGAATAAGGGGAAGAAGGTGCTGTAATGTGAGCATTTTGAAGGTAGGCACCTTGAGGAGGACATTGAGGTGGGATAAGTAGAGTATGGGTCTCCAAGGACCATCTTTTCTTGGAACCCAAAACATCCTGGAATAAAACACCTTGGCTAACTGATCCTCGGGTACTTGTTCTATAGTTCCCTGAGAAATGAGTTGGCTCAGGATACTGTGAAAAAGTGGAAACTGATTGGGTGGGGGTTGAGGAACTCCCTGGAAGGGTGGAATTGCCCACCAAGTCATGAGTATCCCTCTCAATGATGGGGAGCACCCATTTGTCTGTGGTGATTTTCTGCTAGGAGGGTAGGGTAAGGGTTAGGCGTAGGGATAGGGGGGTGGAACTGGGTAAGGGAAGAGGGTCACAGTGGAGAATCCCTATGTCTGGCTGCCTCCGAAAGGAAGAATGTGTGGGGGTGGTAGAAGATCTAGGAGCAGATTGTTTCCTAGGATTCCTAGATTGCCCAAAAAATGTTTTTGTTTCTTCTCTCCCAGGTTCCTAAGCTCTCTAAATCTCCCATAGCTTGTTTTTCTATGACTGTATCCAAGCTCTCTTCAATTCCTAGAGCTACCTAACCCTCATCACAACTGTGTAAATAATTTCATACTTTAAACGTGTGCTTGTAAATGTTTTATATTTCTACTTTAAAGGTGTGTATGTAAAGTGTTTTCCCCACATACTATGCAATGAGTGCTCTCATAAATGAACCTGTATAACCCTTAAGATCTACAATGATGTTTGTCTGACTATTGTGCAACACTGTATGTGCCTTTGTTGCAATTTGTTCTAGATGATGTATCTTTACATTTCTGTTTGTCTGCGGTGGTGGTGCTGCGGTAGCATTGTCGCCTCACAGTAAGACATTGTCCTTTTCGATTCTCAGCTAAAGTGGCTTCTGTGTGGAGACGTGCGTGAATGGGCGTACCTTCGTTGAAGGTTGTGCCTCAGGGCTGGCAACTCGGTACGTAAAAATCTACTGCCAATCATTAGCAGACCGGAGTTCCACTGTGGCAACCCCTAACGGGGAAAAGCCAAAAGATACAACTGTATACTGTATTTGGAGCTTTTCTCCCAGGGCCTCCACTGAAAACGGGTCCCTTGGGCCCCAGTGGACTTCCTCAGTAATCAAACTGGAAATAAAGGAAATAAATAAATAAAATGTCTCCGTCCCCTAGACTGAGCTGCAGAGGAATGAGAGGACAGCCTCTCGACAAAGCTAGGCTTTTGAGACTAATTTCTATGGAATCTGGGAACAGGTGAAACCAATATATGTTTTAGATTTTGTAAGTTTGTACCTTTTTCTTGCAGAGACTTAAGTAGCTCTGCAGAGGCTGCTCCAAAGCGGGATTTGTTGTCCACAAGGGGATCTAACAACTTAGCTTGGACATACAAAGGTAAAGGCTGAAGTCTCAACCATGAAAACCTCCTTAACACAAAATTAGAAGCAGCTGACTTTGAAGAAGCTTCTACAGCGTCATAGCTGCACTGAGTGTCTGGTCACTTGGGAAATTGCGGATAGAAGGGTACTCAGTTGGGCCTTAGCTGGTGAGCCTGGAACCTCAGACAGAAGGGTAGAGGCCTTGGACAGGGAATCTAAGGCAAACTTGGACACATAGGTCTGATAATTAATAGCTCTAATGGCCAAGGTGGAAGACGTATATATTTTCTTACCCAACCTGGTTCATAAATTTACTGCCCTATCAGTAGGGAAAAGGGAAGCGGAAGGTAGTTGCATAGAGGACTTATCAGTTGACACTGCAATGACTGCAGGGTCTGCTGGAGAGTTCTTGAAAATGTACTGCTCCTTTGCAGACACTTTATAAAATCTGTCTGGTCTCTTAGAAGCAGGAGGCTGTGACTATGGGCTCAGAGGCAGCAGAAAAAGCATCCTGGAATGCTGGAAACAAAGGCTGGACTGCAGATGGTGAGGGCTGCTCCATCTGCAATCTCTCTTTAGTCTCAAAAACATCTGAGAGCTCACACTTGAAATGTTGCCTAAGCAGGAAAATGGTATCCCCAAAGGGGAAATCTTCTCCAGTGGAGTCTAGAATTACAAAATCCTTAGGGGATTCAATCTGAGAGCAATAAGTTAAAGACTCATCTGAGAAGGAAAACTCTTCCTCACATAGTACCTGTGGAACAACTGGTAGGCCTGACTGGGGAATCTGGGTCTGGAGAACCTGAAAAGCCTTGAACAGAGTCTGGGAAAAGGTCTCCCAGGGTGGAGTAGGGTCTTTTGTGCTGTGTTTCTCCTTCTGTTTTCTTTTTATAGAGGTAGAAGGAGCAGTAGTAGGCTTGGGTGCCAGCACTACAGTGGATGGCAAGGCAGTAGTAGGCCCCTTCGAAGCCACAAGCCATGGTTCCCACTCACCATCAGGCTCTGATGGTTGAAAAACTTCAGCAGATGTACTCTGGGTATCTGCTGAACAGAGTTCCATTTTGGTTAACAGTTGCAACGAAATACCCAACGTCCAGAGAGATCCTGGGCTGACACTCACTTTGAGAATCTCACTTGATAAAGGAAAAGCAGCTTGGGGGTCAGGCCTAACTTTCTTGGCCTTCTTCCTAGGGGCTCCGCAGAGGTGCCCACTCCGCTTCTATTCCAGATGCCAAATGTCAGAGACGCTGTTTCACTAAATAAAGATTTAAGGCCGCCAGATGCCTTCTGAGGGTTTTGGGAACAAAAGATTGGCAAATGTCACAGGACTTGCAATCGTGACCAACCCATAGACAAAATAAGCACCGCTTGTGTGTGTCATTATGTGGAATTTGTCTTCCACAAGCACACTTTCCCTTTCTAGATGACATGTACATCTGAAAAAGGCAAAGAAACAAAAAAAAAATCCCACAGGGTACTTATCTCAGTGCAGACAGCCAGAAAGCAATCATCGAAAACGTGTGCCCAAAGTCGAACAAATGCCGGATTTCTGAGACTGGCGATTGGATGTTTGAAACACACTGTGGCAGAAAAGTTCTGAGATGGGTATGTGCAGACGTCACAGATATAGCCTACATCAGTTTATGGCCCCTGCATGCAACGTCGCATGTACACCTGTTTCTAAGACTTTGGTATACTGGCCAGATGCCCAGTGCTGCAGGCAGCAACTCCCTAAGGTTATGAATACTGCAACATGAGAATAGAAGGACATCTTGCTGCACCTGGTGCTGAGGGGGGAGACAGAGAGATCACAGCACGGTCTAACCCACTTGTGCGGAAGAAGCACAGACCTCCTGAACATGTCCACTAGCACACTGGACTTGCCTGAAATATGTTGCTAGTAGAAAATGGTGAGAAGATATCGCCCACTGCCACACTCTCATGGCTTCTTGACATAATGGGTAAGATCTGTTTCCTCCCTGTTTGCTGATGTACCACACAACTGCCACATTTTCTGTCTGGATGGATATCATATCTATGGGAAGTGTGTCCTGAAAGGCCTGCAATGCTAGGAGGGCTGTTGTCATCTCCAATAGACTGATGTGAAGTCAGGCCTCAAGACAGTACACATCTTGGACTGTCTGTCCCATACAATGTCCCACCCCCACCCCAAGTGGGAATCATTTGTGGTAACTGTGGAATGGGGAGGGAGTGGTTGAAAGGACATCCTGATAAGACATATGGTGACTCCAACCATCACTGGATGTGTGACCTGCAGATCTCTGTTAAGAGTACTTGGTAGGGCATGGGTTGTTTTTGTATCGACCACTGGACTACGAGGGTCCACTGAAGAACTTGCATGTAGAACCTGGTTAGGGGAACCATGGTAATTGATACTGCCATGGACTCTAAGACATGGAAAATCATTCTTGCTGCTGGCTACTGAAAGGACAGAACTGTAAAAGCCTGATGTCAAATGGCTGCAGTTTTTGTTTGGGGAAGTCTCGTGCCCAACTGGGGTCCTATGAATTCTAGGCATTGAGTTGTGCAAAGTTTGGACTTTGTCAGACTGATGGTAATGCCCAGGTCTGAAAAGAGGTGGAGACAGGATCTGGCCTGGACGAGTGGACCCTGGGTAGGGAAAAGGTAACAAGATAGTCGTCTAAGTAAGGGAACACAGAGAACCCTTGCAGTTGCAGACAAGCTGCAACTACTGTCATACACTTGGTAAACACCTGGGGGGGGGGCTGTGGTGAGAACAAATGGTGGAGCTCTGAACTGAAAATGCTTGGCTCCCAGCTGGAAGTGAAGACACTTCTGGAGTATCTGTCCATCTTTATGTGATTGCTTGATTGGTTTTCAGGATGAATGCTAAGTCATTCTGTCAGAAAAAGGAAGAATAGACTGTACTGTGACCGTCCAGAATTTTCTTTTCTTTATAAAACTCTTTAAATAGATTGGGTCCAAAATTGGTCTAAGGATCCCATTTTTCTTTGTCACTAAAAACAACGTTGTGTAAATTCCAGATCTTCTTTGGTCTGGTGGGACCTCTTGGACAACCCGATTGATTAGGAGCTTCTTTATTCCTGATGCTGCTGCTTCCCTTTGAGAGGGTGCAGCAATGGGGAAGCCTTTTTAGTACTGAAGGAATGGTAAGAAAGTGAATGAGGTAGACTGTGGTTAGTATCCTCTGCAACCATTTGTCTTGAGTGATGGACATCCAGGTTGTTGGGTGCAGGGATAAGTACCCCCTGTCTCCAGTGTGCAGCAGTTGCTCAAGTGCTCAGAAGTGTTGAAAACTTCTCAGAGAAGGAACCTCTGAAGCCTTTTTTCTGCAGACCACTTTGGTCCCTAGGGTGATGCCCATTCTAACAGACCCCCCAAACATGTCCAGTGAAAACATCTGTGACCTCTGAAAACAAATTTTCATAAAAAATACAACCACAAAACACGAAAAACTTCACCTCTCAAAAAACATGAAAGCACACCGCAATGAAAGCAACAATGCAAATAAATGCTGTGAACTTTTATTTTACTCGTTCTGGTACCTCGGCCTTTCGCTTTCAATGGTTCCTTTCATGGTGGTGTGCTTTCATGTTTTTTGAGAAACAAATTTTCATGCCAGCTTTTTGATTCTTAAAAAGGGTCAGTTGAGGAGTGGAAAATTTGATCCATATGGCAGACGGGGATTTGCACTCCTTTTCAATTCTGAAGATTGCCATCACTTTGGTTCCAAAAAGTGTTGAAACATCATAGAAGGTATTCACAAAGGACATTGTGAAATGTTCCACAAAGTCGCAGAGCTTCATCCAAGAAGATCTCCTAATAGATGTACCTATGCCAGCGGCTCTAGATGCACACTCTAGGATGCTGGAGATAAGGCCAGCTGTGCATCAACAGACTTCCTTTGAAACACAGGAATGGCCCCTGGGAGAGATTTGCAGATTTGTTTGGCCAAATATCTCTGAAACCATGTAACGTGTCAAGGAGTTTAAAGATATCACCAAAAAAGTAGATGAGGAATAGACTTGCTTCCCAAATCTGTTCAATGCACAAGACTCCCTGTTCGGTAGGTCAACGGAGGACCTGTCTTCTGCTAGTTCCTTCTTCATGGCAACTGCCACCACCATAGAATCTACAGACGGGCCCTTGCTGCAATGGGCGTAGTCTTTAGGGGAGATGAGAAATCTGTCTCGTTACTTGGGAATGGATTCCCCTGCGTCCAACTCCTTCCAAGCCCATGTGGAGATCAGGCCTATCATCTCATCAACAGGCAGGACCACCCAAGATGTAGATGGGTCAGAGCCAAAAGCCTTGCTGAAGACAAACTCTTCTAGACAGTGGCTGGGAAGACCATCCCACCTTCTGTTTAAGTAGTTCATGGATTTCTCCAATCACATGCCCTCAAGGGGGATCTGGGGATCCTTCTCTTTCATTAAAGTCAGTGTCTGTGGTGATTGTACACTTTTGTGTACCTCCTCAGAGGGATACTCTTGTGAGGACACAGAAGCTGATGTGGTCTTCTCCATAGGAGCAGATGCAAGTGTTTTGGTCACTGGCTGTCGCAATGGGACAAGAAGGCAAGGATCTGGACCCTGGGAGATCCTTTAAGGAGGGATGGATTCGAGTCTGAAGGAAAATTCTTTCTCTGGAAACAGAAAGTACTCTCTTGAAAGCCCTGAATGGTCAGCTAGGAAAGGATACAGGGAGCCAAGCTCTAGCAGCCAAAGCCCAGGAGGTAGGCTCAACCTGAGACAGGACACATCTAAGATCTAAGGATGACGCTGGATTGGAATCATCTAGTGCCAAAGCAATGACAGGAATGACAGCTCCAAGAACCTCAGATCTGAACATACCCCGTCAGAGCAGACACTGATGGTTCAGCTCCTAGATATAGGTAGCTGTGAAGCAGTCCAAGCCAACTGAAATCAAAAAAACTCATCGGAGTTGAGGAACTAAGCCTAGGCTCTGATGCAGACTTGGCCAGGGTGGAAGTCAGACCCAATGACCCTGATCCAAGAGGTCAGATCAGAGAAGAAGCAACTAAGTGTGGGGAATAAATAATTCCTTCTGCTTTGGTGGAAGCCAGAGCAAGAAGGATCCCCAACTGGATCTGGGTCTGGAGGAATTTCTTCATCATCTGGTAGATGTCAGATTTGGTTAGACTCTTGGAAGACCTGACTGACTGGAAAGATGAAACAGTACTGGGATGTCTGGACTAATGGCACTTTTTCTCTTGTAGGATTGGAGAATGGAGCATAGGTGATACAGGCTCCTGAAAAATCTTGGCGAGAACAGCACTGGCTCCAAGGGGTTTGGTAATTTTGACACCTGATCTGAAGGAGAAGAAAAATGACTCAAAGACCCTTTTTCTCAATGGCTCAGACTTTTCCTTATCTTTTTCTTTCTCCCTATCTTTCCTTTGGTTTCTTAACAGATTTTTTAGGAGGTGGAGAAGAGAGAGAAGAAGGTTTCAAGGAACCAGAAGGAATGATGCTTCCTCCCACAGAGGCTAAAAGAAGTCTTTCAAAATCAGTTTGTTCCATCTCCCAACTACGGCCAAAAGCTTCACACATGGAGCAGGATGCGTCTCCAGGTATGAAGAACCCAGACAATAAATGCATTTGTTATGGGCATCCAAACTGGGTAGCTTGTGAGAGCAAGCTATACGCTTTTTAAAACTAGATGGTTTATCTGGCATGCTTTAAATAAATTATCAACAAAGCTAGAAGTGATGATAAAGGGAAAGGTATGAATCTTAATGGTTCAGCAACAAAGAGGTATCAAACACGGTATCGGTACAAGAAACTACTGAATAAAAATAATGAAAATAGTAAGTGCTTTCACATCTAATACTGATGTTTCATCAGACTTAACCACAAGTGTTCCAACCAGCCTTTTACAGAAATTACAAAACTTTCTCTCTGATCAGTTAACTAATTAAACAAATTAGTCACATGTACAATGACGCTGTACAGAAATAATATTCTCCTAGCCCATATAAAGAGAAAACAAATACTAAACATCTCACAACTATAAAAATATATAAAAACATGAAATATAAAATGTGCATAAATCATTGAAGAACAGCATATATTGCTCAGTAAATCCAGCTATATACTAAAACAGAAAATGGCAATGTACATCCATCTCTGACTAAAAACTAACAAACTAGTTAATGCATGTTGAGCAGACTGCATCAATAATATATCAGAAACAAATATATTTGTGTGCATGTATATGTATATAAAACACCTATACCTAAACAAAAATGATAAACCTTAATGGCTCAATGGTCTATCCAATAAAAACGGTTTAAGAGATACTTTGTCATTCAATCCGTATGCTTTATCAGCTTGCAGCCCGAGTATTCACCTAGTCTCTAATTTTTCAGTAAAATTGTCTAATCTAGCATTTCTATTATGTTCCAGGACTAAAAACACAAACTTATGTGATGAACCATTACTAAGAACATGTCTTGCCAAAGCATTACTCTCATCATCCTTATTGATGGCATAAAGGTGTTCCCTGACAAGCTCCCTCAAAATAGGATTAGTTTTTCCTACATAGAAAGCTGGGCATTTGGTACAATATGCTAAATACATCAAATCCCTAGTTTTACAGTCTGCATAATGACTAAATTCATATACCATACTAGTAGTGGGATGAACAAATCTATCACTATTAGCTATATAAATGCAGTGGTTGCAACTCCTGCAACCAAATGTCCCTTTCCTATCAAATTAAACCCTCTTAGCTTTACTATGATTATAGCAAAGCAACCATTCCAATCATTTGTTATTCTTGTATGCAAAACTTGGATGGCTACCTACCATGTCCATAATTTTCTCATCTAATCTGAGGATCTCACAATTCTTAAATAAAATATCTCGAACAATTCAGTTGTTAGAAGAATAAGGAATCATTATTCTGCATTTATTAGTATAACCAGATCTAGTATCACCCATTACTGTCATCTGGTTTCTTATATCCCTAAAATATGGTCTCCCTCTGTTTCCTATCTATAAACTTATCATCCCTTAAAAAGGTGCACTCCTGCTTCTTATAGCCTCTACTTAAAAAATCTTTCTCCAAACATTGTAAGGCTGTTTTATAACTGGTATCTAAACTAGTAAGTCTAGATATCCTAAGACTTACTGCCCTTGAACCAAATTCTTATAAATGTGTGGCAGATGCATGCTTTGTTGATGTAACAGATTATCCCTTCGACAAGCTTTCTTAAATATCTCAGTCTGTATCCCTCTATCATGTTTAGACACAGGTACACCTAGAAACTCTATTCCATCGCTGGACCATTTACCTGTAATCTTTAAAAAATCCGTGGTGGAATTGATATATTCTATAAATTCTTCAAGTTCAAAACCACTCCGCACCAGAAAAATGTCATCCATGAACCTTTTATAATAAGGAATATATTGTGAGCATTTGTATTACTTAAAACAAAAGAAATTTCCCAGTGTGCCATGACTATATTAGCATAGGAGTCTGCACATGGTGTACCTATAGCTAGTCCTTTTTGCTGCAAATACTTACTGTTATAGGAAAAAACACTTATTCAAGATCAAATCTAACAGCAAACACTATAACAACATTTTGTCACTCGAGACATAAGATAAAGTTATGAATGTTGCAAGTTTTTTTTTCTGAAGCTAAACTCTAGAAAAAAGTTTGACGCCCATGGCGAAGAACGAGTAAAAGGGTTAGGGAAGGAGTTATGATATATAAATATTACAAAGATGTATAATATCCAAAAATATAACAAGAAAATACAAAGATTTATCAATTAATCAACTTATGTCCTAAGCACCCACAGATCCATCCTACACATATGGCAGCAAATGATATCGGAGGTATTTCAATTAACACCAGGGATTATGGTAAAGGGAGGAGTCTGATGATGAGATCCAAAAGCTTGGAAGTGGCTGAAGTCAGATCTGACAGGGATCCGAGACCCATACATTGAGGAATGGATGGAAAAGACACATCAGATCAAAGTTTACATGGTTTTCATATAGCACATTCATATGAGCTGCATTTGCGACCTCAGGAAAGAGAAAAAGAAGTTATGTTCTTACTATAACGTTCCACCTGTATTGTCGATCTTCATTCATTCTTGAGGAATGGGACACCGTTCCAGTCCTCGGAACCGGCTCAGCCATTATACAGCTCGTGCCATCCAAAAAAACTCTCCAGCTATGTCTCTACCCACAATGTTTCTCTCTCTATTACCTCAGACGGAGTTTGTAGCCAAGTACAGAAAGATAACAAAAGCCATGTCTAAGGTGAAACCTAAAAGCTCCCACAACAAGTGTCCAAACCTCCAGAAGTCCATAGGAGGGGGCAGGAGGGTGGGATGCCAAGAATGAATGAAGATCAACAACAGAGATGGAACATTATGGTAAGAACTCAACGTCTTTACCTGATGTCACTCTTCATTCATTCTTGACTAATTGGACAGAGGCCCCAGCTACTTTAGGTCCTGGGTGGCCCAATGGAAGGATATTCCTGAGCAACATAGAGCCAGAAGATGCGCTTCCCCTGGAGACCATATTCAATTTATAACGAGTGATAAAGGTATGGGGAGTATCCCATGTTGCGGCTGCACATATTTCTTCCATGGATGCCTTGGAATGGAAAACAGCTGAAGTGGATATAGATCTAGTGGATTGCGCTTTAAGAGGCGCAGGAAATTTGAGGTTATGATTGTAAACAAAAGTAACACAATCCCTACGCCATTTTGATAAAGTAACATTCGAGACAGGTTTACCCAAAGTTGAACCAGAAAAGGGACACAACTGATCTGATTTTCAAGATTGTTTGGTTCTGTCCAGATAGAAACGTAACTGTCTGTGAACATCTAGAAAATGCAAGTAATATTCACCTTTATTTGAAAAATTGGGAAAGAAGACGGGCAAATCAATAGCCTGATTGTTAGATTCTGCGACCACCTTAGGTAGAAAAGAAGGGTTGATTCTCAATTAAACCATTGAGCCGGTGAGCAGCCTGTCGGGCGCTAGGATCCGCCACATAACACAAGCACTCAGGTCACTCCAAGGCAAGTACAAATATGACTCAGTCATTGTCCATGCTGGTGTGAATGACCTGAGACGTATCTCCCTTGACTACATGAAAAGAGACATAAAGGAGCTCTCAGAGCATGTATCCCAGGCCGGTATGACCCTGACCTTGAGTAGAATCTTACCCTCACCAAGAATGATGCCACAATATGAAGACAAGATGATCAAGTTCAACAACTGGCTTAAGTACTGGTGTCATTCAAAGGGGATCCAATGCCTGTCAGCTTGGGATGATATGCTCGACAAGCCACAATGCTTCGCTAGGGACGGCTTGCACCTGTCACCCCTGGGCTTTCGGATATTGGCAAAGGCTCTTGCTACCCCCATAGTGCTTTTTTAGGCAAGGCTCAAAAGACAAACCCACCTCCATAGGTATCACAAGGGATAAGAAACTAAGAGTAATGCTACTCAAAGCCAGAAGTCTAAACCTCAAGATGCACGCACTCGAAACTCTCCTTAGCATGGAGAACATCAATAACTGTGCAGCAACAGAAACCTGGTTCAGGGCTCCCGAGAGCACCCCAGCACTACCAGGTTATACCTCATACCATGCTTTTCGGCCCCAAAACTTGGACCGAACCACAAAAGGAGGGGGGAGTATCGATATTCATCAAAGATACCCACACCTCCAGGTTGGTGGCAAAGCACGAAGCATCAGAGACTTTCCATGTGCAACTAACAGTGGGTAAAACTGCCTTCCAGTTTATAGCCTGCTACAGACCACCCTCCCAAACCCAGGAACCCCACTCGGTCTTCCTGAGAACACTGGAAAATATGAAGGTCTCTCCAAACACCATTATATTGGGCGACTTCAACTACCCAAACATAGACTGTGAGCATTACTCTAGCTCCAACACCCTAGCCCAAAGGTTCCTAGAATTTATAAACTCAAATGCTATGGAACAACTTGTTACCACTCCCACAAGAGGGGAAAACATACTGGACCTGATCATCACCAACATGGGGACTCTATGCTCCAGACCAGAAGTGTATCCCTCACTGGTAAGATCAGACCATAAACTAATCTCACTGGATATTCACATCCGACCCCACGCCCTGCCCAGAAAACCACAGTGAAAAACTTCTCTAAAGCAAATTTCATACTCCTCAAAACTGAGGTGGAATCCTTCGAAGCCCCCGGGCCTGTGGAAAATACGGCCCAGAGCGCAGAATCCTTTATAAACGCATTCTATGAACACCTTCAGGAATGCATGGATCATGCGATCCCAAATAAAACCAAGACCCAATCCTCCAAAGGCAGACGTCCTGTCTGGTGGACCCCAGCCATAAACAAACTATACAATAGAAGGAGGAAGCTACTAAATGATAGAGCAAAATCCCCAAAAGGGAAGGCATCACTGATCAGTATTAGCAAAAAACTACGGGCACACATAAAATTGTCTAAGGCCAGCTTCGAGAGAAAAATTGCACAGGACACTAAGGATAATCACAAGGCTTTCTTTAGTTATGTTAGGAACCTGGGTGGGAATTCCCAGATATGCTCAGAATTAGTCCAAAATGACAAAAAATACACCAAACCCACAGACATTGCCAACATCCTAGCTGACAGGTTCAGCGCAAACTTCTCCCCTCCCCACCAAAAGGGCAAATATCTATCCCAGCAGAGTGGTGCCCCCCTGACATCTCAGATGCTCAGGTAAGAGCCGCCCTCTCCACAGCAAAAAACACAGCATCAATGGGACCAGATGGTGTCCCGGCCAAGGCCCTACATTAACTCAAGAAGAGCTAAACCCAAACATAAAACTACTGTTCAATCTCAGCCTTACTACAGGATATGTGCCCAAAGAGTGGCGTACAGCAACAGTGGTCCCTCTCCATAAAGGTGGTGCCTCAACGGACCCTGGAAACTATCGCCCCATAAGCCTGACTAGCTTGGTCTGCAAAGCTATGGAAAGGATCATCATGGACCTCATAAATAAAGATATTGGGGACCTACAAACACTGGATCCTACCCAGTTTGGCTTTGTTAAGGGCAGATCCTGCCTCTTAAACCTGGTTGATTTCTTTGAAACAGTCACCAAGGCCATTGACGAGGGGAAGGTGGTCCACACAGCCTACCTGGACCTCGCAAAAGCCTTCGATACAATACCCCACTTGGGCATTATAGATAAGCTCACCAGCTTAAATATAAACTCCTATGTCACTAGATAGATTGCAAACTGGCTCAAGGACAGAACCCACATGGTTAGAATTGCTGGAGCCATGTCAGACTCCAAACCAGTTACAAGTGGTGTCCCACAAGGCTCAGTCCTGGGACCTCTCTTGTTCGGTGTATATTTCTCGGAGGTAAAGGCAAACACGGAAGGACTGTGGCTGACCAAGTTCGCAGATGACTGCAAATTGGGCGCCATAATCTACTCTCCAGTCGACACAAGCATCCTCCAAAAGGGCCTCATAGAAACAGACAACTGGTGCCAGAGCCATGGCCTCATGCTAAATGCCAAAAAGTGTATAGTCATCCCCTTTGGCAAAAACAAAGTGCCCACAAATTACCACATAGGTGGTAATCCATTAAGTACAGAAGAAGTAATTAGGGACCTGGGGACCCAAGTTGATAGCAATCTCTCATATGACAACCACGTGGCCAAAGTGGTTAGAAAAACATTTTATATAGCCCACCTAATCATGAAGGGATTCACATCTAGATCAGGGGACGTCATCGTGCCTCTTTACTCATCACTCATCAGGCCCATAATTGAGTACAATGCCCCGTTTGGGATGTACCTTACCAGACACCTGCAGCAACTGGAAAGACCCCAAAAGTACCTCACCAAGAGGATCAAAGGGCTCAAACAGATGCCATATGCTGCCCGGTTAAAGAAACTCCAGCTCTACTCAGTGGCATACAGCCTGTTCAGAGGCGATCTGTGCCTGACGTATAAAGCCATGTCCAACCCGGAATTAATGGACATGCTGCACCTCAGAAAATCCAAATCCCATCGAGCTACGCACTTGAGAGACTTGAACCTCAGCACTGAAATAAATAGGACATGCTGGAGGGACAGATTCATATCCCAGAGGCTCCCTTCACTCTGGAATAAAATCCCAGTCCAGGTAAGGCAGAGTCCCTCACGGACTCTCTTCAAGAGGAATCTTGATGAGTGGATGGGAGATCGTAGGTTTGCCCCGGGTATCACTTCTGTGTCACTGTTAGACAGAGGCACAGTATACTAACCTCGAAAAAGGGCATAGCAAAATAAATTTAAAATGGGTGGCGAAAGCCAAACACATTCTGGCTAGGCTTATAAATGCCCTAGGGCAGATAGCCTAGTATGAACCTATGAACCCTATCCATATCAAAAATTCAAACAAGGATTCTTCAACACATAATGCCTGGAATTCAGAAACTCTTGAGATCGTACGTAGCTGCTGGATCAAAGGGCTGGAGAACTAAAGATCATAGTACTAGGGTCAAATCCCATGGAGCTATAGGATCCTTAAATGGGGCTTTAGATGTAAGGTGTCTAAGAAAAAGTTTGCATAAACGGTGGGAAATTAAGGTACAATTGTCAAACCCATTGTGGAAATTGGAAGTGGCCACTAATTGGACCTTGATTGTGGAAGCAGAAGGTCCTTGATCAAAAAGTGAAGCCAGAAGTTCTAAGACCTTGTCAAAAGCTGCTGAAAAGGGATCTAAATTATTCGTACGTGCCCAAATTGAAAATCTCTTCCATTTGTTAAGGCAAAGGTTCCTTTTGGATGGTTTATGAGAAGCCAGAAGGATTTTTTTCTACTGTGGAGGGTAATCTGTTCTGCCTGGCAATTAATGGAATTGGAGATATCAAGCCGTCAGCTTGAGACTGTGAAGGTTGGGATGCACCAATCCTTGTGGTTGAGACAGCAGGTCTGGAACTGGGTCCAGAATCCAAGGACAGTGAATCAGGTAAGGTCAAAGAAGGGGAACCAGACTTGACTGGGCCAATAGGGTGCAATGAGGATCACTTTGCATCTCAACCTTATGGCTTGCTTCAAGAACAGGGAATTGAGAGGGAATGGGGGAAAGGCATAAAGTAGTCCCGGGGGCCAATCAAGGAGGAGTGCATCTCTCGCGGATTCCCCTGCGAGGGAATTAGCTGATGCATTTGTTGTTTATTGGGGAGGCAAAGAGGGTGCAGCAAGGCTGGCTCCAACGACGAAAAATTTTCATCGCTACCTTGGGATTGAGAGATCACTAGTGAGCCAGGAGGATGCATCTACTCAGTTTGTCTATCACGTTGCAGCTTCCCGGGATATGTGCTGCCATTAGAAAGCAGTTGGAAGAGATTGCCCATTGCCATAGCCATATCCTGAGAGCTTCCCAGCACAGGGTATAAGATCTGGTTCCACCTTGTTTGTTGATGTACCAGATTACTGACGTGTCTGACTGAATTGCAACTGTCCCCGAAGGAAGGACAGACTGAAAGGCTTGCTAGAAGCACAGCCCTTAATTCCGGGACACTGATGTGCAGATTGGCCTCTTGCGGGGACCAAGTGCCTTGAACTGTTCTTCTTTCCAGATAATGCCCCCCCCCCCACCAGATCTGGGAAGTGTCTGTGGTCACTATGGCCGTGGATGGAGAGGGAGTGAAGGTGCGGACCCACAGATTTTCCTCCAACCTCATCTGCCAGGATAGATCCTGCTTGCAGCGGTTTATCAAAATTGGATAAGACACTGGGTGCATCAGTATTGACCACTGCACATCTAAAGAGCCACTGAAGCAGTCTCATGTGAAATCTTGCCAGAGGCACTAAGGTTATGGTCACTGCCATAGATCCTAGGGCTTGGAGGGTGAGAAGAACTTTATCTTTGGATATGACGAACTGTACATTGTGTCCTTATTTTTTGTAGTCTGTGTAGAGGGAGACACGCTACACAAGAAATTGTATTGAGATGTGCTTCTATAAATTCTGCAACCTCTCTCTGTTGATCGTAAAGCCCAAGGATGGGAAAAGATGCAATAAGAAGTCTGTGGCTTGAAGCAGTAAATAGATGACTGGCCCCTCACCGGCCCACCAGGCAAGTACGGAAACAGGGAATCCACGTAGCCTCAAGTGAGCGCTTACAGCTGCCATGCATTTGGTGAACACACTGGGGGCTGTGGTGAGACCAAAGGGCAGGACTCTGAACTGAAAACAACTGGCTCCCAACCAAAAGCGGAGAAACCTTCTGGAGCATTTGTCCATCTTTTATGTGGTTATACACGTCCTGAAAGTCTACAGAGCACATCCAATTATTTTCCTCTAGAAAGGGAAGAATAGACTGAACTGTAACCATCCGGAATTTTGTTTGCTGAACGAACTTGTTCAGAAGGCTGAGATCTAAAATCAGTCTCCAGTCCGCAGTCTTTTTTGGTACTAAAGAATCTTGAATAAAATCTGGACCCTCTTTGGTCTGGTGGGACTTCTTGGACAACTCTTTTCCAGCAGCTTTTGAACCTCGACTGCTGCTTGGTCCCTCTGACTGGATGGAACATCAGGGTCTCTTTTTGGGGAGTTTGGAAAGAGTCAAGGGAATGTGGTAACCTCTGGTGATAGTTCTCTGCACCCAAGTATCTAAAGTTAACAATAGCCAGGCTGTCTGGTGCAGTGAAAATCTTCCCCTGACTGCTTCCAGAGGTAAGCAATTGGGTCTCCATTCAGGAGCACTGGTAGGGATATTCAGAGATGGAGTCTCTGGAGCCCTGATTTTGCGGGCCACCTTTGCCATGGGGAGGGTGTCTTCCATTAGAAAGTACAGTTGTGTACACTTACCATAAATGTAGATGTTAAGAGTGTATTCACTGTTGCAGTCATTACATTTGGGTAATCTGCTGGCAGGTTGCCCTCGGTCGACCTGAATTCCAAAGTCTTGGGTCCTGCATCGGTTGCTGTCTCCTCTTCCATTACGTCAGGGGTATAAAACATGCAGATGATGCCATTTTCTTTAGTTTTTCTTGCCCCCGATGTCAGGTGCCCCCAAATATATATATATATATATATATATATATATATATATATATATATATATATATATATATATATACATATATACATACATACATACATACACACACACATGCATCAATATAAACTTTACCTTCATCTACAAGCAAATACACCACATAGGTTTTAGAAGATAGAGAAGGAAAGATAAACTTCAGAAAGACAGGGGGATGGCGGGAGGGTAACCTAGACTGCAACAGTGAATACACTCAAACATATGGTAAGTGTACACAACTGTACTATGTTCTTCATGTTTCACTGTTGCAGTCATTACATTTGGGTAGAATCCCAAAGCTATGGTTGGGAGGCTGGAGCTAAACAGCATTAGGAGCGGCTATAAGGCCCTGCAGAACTGCAGTGGCAAAGCCGGCCCTGGATTTAGAGTAGAGAGGCAAATGATAATGCTTTGTAAAGGTGTGAACAGAACTCCAAGTAGCAGCCTCTAGAATGTCTTTGGTTGGTGCTCCCCTGAAGAAGGCTGCTGAAGTAGCTGCAGCTCTGGTGGAATGAGACCTAATGCCCTTGGGCACAGGTTTACCATGGTGTAAATAGTAGAAACGGATGAAGTGGCTTATCCACTTTGAAATGGTCTGCTTTGAAATAGCCTTGCCTTCTGATCCAGCAGCATATGCCACTAGTAATTGCTCAGTTTTTCTTAGAGCTTTAGTCCTGCTCAAGTAGAATCTTAGCTGTCTGTGTACATCCAAGGAATGCAGAATTCTCTCCCCCTTGTTCTGCAGATTTTGATAAAAAGTTTGCAAATAAATTGTTTGATTAACAGCCACACTGGAGACCACCTTAGGCATAAAAGTAGGATTTGTCCTCAGACACCCTGTCTGGGTAAAATATGATAAAAGGCTCAACAGCCATGAGGGCCTGTAGCTCTGAAACTTTTCTTGCTGAAGTAATTGCTAGTAGCAGAGCTGTTTTCCATGATAAGAACTTTATATCAGTGGTAGCAGCTGGTTCAAATGGAGGCAGGGCAAGCTTTTCCAACACATAATTGAGGTCCCATGCAGGCAATGGTGATCTTCTAGGAGGCCTTACATTTTTGGCTCCTCTAAGATACTGCTTTAGTAAAGGATGAGAAAAGACTGGTGGCTCTGTATTGTAATGAGACGAAATGGCAGAGGCATGGATTTTAACTGATGAGAAAGATAGGCCTTTGTCAAGCATCTCAGTTAAGTATTGCAATATCTGAGGAATATTTGGTTCTGCTGTATCAGTTCCTTGTGCTTGATTCCAAGCACAGAATCTCTTCCATTTGTCAACATAAGATTTTCTAGTACTAGGCCTTCTGGCTTCCAAAATGACATCCATCACAGCTTTACTGAGAGGTGTTGTTTGTAGGACTACATGATCAGCCATGCTGCCAGGTTCAGGGTCTGTAGTTGATTGTGCAGGATCTGATTGTTTTGCTGGGACAGTAGTTGTGGTCTTTGAGGCAAGGTCCAAGCTGGATATTGAGACAAGTTCCTTAGGATTGGGTACCAGTATTGGCGGGGCCAGTCCAGGGCAATTAGTATCATCTTCGGTTTCTCTTGTCTGACTTTTAGGAGGACCTTGGGGAGAAGAGCCAGAGGAGGAAAGGCGTAAACTGATAGGTTTTTCCAACTGAAGGATAGGGCGTCCACTTTCCATGCTTGTCTGTGATAAGTCCTTGTGCAGAATCTTTTCAATTGATAATGGTGAGGCAAATAGATCTATGTCTGGGCTTCCCCATTTCTCTGTTATCATGCTGAAGACTTGTGGATTTAGTTCCCACTCGTGAGGATCCATAAGGTTTCTGCTTAAATCGCCTGCCAGAGTATTTTGTTTTCCTGGCAGGAATTGAGCTTGAAGATGTATTTGGTAGGTCAAAGTTGTCCCACAGTGCCATGGCTAATCTGCAAAGGGGGTATGAGTGTGTTCCCCCTTGTTTGTTTATATACCACATGACTGTGGTGTTATCCATCTTTATCAGTAGTTGTCCTGAATGAAGTAAGTTCTTGAAGGCTGTTAGGGCATTTTGAAGAGCTAGCATCTCTTTCTGGTTGATATGTAGATGCATTTGTTTTGATGTCCATATGCCCTGAATGCATCTTCCTGCCATGTGGGCCCCCCAGGCATAATCTGATGTGTCTGTTGTTAAGGTTTGGCTGGCAGGGGGAGAGTAAAGGGCCATCCCATGTTTTGGTGACATACCTTTGCCCACCATAAAAACTCCTGTTGCAGGCAGGGAATGAGAGGAATCATTGTTTCTAGACTGTCAGAATGTTGACTCCATAAACTTTTTAGGTACCACTGAAGTGTCCTCATATGCAGTCTTGCATATGGAATTAGTAGGATGCAGGATGCCATGAAGCCCTGAGCCTGCAGAATTTGTCTTGCAGAAGACTGTGCTTTTGTTGCCATCAGTTAGAAGTAAGTAGTCAGTTGCCTTTGCTTGTCTGGCATGAGGTAAGCCATCTGGGCAGTTGTATTCAAACTTGCACCCAGGAATGTTATCTTTTGCGAGGGTACCAGTTGTGATTTCGTTTGTTGTGTACCCTAGGCATGTTAAAAGCCTTTTCACAAACGCCAGTTGTCGAAGAAGAGTGTCCTTGTTCTCTGTTTGAATGAGACAGTCGTCTAAGTAAGGATATATTTGTATATTTCTTTGTCTGCAAAATGCAATTACTGGGGCCAGGCACTTTGTAAAGACCCTGGGCGCAGTAGATAAGCCAAAGGGCAGTGCAGAGAATTGGTAATGTATTAAGCCAGCCTTGAATCGGAGGTATCTTCTGCACGATTGTCTTATTGGGACATGCAGGTATGCCTCTTTTAGGTCTAAAGTCACCAGCCAGGCATTCTTGCCCAGCATGGGCAGAAGCTGCTGCAAAGTCAGCATTTTGAATTTTGGAATGTCCAGGTATGTGTTCAAAATTGATAAATCCAGTATTGGTCACCAGGCCTTGTCCTTTCTGGGTACCAAGAACAGTCTTGAGTAAAAACCTTGCCCTTTTTCCTGTTCTGGATGGCCCCCATATCCATGAGGGATGTAACCTGTTTCTGTGCCTCTGCCCATTGATGTTTTGGCAGATCTGGCCAACCATCTGCCATTGGCAGAGTGTGGAAATGGAATCTGTATCTCTGTGATACGATGTTTAGTACCCACTTGTCCTGGGTTATTAACTATCAATTTTGAGCAAAAAGTGCTAATTTTCCCCCTATGGGTGCTGCCAAAAGATAAGTGCTTGGTGTAGGCAGAGGGAAGTCATTGGGATTGCTTTCTGTAGGTTTGCGCTTTATCTCCTCCAGATTTGGAGGTGGAAGCGCCCCATTGCTTTGACCTGTATGAATCTTGCGCCTGGTATCTGGAACCCTTAGGGTGTCTGGATTTCCCCCTTTGAGCTCTGTCTGGCACAGGAAAGGACCAATTTTTTGTGGGCCAGTGTCTACTGAATCTTGGTGGCTGCACTTGTAAGAAATCTTTAACAGTTTGCATAAACTTAGCTTTGTCTTCCATTTTCTTTAAAACCTCTTCTGCCTTTTTACCAAACAGCGAGTCATGCTGTAAAGGTGCATCTAGCAGTTTAGCTTTAACATGATCAGGAAAATTTTATTCCCTTAACCAGGCATGCCTCCTAATCACAGATCCAGTAACTGCGGCCCTGCAGGAGGCCTCTAAGGAATCAAAACCACATTGCAAAGTATGCTTTCCTACTTGTTCAGCTGCATGCAATAATTTCTCCAATTCTTTATTTTCTGCACTTTCTGAAATCAACATAATCTTCTGTTTCAGCAATCCCATAACATGTTGTTGGTACTTAAGCATATGAAATTGACAATTTAAGGCCCTGATTGCCAAGGTTGCAGATGTATAAACCTTTTTTCCTCATCTGTCCAGTGCCCTTGAATCTCTGTCAGACGGGGTAGGATTTTTTGCTGTTGAGGCCTTAACTCCCTTTGGACCCCGTGAAATAGTTTCAGGATCAGCAACAGGGTTCTTAAGTTAGTACTAGGCTAACTGCCTTTTTTGGGCCATTTGAAGCCTAGCCAGTTACCCCATGTGAGAATCAAACCCTGCACCTTGTGTCCTTAAGGTAAACAAATTAACCATTATATGTCATCCTCCCACCCTAAATAAAAATTTATGTGAGTCAGGGACCCTGCAATATCTGTCAGGCTTACTGGGAGCCAGAGGTACGGAGTCAGGGGTAAAGCTCGACTCCGAAAACACATCATCCAAAAAGTCTAGGACAGGGGGAATGGCTAAAGGCCTGTGCTGAGGGAGAAGGAAGGAAATCCCTGAGCCTCTTTTTTGATTCTGAGAAGTCTCGACTCTCCCAGTGAAAATGCTCCCTCAAAGTATGCAATGTTTCTCCAAATGAATAATCCTCAGGAGGAGATGCAGATGGAATAGACTCCTCAGCATCAGAATCCTCATAGGGAGGAATAGATAATTCCTAATCAGAAAAAACAGAAACCTGATCTGAAGATTCATAGTCAGTGTCTTGCCTAGGCCTCTTATCTGGAGGGGGATGGGTACACCCCTGATCAAGGTAATAAGGTCTTCAGCCATTTTGATCATCTGTTTTTTAGGCATACTGGCCTGTGCACATGGCTCATGCATCGGTTTTTTAGTTTTAGAAGTTGCTTTTGTCTTTGGTTTTGCAGCTGTCGTCGGTTTGATATACAAATGTTGAGGTCTGAATACACCCTCAGAAGCCTGCTCAGCAGCTCTGGACCCATCTGAGGGAGATACATCCATCGGTCCAATATCTTGAGTATCTTGCGGCATGCCGGACTCCACATGCGTGTCGGTAGAGGCCTGTGACTCTAAGGTAGCGGGTATCAGGGGCTGCAAAAGCGCCTCACTGAGTACCGGCGAACCAACGACTAGCTTAGGAGAAGCTTCGTCGTTGGTTTTGGATCTCGACTGCCTTTCTCTGTCCTTTTCTTTGCGTTTTTTATGTACTCCGGTAGTCGGATTGCTATCCAACATTTCTGGGTAGTTAAATCTGTTTCCAAAATACTTTGATGCAAAAAAATATGCCGATGCTTAATAGTGCGTTGGTTAAATCTAGCACAAAACCAACAGCCAGGCACGTTGTGATCTAGGCAAGGAATACAGTATAAATGGAAATCCTTATGAGGTATTTACTTCCCACAAGTAATGCAATTATTAGCTTTTTCTGACATCGGTAAAAAGCAAGAAAAAAGTTTCCCCAATGGGGTACTTAGCTTTAGTGAAGACTTCGGTTCTGAAACTCAAACACGAACATTTCAGTAGTCAGCCGATCGGCACTTGCGAAATGCTTCTGCTTCGGGCACCGCACGGCAAGAAAGACTAAAGAAAATGGCGTCGGCTGCATGTTTTATACCCCTGACGACCTGATGTCATGGAAGAGGAGACAGCAACAGATGCAGGACCCAAGACTTTGGAATTCAGGCCGACTGAGGGCAACATGCCAGCAGATTACCCAAATGTAATGACTGCAACAGTGAAACACGAAGAACATCTTCCCTCCTCTGCCCTGAGGGGAGTATTCACCATGTGTGTCCTGAAAAGGCCCTTAGGACTTTTTGAACCACATTTTCCCACTCCTCCGATTCCTAGAGTAGGATTGCTGAGGAGTCGAAAAATGAATGCCCACAGCGGAAAGGGTCCTTCCATCTTCTGATTGATTGGACTGACATCCCTCAGGGAGACTCTAGCCTATCCAAGAAGGGGCCAGGAAGATGCCCAGAAGGGGGTCTATAGAAGGGTAGTACCTTATTCTGGGAGGTACTAATGTTTCATGCTTAGGCACTGTATACTATGGAGGAGATGGAGAAGTCAGAGCAGAGTGGGAGGTCAAAGATGCTGGTGCTGACAAAACTGTCGGTGCCAAGGCTGTAAAAAAGTCGGTGCAGATGAAATTGTTGATGCAGAGGTTGTCTAAGTCTGTACTGAAACTGTCGGTACCAAGGGGGCCATAACTGTCAGTGCTGTAGCTTGTTTGACAATCAGTTTAGGAATCTTACTCTTCGGTTCCATGGAGATTGATGGAACCAGAGATTATGCCTTTTTGAGTCTGGTGCCGATGAAGAGCCCAGCACTGAATGACTTCTCTCTTTATGTTCAGTTTTGGTGAAGGAGGACTCTGGCCTAGCCATGGCTTCTTCAAAGGAGGATTTTAACAATCCCTTCAGAATCAACCTATTTTGGTGTTCTGCAAATGTTCTAGAGCTAAAGCCTTGGCAGATCTTACAATTAGTTTCCAAATGGGGTCCACCCAAGCAATATACACATGAAAGATGCCCATATGAATTGGGCATCTTTCTTCCACAATCCTGGCACTGTTTGAAGCCGGGTGTGCTTTTCTGCTATTTGAATGGGAAAAACTCACTCACCACACACACACACACACACACACACACACACACACACACTCTGAAAGAACACAGAAGAAAGCTACCAACCAAGGTAGGGAGAAATACGAAAAATGGTAAAGGAGGGAAATACCAGCGATGGTACAGAAGGAGATTACCTAAAAGGGAGGAGAAAATTACCAACAATGGTAATACAAATTACCATTAGGTAAGAAGGGTAGAGAGCTAATTTACATGCACTAAATATAATGCAAGAGAAAAAGAAACTACTTAAAAGTACAGAAACTATGTGTTAAGGAAAAGAATATCTAACTGAAGTACTTAGCTGCAGAGAATCGGCTGACGAGTCTTGTTATCAGTCGCAAATGAGATTTGGGGTAATAGAGAGAGGGGCACTGTGGGTAGAGTCTTAGCTCGAGAGTTTTTTTGGATGGTACGAGCTGTATAATGGCCGAGCCGGTTCCAAAGATTGGAAGAGTCCCATTTGTCAAGAATGAATGAAGATTGACAACATCAGATCAATTGTTTTACAGGTTATATACTGACAATTTGCAAGAGTTTCTAACTGTGACACACACACAGTGCACCTAGAACATAAATTTACCATTGTGCAATTTTACTTGCATGTAACACTGACACTGACTGTGAAAGGATACAGTCTAGGTAACACAGTGATATGCTACATGATTAAATCAGTAGTCTAATATGGGGTAAGGAAATACATGAAAGTAATGTACTTACCCATAATGCTAGACCCTTTCACTCACATCCATCTGGTAAGATCTGTGGGTCCTCAAGCCAACTGTTGGATCATACTTGGCAGCAACAGTGCTCCAACCTTGAGCCCCTTTAAGATTTTACCTCACATCATGCAATAAGTTGTAGAGTTACCTCATATCAAGTAGGGCACCCTGTCAATACATTACATATACAAGTACATTCAAAGGTCAATTTCCTTTTTGTCTTACAAGTACAATGAGAAACATGGACGGGAATGGAGGATTGTCATACTGGACAGACATGAATGAAAGGATCTAGAATTATGGTAAGTACATAACATTCATATCCTATTCTTTCAGCCGGTCTGATCCAGCCTGTGCATTAGAATCCCAGGCTACCTGAACTGCTGGGTGGCACCATGATAGGAGACCCTTCAGGGCAGAGGCACCAAAGGATGCTCTAGCCCTTGAAATTGACTCTAGTTTGTAATGCATGGCAAAGATGTGCATGGAGGACCAAGTGGCAGCTGCACAGACTTCACCTATTGAAGAACACCTGAAAAAGGAGGTAGAAGCTGCCACTACCCTGGTAGAAAAAGACTTAGACTTACTTGGCAGAAACCAGTTGTATGAGGCATAGAAACTTTTTTACCCCGCTTGTTCACTGCAAAGAAGACAAAGAGCCAAGTTTTCTTATAAATAGCTGTCATTTGGTGAAGGCAGAAACACAGCTGTCTGTATATATCTAAGCATATGGGTTGCATCATATGGGTTGCATCATAGGAGAGGCCAACGCCCCAGAGGTCATTTTAAGGCTAGCCATTTCAACCCAATGTAATACCATAGAGATAGTAGTCAATACCCAAGAATGCATTTAGTGATAACTGCCCACATACAGGAGGGTTGTGGGTGCTATCCCCGGTAAGAATTTATGGTGCCCATCCACTCATCCAGGTTCCTCTTGAACAATGTCATAGAGGAGCTCTGTTTCACATGAATTAGTAGCCTGTTCCAAAGACATGGCAGTCACTGGTGGGACAGATTTATCTCCCAGCATGTCCTATTTAAGTTGCAGGCCATATTTAAGTACCTGGAACAGGTGGCCCTAGACCTATTTGATTTACGAATATGCAGTAAGTTAAATTAGGTTTGCGTCTTGGGTTGCTCTGTAGGCTAGGCATAAGTCTCCCTTAAGAAGTCTATACGATATGCAATATAGTGACAGGGACTTTAGTCAGTCTGTGTAAGGCACATTCTGGAGGGTCCCTGATCTTCTTTGTTAGAAACCTCTGATGTCTCTCTAATTGCTGCAGGTGCTTAGTATGGTACATACTGAATGGGGTGCTATACTCCATTATGGGCTGGATAAGTTCAGAGTATAGGTGGGTTATAACTGTTAATTTCAGAAGATACTTCAGGAAGAAGGGATAGTTTGGTATGGACCGAGCCTCAATCCTTGTAGAAAACTAAAAAAGGGACTGAGGAAGAAAGTGGATGAAGATCACAGACTCTCCTGGTGGAAAGGTTGGCTACCAAAAATAGGATTTTCCAGGACAGGAACTTTAATGTCATGGATAAAGCTGGCTTGAAAGATGGCTTTGTCAAAGCTTCTAGCACAACGTTCAAATCTCAAGGAGGAACAAGTTCTCTGACTGGAGGAATAAATAAAAATACTCTTTTTAGAAAAGCTTTACAAAGCTTAAACGAGGCAAGGGAACATTTCTGATACCCCATATGACAATTACAGACAGCTACCAGCTGCACTTTCACTCTAAGGCAAAAAGACTGCAGCAGGGAAAGCCCCAACAACTGAAGATTTGTTTTGCTCTTGCTGGATTAAGGGACCACTTGTGAGGCAGCAGAAGGGATCTGCTGACCCTGTCCCATGGCAAATGAGAGCTCCTGGGGTATGCATTTCTATGAGAAGGTGGTGTGGGGTTATCGGGCATTACCAAACCCTTACTGTTTCTCAACATAAAGGATAGGATCTGGTTCCTCCTTATTTGTTGATGTACCAAACCACTGCCATATTGTCCCTTTAAATAAAAATCACTTCCTCAGGAAACTAGTTTTGAAGTTTCTACAACATACAGACTACCATCTCCACAACTCTGATGTGAAGGTAGGCCTCACTGACTGCCCATAAACCGTGGACATTCCTCCCATTGCAATGCCCCCCCTCCTTGGGAAGAGGTGTCTGCGGTCATCATCAGTACCATCAGCAATGCCACCAAGAACATAAATGCCAATGGAAGGCCTGATAGGAGAGCCACTGCTGTAAAGGCATATGGAACCAATAAAGGCATCTCAGTTTTTGGAGTCAGCACTGGTGCAGCCAAATGCCAAACAGCTCATACAATCAACCGCAAACTTGGCTCTGAAGAAAATGGGGATGGTGAGAAAACTTTCGGGATTGGAGTCTGTATGAAGATATAGCTGTGTAGCCCCTTTTCCATTTAGACAAGCAAATAAAGGTGCAGGAGACAGTTCTTTTCAACCTCAAAATGGCCACTACTACTGAAAATGAGAAAGACGGTTGACTGGGTGCAGCAAGTTTGGAGCATACGGTTTTTTAAACTTCGGTCAGTTCTAATGCCTGAAAGTGTCAGAAATTTAGACAGCTCTACATTAAATAAAGTCAAATTCTGAGTCAACAATCTGTATAGCCAATTTTTGAACATTATCATCTATTATTTAAGACTTAGTGATAGAAGCTGATGGAAAGGAACCGATTTATGTTTAAGAGTCTTATAAACTCGGCTTGTTAAGAGAGGAGGACCCATAGAAGCTAGATGACTATGCCAAAAAGGTGGAATATCTGGCTTCAACCTGGCCCCAGATTTTTCCAGCATAAAGTAAACTAGTTACTACAGTTTTCAGCACCTCTGAAGTAATCTGGAGACAAGCATGGCAGTTAAAAAGCATTATGATCTTCTCTAATTTAATAATGACTACTCTGGTACTTGTTCTACAACAGAAATTTGTGTTTCAGAGGCACATTTATGGAAAGAACATCAACAAAAGAATGAATGGGGGGGCACAGACACCAAATCAGAAAGGGTAAGATTATTATTCTCCTCATTTTAGGCAGGTAATTCTGACCTGGAAGGAAAAAATGGAAAAATCCACTAAAGCTTAAAATGTAATGGTCAAGTCTGAACTGGAGATTAAGTCTCACGAAAGAAAAATGGAATGCATTCCATGACTAAATATTTTTAAGTAAAAAAAAAAAAAAAAAAGGTAGTCAGCAACCATTTTCACTGTCCTACGCTGATGTTAAAATAAAGACATGGAGAGGAATGGCATAGTGATGCATGGGGAGGATGACTACAGTAGCCTGGGAAAATTTGGTCCTAACAAGACTATCCACCGTAATCCTGCTGTTACGATGGCTAGACTTCTTACCAAATTCCATGTTTCAGCATCAAGTTATTTTATTACATGCAAGACTTCCAGTTTTAGTTCTGTAGCTTTAACAGCTGTCTCCACATTTTGTTTTTAAGCATCTTTATTAAAAATATCACTTAAGACACAAGCACATGTATATTGATAGAGAAGAAAACAAACCATATTAACATTTTTTTATTTTACCCACATTACAGATTACGTTTTATTTGCAACAACTTTTAGTCCAACATTATATAAAATCGAGTAAAGTAAAATCCACTGCTCAGCAAGAAAACGCTGTAGTTCCGTGAGGTAGATATAATGTAAGTCACAAAGGAAGCGGAGTAACGCAGAAGTAAGAACAAAACTCCAAATTTAATTCCAAGAATGTGCACTTATAACATATGGATGAGCACTTTCACCATTACAGCTTCTTCAGATCCTTGTATAAAAGTCACAGTAGACCTTCCCTTATATAAGCAGCTCAATTAATCAATTAAAACAATTTAAACAATTAAAAGCAATGCTGGAGAATTTAAAGAACTCTCCCATATATAAACATGTTAATGTAAAGTAAGACAAAAATATATAAAACTTGCATAGTGACCTAAAAACATGTAAATAAACATTCTGATAAGTTAATATTGATAAAATACATAATCAAGAACATATACAAATAAATGATAGTTCATTTTATGTGCCTGCGTTGTCTCAGCTTAGGTTTTATAGAAGCTCTATCATTCAACCCATGCCCCCTATCAGCTTTCAAATGAATGATCCAGTCAGTCTCCTTAGATTCAGTAAGATTCATAGTATTACCACCCCTCTTATTCACAACAATTATTTGTATATGTTCTTGATTATGTATTTTATCAATATTAACTTATCAGAATGTTTATTTACATGTTTTTAGGTCACTATGCAAGTTTTATATATTTTTGTCTTACTTTACATTAACATGTTTATATATGGGAGAGTTCTTTAATTTCTCCAGCATTGCTTTTAATTGTTTAAATTGTTTTAATTGATTAATTGAGCTGCTTATATAAGGGGAGGTCTACTGTGACTTTTATACAAGGATCTGAAGAAGCTGTAATGGTGAAAGCGCTCATCCGTATGTTATAAGTGCACATTCTTGGAATTAAATTTGGAGTTTTGTTCTTACTTCTGCTGTACTCCGCTTCCTTTGTGACTTACATTATATAAAATCGCTCAAATCCTGCTTTTCCTTAAATCTCACCATACGTCCTGAACATTATTTTGCATGTACAGTTCTCACAAATCTCATTTATTTCTATGTAATTTGCTCCTTCCCTTTTCTAAACATCCCTCTTCTAATTCTTTTGTCTGTGTTACAATATTCAATGCTTCAAACAAAGTTGGTTTATATTGTGATTTCAATTTTCTAGCAATTGTTCTTTTTTCAGCACAGAATAAAAATTAAGGCCATACTATGTAAAGACCATACAGATCCTGTATCCCAGAATCATTTCCTTAGTTGCAGCCATTTGCTTCCCAAAGATTTTTTGACAAGGGTTCTCTGTAGCAAATTGTTTGAATCTGCCAACTCCTTACATTCCTAAAAACATGTTCCCACAGTTACCTATTTCCTAAACTTTTTGGACTTTTGTTGCACACTTGGGACTCACACACAAGTCCTCCCATTGTTCCCTTGTAACACGCTTTCCAGTCTCTCTTACCAATCTTTTCTGACCTCCTCTAATTGATTCTTATAGTTATCATGCAATATTTTGTATTCCCTACTAATTATCCCCTTTTTTAACAGCAGCGTCTGTTTTAGACTCAAATTAAAACTCTATAAGTCTTTCACTTAGGACTCTGTCCCTTTCTCTTTGCCTGTATCAAACATTGATCCCTGATAGGAAGACGGCTTCTAAACTGCAGTCCAAAGTTCTTCATGGCCTCATTCCACTATTACATTCCCCCTCGAGTAATTTGCTCCCAATATTCTCAATTCCTTTGGCCAGTCTTCTCCAGTAAATTCCAGACCATTCTTTTCTATTTTCTTTACTCTGACTTGCGGTCATCCCTAATGGCAAAATCTGTCTCCATATATGATGTCTTTGCTTAGTTCTTAGAATACTTTCTGTAACTTTACGAATATAATATTCTGTATGGTAGTTATTATTCTCCTTAAAGTTCTGCATCCAAAATCACACTTTTTCCTTATTTCTTGACCCCCTCCAAAAAAGAAAAAAATATATTATAATCAACTTTTTTCACTCTGAATTATAATCTTCTGTTTGTGTTACGTGTACGAGCCTTAACTGTGTAACTCTAAAATATTCATTTAAATCAGGTAATCCTACACCACCTTATTCTATTGGGAGGATCAAGTTATCCCACTTACCTCTTGCCCTCTTTCCCTCCCAGATAAATTCCTTCAACTCTTTATTAACGATTGTCCCCATCTTTCCATCCTTAATAAAAATATGCCTGACCTGTATATAAAACTAAAGGAACTAAACATTTTCACTGCTTGTATCTTTCTATCTAAATTCATAAATAACAGCTTCCAGTTTCTTAGTTTCTGTATTATCTTTTGTTTAGTCTCTTCTCACATATCCTTAGCTGCCATAACAGAAACCTTTTTACTTCATACTCCTAAATACATCATTTTATCATGTCCCCATAAATAAAGGTATTACTGAACCAAGTCATGAGTAGGTATGCAATTTACAAATATAGCATTTGTTTTACCTTCATTAATTGTATATCCTGAAAAGACTGGAAACTATCTCAAAATGCTCCACAACACCAAGATGTCCCTTTCTAGACTTATCAAACACGTAAGATCTGCACATAAAACCACTTTGTAAAATTTACATATCCCCCCCCTAAATAAATTCCTTCATCTCTTTTTCCTTAGCACTTACAACTTCGCTGGTTGATGAAAATATGCCTGACCTGTAAATAAACTTAAGGAACAAAAAAAAATGTCACTGTTTGTATCTTACTTTCCATATCCATAATCAAGAATGTCCAGTTTCTCAGTTTTTCCATCATCTTTTTTAGCCTCTTCCCACATATCCTTAATTGCTATAACAGAAACCTTTTTAAATTCATACACTTAACATACTTCATCTTATTTTGTCGCCATAAATATATTCATACATGGGTATGTAGTTTATCGCTTTAACTTTTGTTTCATCATCATTAATATCTCAAAAAGACATGAAACTGCCTCAATGCTTCACACCACCAAAATGTGCTTTTCTGGATTTATCAAGCACAAAACAGTTTCATCTGCAAATAAATCCAACTTTTGTTGATAACCATACCAGTTATATAACTGAATTTTTGAGCCCCTCATTTTCTTTGTCAGTGGCTCTCCTGGTTCCTCTGTTTAAACACAGCTTATTGGAGAGGAACTCTCACACTTTAATTCTTCCTTCTAATCCTTCATATATCCTCCATGTTAACCTTATTATTGTATCAGGGAATACAAATGCATCAATTGCCCTACTTACAACATCCCAGCTTACAAATGCTCTCTCTGTATCAAGACCCACCAACAGCAGCGGTATTTTTTTTTACATTCTGCTTCCCTCTATTAATGTTGTCAAATGTTTGCCTCTCTTTCAATAAATCACACCGATCCATATTTATGCCATCACCTTTGCCATTCTTTTCAGTAGTACAGACACAAGACACTTTATAATGGTTTAAAATTGAAATGGGTCTATAGGAGGCTGGGTATGATGGGTCTTCACCCTCTTGGGTAATCCACCAACCACTGCTTTCTTCCAAGATGCTAATACTTCCCCTCCTTTTAAAGCAGTATTAAAATCTTCCAGATCTTTATCACTTTCTTTACTCCTAACTTCCAAACTTCCACAGGAATCCCATGTGTTCCTGGAGACTTCCATGCAACTGATTATACATCACTGTTTTTATTTCATCCCCTATCTTACCTCTTACCTGTTGAGACTCATCTTTCTCTAATCTTGGTATAATTAAATCGTCCATAAACATTTCCAATTTGTGCTCTTTCTTGGTTTCCACATTCCACTGTTTTATAAACATTTTCATAAAATTTCCAAAATCTCTCTAATGCCTCTATAAGACCTCTGGTTATTTCTCCTGTCATAGGCTCCCCAAGGTTGGTGACAACCCTTTCTACTGCCGAAGTCACTGTGCTAAACGTTTCTGTGCTTTAGAGGTATCAAAAAACAGTTGCTTAACAGCAATCTTTCTAAATGCATGCATATTATCCAAATATTCCATTATCTTCTCTTTAGTACTCACTATTTGTTCTTCTTATTCTGTGAGGACTCCTTATCCTACAATAATTTAATCTTTGCCACCCCCTCTAAATTCATATTACTACTTAACCATATATCTTTCTCTCTTATTTCTACCCTATTTTAAACTCAGTTTTCTATTTTATCCCACTTACTAGCTATTCATTCTGAAGATATTTCTATCTTCCCTAAAACTCTCAAATAATTTCCGCTACCCATTCCTTAAATTCCTTTTTTTAACAGGTGGGAGGGAAAATGCTAGTGTTTCATTTTACTTCATTACTCTGCATTTTTATCAGTGCATGATCTGAGACAGTAATTGGGTGCATGTGTCAAAGCATTCAATTGAATTCACATTTTGCTGGGAAATATAATTTCTAGCTAGTCTAGGTTAACTATTGTACCTTCGGGAATGAAATGCAAATTCTGTCCAAGTTCCTAGTATTGAATCCACTTTCTCCAAACTGAAAGTTATGCACTCACCATAACGATAGAGCTGTGCCGTCTTCTTTTCATCCGGCTCAACCTTAAGGTTATTGGATCCATCCAGTTCTGATCTCAGCACCTTTACCAGCTATGGATCAAGGGCTCTGACTCCACCCCTACCCACAATCTCTCTCTTCCCTCAAAATACCTCTGACTGAATTTGCCTGCTTAATAAACACATTTTTTTTTATTATCTCGTACATGGTAACACCTAAGCTTCTATAGCAGAACATGACATGGAGAAAACTCAACCAGCTGAAGTTGTATAATAAGTTTTCTGGTTAAGTCCATTTAATTAAAAATGAGCACAGGTTAGAAATTTGGAAGGGGGTAAAGAGGGAGGGATGCTGACAACTTGAACTGGACGAAAAGAAAATGACACTGAACTACTTTTATGTTGAATACATAACTTTCGTATCCAATGCTGTCTTTTTGTCCAATTCATTCCCTAGTTGCCACAAAACCCTGGAAGGTATCAAAGGAGGATATCCGTGAGAATGGTGGAGCCAAAAGATGCACGGGATTGTTGACTGTACATCCAGCTTGTAATGGGATATGAATGTGTGAACCACAGAAAGTTGCTACAGCACAAATTTCATCTATAAGAACTCCATGCATAAAGGCAGTAGAAGTAGCAACAGATATGGCTGAATGAGTTCTTGGGGAGAGAGAATTTTTTTGTAGCAATAAGTTATACAATCTGATGGCCATCTTGAAAATGTGACTTTAGACATGGTTTGGCCTAACCTGGCTCTAGAGAAAGCTATAAACAGCTGATCAGATATCCTTAAATCTTAAGTTCTGTGGAGATGAACATCTAATAGATGCAGAGTACACTCTCCTTTGTTAGACATTTTGGGAAGAAAACTAGTAAATTAACTTTAGCACCTATGTGGTGTGGAATGTCTCACCTCTAGCAGCCTACACACATCTAGCATTCCACAGCATTTTCTAAAAAATCAACTTAAAAAGCATTATATAAACTAATATATTTTGTGAACAATCAAAGCTATTAAAATTGTACAAATAGCAATGTTATCAGCAAGACGTATTCTTTATAGTGATAACAGTCGGCACATTCATAGTCTTTTCCACTAATACTGTAATATAATGCACAAAATGTCCCAAATTATACATTTTTCTAAAGTTTCACAAGCATGTTTTCATATCTTGAAAACTGCACAGTCTAGACATACGTTAAAACATTTTTGTTAACTACACATAAGCTTTCACATGGCAAAAACATGGCAAAAAGAATTCCTTTATATGTGCATGTTTATTGAGATATTTACAGAAATATGAAAACATATGCTTAACTGTACAATTAGCAAAACAAATAATACTGGATATCTCTCGACATGTGCACCATAAGATAATTGAGCCACACTTACTCTTCACATAACCATTCCCTAACCCTAACTACAATCTTAACTCAAACTTTACCTCTCCTCCTATTCTACACCTTTGCTAACTACCTAATATTTCCTTACCAATTCTACCATCATGTCTACCAAAACTCCCTCAACCCTTACTAAACTACTACTCTGTGCCACACTCATATCTGTACTAACCTCAGCATATCTGATAACCTCCTATGAACAACCAAATATTTCTCAATTTAACCATCCAAGAAAACAAACAGTCCTACATACTTTCACATTCACCCATAATAATATCACTATTACATCCACACCTAGATACATACCAGCTAAATACCACAGACTTGCCCACATTAAATACAATAACCTAACAACAAAGAACTTCCGATACCAAATTAGTAACATACATTATCTTTTGCTTTCACTAAAAAAGCATTCCTTACAGGACGGAGATATACATCCTAATCCTGGCCCACATAATGTCCTATCCACTGGACATCTCTATCCCCCTATTCCCCTCATCCTCAACAAACACCCCAACTCTCTCCTCATTGCACATCTCAATATCCAAAGTGTTAATAACAAAGTTCCCCATCTTCATGCTCTCCTTGATGTACACTCTTTTGATATTTTATGTTTGACAGAGACCTGGCTAAAACCTAAAACACATAAGGAAATTATACCACCAGGTTATAACATATTGAGACTTGGCTGTACAAAAAGAAAGGGAGGGGGAGTAGCACTTCTTTTTAAAGATGGGCTACAAGTCACCTCTATACCCTATAACCCACCAAAAGCCAACCATGCTGAAGTCCTAATTTCCAAACTACAGCTTAACTCCAGTAAATCCTTATATATCTTCTGTATCTATCTACCTCCTGGAAACAATATCAGTATACTAGAGGATATTCTTAGCTGGGTCTCAACATCCTTCCCACAAGAAACTATAATCCTAGGAGACTTTAATATAGATTGGAAGAACATCAATACTGAACATCCTATCTCTCATATTAACCTTCAAGGCTTCTCTCAGACCATTACCTCCCCAACAAGAATAAACAAACCAAACAAAAAAGAGAGCACTTTAGATTGGATCCTTATTAATAACTACCACCAAAATTACACAGTTGGTATACTCCCTGACGATGTAAGTGACCATTCCTTGACTTATATAATCAGGCAAAAGTTTAATACCTCTCACCTAACTTCATATAGGACTATATGGACCAACAAGCAAATTAACCAACGCCTTTTCCAGAATGAACTCAATGCCTGTGATTGGTCTCAATTAAAAACCCTCCCACTTGAACACGCTGTCAAATACTTCATCTCCAAGTTATTAGAAATCCTAGACCAGCATGCACCTAAACGTACTATCAGAACTAGGTCCAAACCTGCCCCCTGGCTTACAAATGAAACCAAGAAAAAAATCCTCCTCAGAAATAAAGCTTGATCTAGGTGGCGAACTACCAAAAATATATCAGATCAACAAATCTTTAGACATATAAGAAACATGACAAAAAAAGAAATTCTCTCAGAAAAAAAAACTTTTACTGTAAAATGCAGCAAACAAACCAAAACAATCCTCAAAGATTCTGGGTAGATATCAATAGACTCCTTTATCCAGGTCACTCCAGAACACCAACCCCAACAGGTGCAACACATGAGACACCTATCCAAACTACCAATGCTTTCAATTCCTTCTTCACAGAGGCGATCCAATCTCTAGCCAGTCAACTAGCTCCTGATAGAACTATTCTTAACTCTTCTCCCAGCTCTCTTCCTACCTTCCGATTTCTACCCACCTCAACAAATTTTATCTACAAACTCATTCTAAAACTTAAGCCTTGTACTCTATCTGCTGACCAGATCCCAGCCGAATACCTGCAAAAAGCAGCTAAAGAAGTAGCTTACCCGATATCCATCCTGATTAATAGAACTACTAGCGAGGGAAGCATCCCTGACATTTGGAAAATCTCACATATCCCCCTACACAAAGGTGGCAACTCAAATGAATACTCTATCGACCTATAGCCTTACTATCCCCCTTAGCAAAAATAATGGAAAAATGTATTCACCATCAGCTTCAAACCATTTAATTCAACATAACATACTAGCTGCAAGCCAACATGGCTTTAGGCCATTCCCACAGTACTACTACTGCCCTCTTATCTTTTACTGATAACATAAACAAAAACCGCAATAACAGTGTTCTCTCTTCCCATCTATTTATTGATCTCTCAAAAGCATTTGATATGGTAAACCACTCTCTACTTATAAATATTCTGAAATCACTCTCTCTTGATACTATGGCTCTACAATGGTTTACGTCTTACTTCAGCAATAGGCAACAGGCTGTACACTGGGAGAATAAACTATCATCCCACCTTCCATTCTCACTTGGTGTCCCTCAGGGCTCCATTCTAGGCCCTCTCTTATTCTCAATATTCATCAGTGATCTCTACCTAGCTATTCCTCAGGCAACCTACATACAGTATGCAGATGATTCAACTTTAATCTTTGCAGCTGAATCTTCATCTGAACTACAATCTCTAACTCAGAAAATATTTAATGAAGTAGAGACTTTGTTCTTAAAATGTTGCTTCCTCTTGAATCCCAAAAAAACAAAGCTCCTTCTCTTTACTCCTACCCGTAAATCCATGCCTTTAGATTTCTCTGTTATTTCTAACAATGGCACCCTCATATCCCCTGATTCTACCATCAAACTCCTAGGAATAACTATAGACAATTACCTCAGCCTTGATAACCATATTAATAACACTATAAAAACAGTCAACAGAAAAATGGGCTCCCTATACAGGATCAAATATTTTCTCACTCCAACAGCCAGAACTACTATTGCCCACTCTCATCTAATCTCAACACTTCTGTATGCCTCACCAATTTACACCAACCTATCCAAGAAGAATCTTCTTAAACTAACTACATCTTACAATAACATTTCCAGATTTGCTACTGGTAAACACTTTAGAACTCATCACTGTCAGAATCCAAAACAACTAGGATGGCTTGAACTGCAAAATCAGCTTTATTTTAACCAACTTACCATTGCTCATAAGATCCTCAACCAGCCTAACAACACTCCTATACTCTCAAACCTCGTTACTCCGTATAAAAATCTCAATACCTTACGCTCTGCTAACAAACTTCTACTTAGTATTAGTAAGTCTAACAACATGGCAGGTAACTCTCTTTTCTCAAACACAACTGGGAAATACTGGAATATTCAACCTAGTTATCTTACTTCATTTCCTTCCCTACCCCACTTCAAACAAAAACTCAAAATATACCTTAGAACACACTGGCTATGCCCTTGCACTAACCCTCACTAACCCACTACCTCTGTGACTAAATTTCTCCTAACTACACTTTAACTATAATTCAATACTCTTTACTGTAAACTTTACAAGAATAGCAAACCTGCATACAGTTACGATCTACCTCACATGGTTATCTTATTCAATATGTTGTAAATACTCTTATGCAACCATTTTCAGGATATGTTAACCTGAAAAAGTTCAGTCTACCTCATGTACATATTTTGTTCTATATTAGTCAATATTGCTTTGCAATATACTGTAAAATGTTTTGCATCTTCTGCTATGTTAACTTGATTGTAACCTTACAAACACTGTTTTGAATTTGTAACCATATACTTATTGGTATAATGTACGTCTTGGAGCTTTTCTCCCCGGGCCTCTACTGAAAATGGACATATATCCAGTTGGACTAGCCCGGTCAAAAAATGTAAAATAAAATAAAATAAAAATAAGAGTGCAAATATCAAAGACAGTTTTCAACAAGTAAGACTTCACATAATGTCATGCAACAATTTGTAAGTCCATTCCTTTCTGAAGAACTAAGTACATATGGAAATACTGCTTATTTTCGTAATTAGTAGCAACTAGCAATATTTCCAGTACAATGGGATATAAACCAGAATTGACAGCCAAGCTCCTGTCGCCCACACTGGTACTTCACACCATACATCTCAACAGAATGCAGGTCTCTCAGTTATGAAAATATGAACATAAATATAAAAATATGACCAATAAGTGGCAAAAACTACCTTCTTGACTAAAGGACATCCTACACTAACAATCAATCAGTGTTATTTTGTTAATTCCTTGCCCTTTCTAATACTGCCTATAAGCTGGCAAGTCACCTAGTTAAATAAGCCAGACCCAAAAAGGTTCTGGGTGCCATTATGGGTGTGATCTGGAAACATACAAAAAAGGCATTATAGGCCTGAGTTAGTTAATGGTTTGAAAAAGAATTTCAGATGCCACTTTTGGAATGTGCATGGGATCTGTTTTCAAAGAAACCTTATCCTTATGGAAAATCGGGTAAGGTGATTTACAAGGTTATGCATATAACTTGGAGATCCTTATAGCCAAAGTGATGTCTGCCAGGAAAATGGTCTTCCATAAGTTTGCTGTAGCTGCTGGTTAACGCCTGAAGCATGATAGTTATGTCCCACGTGGAGGGGCTTGATCCCTTATTGGAGATCTCAATAAGGTTCCCTTCAGAAAGGCCTTTGAGATCTTTACTAGAACTATAGCAGTATGATTCTGTCCTATGTGGACACTGGAAATAACAGCTAAATACACTTTGATTGTTGAAAAGCTACAGCCTTTTTGGAAAAGAAATCTAGAATTGATGGGAGAGGAGCTGAAAAGACATCTATCCCCTCAGAGGCTGCCAGATTTACCAAGGTAAACATTCCTATACTTGATTTTTGAGACACTAAAAAATATTCTTAAGGTGAGAGGAGATTATAGAACAGTAACTGCTGTGTTTGCTGTTTCGGTATGAAGCAAAAAGGTTGTAGCATGGTTGACCCCAGTTGCTAAAGATATGACTCGCCATTGCTTGACTGAGTGACCATTAATGAGGCAGAAAGGATGGATCTGCTCAACTTGTCTACTAATACACTGAAAGTCCCTGGGATATGCATTGCTATGAGAAAGCAATGGGAAGACATTGCCCACTGCCACCCTCTATGGCCTCCCAGCATAAAAGATATGAACTGGTTCTGCCTTAATTGTTGATGTACCAGACTACTAACATGCTGTCTGCCTGGATGGAGAGCACATCCCTGGGGGGAGAGTTCTGGAAAGCCTGCAAAGCTAGGAGAACTGCCCTCATCTCCAGGATACTGATGTGGAAGATGGCCTTCATGTTATATTATGAACCTTGAACATCTTCCCATCAAGCCTCTACCCCAGGAGAAAAGCATCTGCTGTTGTTATGGTCATGAGGGAATATTGAGGAAAGTTGCCAACCTTCTAGGAGAGCTGTTGAAGTCAACCACCATCTGAAGTGAGATTTGGAAATGGATGTCAGACAAATCCGAACATAAAGAGGATGTGAAAAATGGGACCACTGTACAAAAAGGGCCCACTGAAAAACTCTCATGTGGTGTCTGACTAGGGGGGAATCAATGTTATTGTTGAAGCTGTCAGCCCTAGCAACTGAAGAATAAGTCTTGCAAGGGTCGAGTAGTGGTGGAGAACTGGAAGGATTTCTTGGTAAAAGGACCACGATATCCCAGATTTTGTGGTCTGGACCCTGCCCCTAGGGTGACATCCACTGAAATTGCTCCGCCCTCTGCCTCAGGAGGACCTGTCAGAAGAAACATCCTTGTTGAACCACTGAGATTTTCTGAACTGGATCTGCTTAAAACCCCTTTATTTGATGGAAAAGGTTCCCTGCAAAGCAGAGATGCAGATTCCAATGGCAGAAAAGACCTTAACATCCTGCTTACTTCTGGTGAGAGTTTTCTTAAACTTTTGAACTGTCAAAGGTGGGCATTAAGGAAGGACGCCTTGAAGGTTTCTGTAAAGTCACACAATTGCATCCAGTTTAAAAGAAAAGTACAGTTTTGTACCTACCATAAATGTAGATGTCCGATAGATATGCAACTGCAGTCCTGACATATGGGTTGCCCTGCCTCAGGCAGCCCTTCGGTCGGCTGGATTCCAAAGTCCGGGTCCGGCGTCAGCCGATGTCGCCTACTCCCTGACGTCAGAGCGGCTGGGGTATAAAGGCATCCGCCGACGCCATCTTCTTCAGTGTTTCTTGCCCCAGATGCCAGGTGCCCTCCAAAGAAGGCTAAATTTGGTGAATGGATAAAAAATTCCAGACATGCACAACAGTAATAAACATATACACCATAACAGATATCCCCAGCTAATAGAGGAAAGGGGGAATGGACCCAAAAGGAAAATTGCAGAGGGGTAGGAGGGAGGGAAAACCTGACTGCAGTTGCATATCTACCGGACATCTACATTTATGGTAGGTACAAAACTGTACTATGCCCTTCAAGAATGCAACTGCAGTCCTGACATATGGGTTGAATACCATAGCCAAGCTGGGGGTGGTAAGATCTAAGAAAGGGATGGTGTAGCTAAAATGCCCTGCAGGACTGCCGAAGCAAAGCCTGCTCGGGATCTGGAGTATAAAGGCAGGTTGTAGTGTTTGGTAAATGTATGCACGGAGCTCCATGTAGCAGCCTCTAGAATGTCCTTTGTAGCCACTCCTCTTAGAAAGGCTGTGGATGTGGCTATAGCTCTGGTGGAGTGGCCTAATATTGGCTGGCACACCTTTTCCATGGAAAGAGTAACAGAATCTGATGCAGTGTCCAATCCATTTTGAAATTGTTTGTTTGGAGATTGCCTTTCCTTGCACTCCAGCAGCATAAGCTACAAATAGTTGGTCAGACTTTCTGGTGGTCTTTGTTCTGTCCAAGTAGTAGCGTAATTGTCTGTGTATGTCCAAAGTGTGCAGCAGCTTTTCCCCCTTATTTTGAGAGTTGGGAAAGAAGGTAGGCAGGTGAATTGCTTGATTTAGAGACACCCTGGATATCACTTTTGGCATGAATGAAGGATTGGTTCTTAGAGAAATTCTGTCCTGATGAAAAATGAGAAAGGGAGGTACTGCCATCAGGGCCTGTATCTCCGAGACTCTTCTTGCTGAGGTAACTGCCAGCAGGAAAACCATTTTCCAGGAGAGAAATTGCATTTCTGAAGATGCTGCTGGTTCAAAAGGAGGAAGAGTTAATTTTTCCAAGACGAAATTGAGGTCCCATGCAGGTACTGGTGGTTTTCTGGGAGGTTTGATATTCTTTATCCCTCTTAGAAACTGTCTTAGCAAGGGATGTGAAAACACAGGTGGATCACAGTTGTATTTTGCTGAGATTGCTGAAGCGTGAATTTTTATGGAAGAATATGAGAGGCCACTATGAAACATTTCTGCCAAGTATTCTAATATCTGTGGTATGCTCATTACTGATGCATCTTGACCCTTGCTAGCATTCCAGATGATGAATCTCTTCCACTTGGCTGAATAGGTTTTTCTGGTGGAAGGTCTGCGTGCTTCCAGAAAGATTTCTTGTACTTTTTCGGAAAGAGAGGTATGGGTGAAGGTCATGGAACCCTCCAAGCTGTCAGCTGCAATGTTTGCAGGTTTTGATGAACAGTCCTGTAATTGTGCTGTGTTAGAAGCAGAGGCCATTGAGGCAAGGGCCACGGTTTGGTGTGAGTTATGCTCAGTAGCAATGGATACCAGTGCTGCCTTGGCCAGTCTGGAGCTATCAAAATTCCTTTTGGTTGTTCTGCTTTGATCTTCAGTAACACCTTGGTCAGTAATGGTAGAGGAGGGAATGCATAAATTGTTAGGGAATTCCAGCTGAAGGAGAGGGCATCCGTTCTCCAGGCTAGAGGATGATGCATCCTTGAACAGAACTTCTCCAGGTGATGATTGAAGTGAGAATCAAAGAGATCTATGTCCGGTCTTCCCCATGCACTTGTTATTTGTGAGAAAATGTGTGGATGCAGCATCCATTCGTGCGGATCCAAGAAATTTCTGCTTAGCCTGTCCGCCAGAACACTGTCCTTGCCTGGAACAAACTGGGATTGCAAGTGGATATTCAGTTTCAGGGACTTTTCCCAAAGAATCATTGTTAGTCTGCAGAGGGGGTAAGAGTGAGCGTCTCCCTGCTTGTTTATATACCACATGACAGTGGTGTTGTCTGTCCTTATTAGCAGATGACCTTGCCGAAGGGATTTCCCCGAATGCCTCGATTGCATGTATGACTGCCAACATCTTCTGATTTATGTGCAGATGCATTTCCCTGGGAGTCCATTGCCCTTGAATGCATCTGCCCTCCATGTGCGCCCCCCAACCATGATCTGAGGCGTCTGTTGTAATGGTTTGACTTGCTAGAGGTTTGTTGAAAGACATGCCCTTGTTTAAATGACTTGCTTGAGCCCACCACAAAAATTTCCTTTGAAGGCATGGAATGAGTGGTATTGCATCTTCTAGTTTTTGGCTGTGTTGAGACCATAAGTTTTTTAGGTACCATTGTAGCTTTCTCATGTGTAGTCTTGCCAGAGGTACCAGAAGAATGCAAGATGCCATGAACCCCAGGGCCTGCAGGATTTTCCTTGCGGTCAGCTGGGTGAGCTTTGCTAGGCTTTTGAAGTAATCTGGTAAATGTTCTTGTTTCTCCTCTGTGAGGAAAGCCATTTGTGATTGTGTGTCCAATTTGGCTCCTAGAAAAATAATCTGTTGGGATGGCAGCAGTCTTGATTTTTGAATGTTGACTGTGTATCCCAAAGCCTGTAGTAATTGAATGACATAATCCAAGTGTCTTATCAAGGTTTGTTTGCTGTCTGCTTGTATAAGGCAGTCGTCCAGGTAAAGGTATATTTGAATCCCCTGGAGCCTGCAATGTGCAACTATTGATGCCAGGCATTTTGTGAATACTCTGGGCGCAGTAGATAAGCCAAACGGCAATGCTGAGAATTGATAATGCTCTGATCCTGCAAGAAATCTGAGGTATTTTCTGCAACTGTGTCTGATTGGGACATGCAGGTATGCCTCCTTGAGGTCCAGAGTAACCAGCCAAGACCCCTTGCCCAGCATGGGAAGGAGTTGCTGTAAAGTCAGCATTTTGAATTTTGGCACAATGAGAAAAGTGTTTAGAGCGGACAAATCCAGTATAGGTCTCCATTGCTTTTCTTTTCTTGGAACAAGGAACAGTCTTGAATAGAATCCCTGGCCTTGTTCCTGAGGAGGAACCTTTTCTATTGCTTTTATTTGTAACAGCTTTGAAACTTGTATGAGTGCCTCTGCCCTTTGATTTTGTGGCAGGTTTGGCATGCCTTGTCTCGTTGGTAAGGTATGGAAGTGGAACCTGTAACCTTGATCTACTATGTCCAGAATCCATTTGTCCTTGGTTAAAATGTGCCAGTTCTTTGAGAATAAGGATAATTTTCCGCCTAGAGGTGCTTCTCTTTGAGCCTTGGTCGGCGGGGTGAAAGTCAAGTCATTGTGATTGTCCCTGTGGTGCAGCTGAACTCCCTGCGCCACTTCTCCGATTTGGAGGTTGTCAATGGCGGCCCCTGTAACAGCCTCGGTATTGCCCTCTACCTCAAGCACGCCTGTTTTTTCCCCCTTTGAAACTTGTCACTGTCTGGAAAGGACCAATTCTTTGAAGGCCAATTCCTGCTGAATCTAGGTGGCTGAACCTGGAGGAAATCCTTGACTGTCTGTACTGATTTAGCCTTTTCCTCAATAGACTTCAACACATCCTGTGCATTAGCACCACAAAGCTTCTGTTTTTCCAGAGGTGCATCTAGGAGCTTTACTTTAACATGGTCTGGCAGTGGCTGTTCTTTCAGCCAAGCATGTCTACGTTTAACGGCCCCTGTCATAGCTGACCTACATGAAGCTTCCAATGCATCATAACCACACTGAAGAAAATGATTGCTAACCTGCTGAGTGTTATGAACCAAATCCTGCAATGCCTTTCTATCTATAGGCTCAGGAGAGGCTAGCTTTTTCTGCAAATCATCCATTAAGTAATCCTGGTACTGAAACATGTGAAAAAGACAGTTAAGTGACCTCATGGCAAGGGTGGAAGAGGTATAAACTTTTTTGCCCCATCTCTCCAGGGACCTTGATTCCCTGTCTGTGGGCAAAGGGTTTTTGGCCGAGGAAGTAGCCACTCCTTTGGGCCCCTGAGAAATAGTTTCTAGATCCACAGAGTGGCCTTAAAGAGATGCTTGTGAGTTTCTGGAACCCTGTAATATCTGTCTGGCTTGACAGGAGCAGGAGGGAGAGAATCAGGGGAAGCACTGGAGTCTGAGTATACATCATCCAAGACATCCAACACTGGAGGAATAGCTAATGGTCTGTGCTGGGGTAACTTGGGGAAAGTACATAGCCTTTTCCTGGAGTCAGAAAATTCCTGGCCCTGCCACTGAAAATGTTCTCTCATGGAGTGGAGAACTTCTCCGAAAGAAATATCCTCTGGAGGAGAGGCAGAAGGAATTGATTCCTCAGCATCAGAGTCCTCGTAGGCCTGGAAGGATTCTTCCTGGGTATCTGAGTGCTCAGAATCCCTAGAGGCCTCATCTGAAGAGAGGGTATCTGGCTGTTCTGTCCTAGGCCTTTTATCTGCAGGAGGCTGAGAACCTCTGTCTGGGTGCGACTGAGAACCTCTGATTAGAGAGATTAGATCTGCAGCTAGGGTCATGATCTGTTTATCAGAAGAAAGGCTCTGGGAACTAGTTTTAGGAGGATGGGCCTTAGCCTGGCTGGCAGCCTTAGCACGTGTGTAGGCCTTGATGGACATGGAGACCGGAGGCCTAGCTGCCCCACGTGCAGGAGTAACTTTATCCACTGGTATGGTGTCAGGTAATTCTAGAGCTTCGGTTTCGGGAGGAAAATCAACAACCGGCACCGGGGTAACCTCCGGGACCGAAGTACACAGTAAAGCGGTGTCGTCGGCCTGGAGCGGTTGAATTACCACCTCCAACGAGGCCGATGTACTCGCGGTAGGCTTAGGCGTAGTATCGGTGGACGACGTGGGCCGAGGATGTCGGTCCCGGTCCTTACGTTTTTTGGAAATATGTGTTGTCGGTTGTTCCGACGGCATGATATAAGCGTAATTTTCGCCAAAAAAGTCTTCGGCAAATTCTGCCTGGCACCTGAGTGTGCGCTTATTAAAGCAAGCACAGGCCGAGACGTCATGGTCTGGGCCCAGGCAGAGAAGGCAGTAAGAGTGGAAGTCCTTATGAGGTATTTGTTTACCGCAAGACAACTGTTAACCTTTTCAATTTTTTCTGACATCGGCTGAGGCAAGAAAAATGTTCCCCAACGGGGTACTTAGCTTTTTGATGACTTCGGTAACTGAAAACACAGGAGATGACCGACCGGCACTTGCGAACTGCTTCTGCTTCGGGCACTGCGCGGCAAGAAAGACTGAAGAAGATGGCGTCGGCGGATGCCTTTATACCCCAGCCGCTCTGACGTCGGGGAGTAGGCGACATCGGCCGACGCCGGACCCGCACTTTGGAATCCGGCCGACCGAAGGGCTGCCTGAGGCAGGACAACCCATATGTCAGGACTGCAGTTGCATTCTTGAAGGACATCTGACAGAGATGGCACCGAGACAAAAAACTAACAGATGAACAAATATCTATCAGAGCCCTCAAAAGTACGTCCATCAGGTGGCAAATGAGATTAGGTATTTTGAAGGAAGATAGGGATTATGGGTAGGGGAGGAATCAGAGCCCTGGATCCACAGCTTCTAAAGGCACTGAGGTTGGATCCGGTTTTATCAAATATCATAAAGGTTGAACTGGATGAAAAAAGACAACACTGGATCAAGTATTTTAACAAATTCCTTTAGAAATCTACTCTTTTTTGTTAGATTTTCCTTTCTAGGTCCCCTGACACATCTTCACTACTACAACTCAAGTTCCAGTCCCCACCTATAAAGTAATATTCCCGTGTGACATCTGATAATTTCTCCCCAAATTTTCTTAAGCTCCATAACAGTAGTTTTGGTGGAATAGAAATACATGCCACTGTAAACCTCTTTCCTTGCCAACAGACTCTTACTGCCACAAATCTACTATTATTACATTTTTACCCCTTTTATTATTACTGCAGCCTCTCGAGCAATCAGTATTACTCCCCTTTTCTTCTGTCCTTGATATTCTACTGAGTATCCATAGTGAAACCTGTTGTCATATTCTCAATCTCATTTCTTCCCAAATGTGCCTCCTGCAACACTACTACTTGTACTCTAGACTTCTTAATTCAGTATTCTCTAATTTTTGTCTATACATGTAACACCATTTACATTCCAATATACTACAGACAGAGAAGCCATTATGATAAAAAGCTACTGTTTCCACTTATTATATATGCCAGTTTTTTGAATGTTTACTTCCAACTTTTGTTTTACATGCATAGACTAATGTCTGGCAGGCTGACCTTTTATACAGATGTTTCTTTTCATCTCCATTAGAACTTACGTCACACTGCTCATGACTTTTAGCTTTAGCAAAAACCCTCAAACAAAAAAAAACTTTATTTTCAGAACACCTCCACTTTCTATTAAGTTAGAACACAAACAAACAGCATTTTAACTCTCCAAACAGGAACAATTGCACTAAATCAACAGCTGCACCCACAGGCATAACACAATACACAATTAAGTTTGCCCATTCTATAGTAAATGTTACAGCCTGTGTTCTCATTTAAACAAATTGCTGTCTGTTCAGCTTGTATGCTTTCAAAACCATTAGCCTATAGCCCCAAGAAAAATGCATTGGCTACCTTTAAATAAAACTAAATTATGCACTATCCTATTAAATGCATTCAAATATTAATCTAATCTAAAAAACTGCTGACAGAGTGCAACTGTCCAGAAAGAACACTCAGTACTTCTTACGAGAAGTTTAATAGCACAAGTAGAAAATACACATTAACGCTTTTAAATACACAGATAATCCCATACGTTTTCGTCCAAACAAATGGACTTCATCAGACAACAGTAAAATAATTCATTGGGCAATTATATACAGTCATTCATTGAAAACAGACCAATTAAACTTCAAATAAAACTTTTAAATGTGCAAATCAAACATACCCTGAGCCTCATGAATATTAATTAAAACCCATTTGAACACCATATTACTGCTTAACATGTAAATACACCGACATCTTCATTATTTAATGTTAAAAAATGATTTATATAAAAATGTATTTCATAAATCCTATAAGTTAATAATAAATTAATAATATAGTATAAATAGTATCTTAAAATATGTTGTATGATTTAAAATAAAATCTGGCAGCTTCGCCCACTAGTGTTAAAAACTATTATTGCTTCTATATTTTATATGCTCTTAATTTTAATAAAGAAACAATACTTAAAAAAATCATTTAACCCAGGCTTTTTCCCTGCTTTTAGGTGTACCACAATCCCTACTCTCTCAAATTTCTTCCCATATATCCCTGGCATCGTTTGACTTGTTGAACAAAAATGAAAATTACAACCCACACAATTCCTACTGTGTTTAAAGGGCATTCGTCTCTTTTTCTTGAAATATCATAAGAATGTTCATAGATTCTTTTCTGAACTCTCTTTCAGTTTTCCTACATAGTAGGAGGACATTTATCAAGTAACTAAATACACCACACCTTTAGTGTCACAATTGAAAGAACCATTACTTTTAATCAATAAGTTTCTACTTTCCAAAAAGATTTCACTTCTATTAATAATGAAGGAACATTGGTTACACCTCCCACATCTAAAAGTTCCAAACTTTTTGTTGTTACTTGTATGTGGGGTGTTCTTTTTCCTTTTTTCCAACATATTCTTTATACTTCTAGAGTTTCTGTATATTATCTTTGGTTTAATGTTGGTAATTTCCTCCATATCGGAAAGAGCTACGAATCTATTCCATTCTTTTTGTAGTGTGTCTCTCAAGTTATAATTATACCTATTATATTCTACTATTAGATTTCTTTGAAATTGCTCCTCTTTGACTTTTAATTTGTTTTGTTCATCTTGAAATGTCATAAAGTCGTTCATCCCTATAATAGGTTTGAATCTGTCCCCCCCTCCCATTTTCTACTTCCCTTCTTATATTAGTTACAAACATCTTGGGATATCCCCTTTCTATAAACATTCTTTCCAAATTGTTGCACTCCTTATCAAAATCAGTGTTTAAACTAGTCATTCTCGATCCCCTCACAAATTGTCCCTTTACTATGTTTCTTTTGCAGTGTAGGGGATGAGCACTATCAAAATGCAAGTAGGAATTGCAATAAGTCTCCTTTCTGAACACCTTGGATTCAAAATTTTGTTCATTATTATTTTTACATATTTCTATATCTAGGTATTGTAACACCTCAGAATTGATGTTATAAGTGAATTTTAAGAAGTTGGTGGTGTGACTAATATAATCCATGAACTCTAAAAACTTATGTCCCCCAATCCAAAAAATGACGTCATCAAGGAACCTGCGGTACAGTAACCATTCCTTATTAAAGTTAGAGTTCAACACAAAACTCTCTTCCCATTTGGACAATACTATGTGGGCGTAAGTTGGTGCACACGCTGCCCCCATGGAAACTCCTTCTTTCTGTTGAAAATACAACCCATCAAATAATAGAAAGTTGTATCTTAATATGGTATCCATGAGGGCCACTGATAGTATTTTCTCATTTTGTGTCATAGTATTGTCCAAAAATACGCTCTCTTCAAACATTTCCATCTCACTATTGTGTGGGATGCTTGAAAATAGGCCCACAATATCTATGGTGATGAACAACAAGTCTTCCTTAAAAATGTCAGGGGAAAGTTGTTTTAAAAAATCCCAGGAATCTTTTAAAATGGTTTTATTGTTGACCCAAATATGTTTGTTTTGGAGTCAACATATTTCTAAAGTGTTTGACCCTTCAGCTGTAACTATAGGTCTGAGTGGGGGATCTAACCAATTTTTATGGACCTTGGGAATTCCGAACATGGTTGCTATTCTAGGTTTATTAACAGTAAGAAATTTAAATAAATCAGCATCTATAATTCCTTCGAACATATAATCTTTTAGCATAATATCTATACGCTGATATGCTAAATTAACTTCATTTCTTGAAACTACTGTGTATTTATGTTCGTCCCTTAAAATCATGTTCATTTTCCCTTCATAAGTAATGTTGTCCATAATTACTATCCCCCCACCCTTATCTGGTTTCATCACTCTTATGGACTTGTTGTTCATAAGTTCTGTTAACACTTCATTCTCACCCTTCTTTAAATTATTTATGTGTCTACACTTATTCTTGACCTGTGACTCTCTAATAACATCTTCTAATATTTTTTTCAAAATTCTTTATCTGTGGTAATAAGGGTGGGTTATAAATGGATTTCCTTCTCAGACCCACTTTATTGCTTTCATGATTAAAACCATTTCTAGAGGCTAAAATTCCTAAGTTAATTTTTCTGACGAATAGTTTTACATCTAGTAGTGTCGTGGCTGTGTCACCTTTGTTCCAGGGTATGAATTTAAACCAATTCATACCCTGGAACAAAGGTGACACAGCCACGACACTACTAGATGTAAAACTATTAGTCAGAAAAATTAACTTAGGAATTTTAGCCTCCAGAAATGGTTTTAATCATGAAAGCAATAAAGTGGGTCTGAGAGGGAAATCCATTTATAACCCACCCTTATTACCACAGATAAAGAATTTTGAAAAAATATTAGAAGATGTTATTAGAGAGTCACAGGTCAAGAATAAGTGTAGACACATAAATAATTTAAAGAAGGGTGAGAATGAAGTGTTAACAGAACTTATGAACAACAAGTCCATAAGAGTGATGAAACCAGATAAGGGTGGGGGGATAGTAATTATGGACAACATTACTTATGAAGGGAAAATGAACATGATTTTAAGGGACGAACATAAATACACAGTAGTTTCAAGAAATGAAGTTAATTTAGCATATCAGCGTATAGATATCATGCTAAAAGATTATATGTTCGAAGGAATTATAGATGCTGATTTATTTAAATTTCTTACTGTTAATAAACCTAGAATAGCAACCATGTTCGGAATTCCCAAGGTCCATAAAAATTGGTTAGATCCCCCACTCAGACCTATAGTTACAGCTGAAGGGTCAAAAACGACCCCTTTAGCGAAATATGTTGACTCCAAAACAAAACATATTTGGGTCAACAATAAAACCATTTTAAAAGATTCCTGGGATTTTTTAAAACAACTTTCCCCTGACATTTTTAAGGAAGACTTGTTGTTCATCACCATAGATATTGTGGACCTATTTTCAAGCATCCCACACAATAGTGGGATGGAAATGTTTGAAGAGAGCATATTTTTGGACAATACTATGACACAAAATGAGAAAATACTACCAGTGGCCCTCATGGATACCATATTAAGATACAACTTTCTATTATTTGATGGGGAGTATTTTCAACAGAAAGAAGGAGTTTCCATGGGGGCAGCGTGTGCACCAACTTACGCCAACATAGTATTGTCCAAATGGGAAGAGAGTTTTGTGTTGAACTCTAACTTTAATAAAGAATGGTTACTGTATCGCAGGTTCCTTGATGACATTGTCATTTTTTGGATTGGGGGACATAAGTTTTTAGAGTTCATGGATTATATTAGTCACACCACCAACTTCTTAAAATTCACTTATAACATCAATTCTGAGGTGTTACAATACCTAGATATAGAAATATGTAAAAATAATAATGAACAAAATTTTGAATCCAAGGTGTTCAGAAAGGAGACTTATTGCAATTCCTACTTGCATTTTGATAGTGCTCGTCCCCTACACTGCAAAAGAAACATAGTAAAGGGACAATTTGTGAGGGGATCGAGAATGACTAGTTTAAACACTGATTTCGATAAGGAGTGTAACAATTTGGAAAGAATGTTTATAGAAAGGGGATATCCCAAGATGTTTGTAACTAATATAAGAAGGGAAGTAGAAAATGGGAGGGGGGACAGATTCAAACCTATTATAGGGATGAACGACTTAATGACATTTCAAGATGAACAAAACAAATTAAAAGTCAAAGAGGAGCAATTTCAAAGAAATCTAATAGTAGAATATAATAGGTATAATTATAACTTGAGAGACACACTACAAAAAGAATGGAATAGATTCGTAGCTCTTTCCGATATGGAGGAAATTACCAACATTAAACCAAAGATAATATACAGAAACTCTAGAAGTATAAAGAATATGTTGGAAAAAAGGAAAAAGAACACCCCACATACAAGTAACAACAAAAAGTTTGGAACTTTTAGATGTGGGAGGTGTAACCAATGTTCCTTCATTATTAATAGACGTGAAATCTTTTTGGAAAGTAGAAACTTATTGATTAAAAGTAATGGTTCTTTCAATTGTGACACTAAAGGTGTGGTGTATTTAGTTACTTGTGATAAATGTCCCTCCTACTATGTAGGAAAAACTGAAAGAGAGTTGAGGAAAAGAATCTATGAACATTCTTATGATATTTCAAGAGAAAAAGAGACGAATGCCCTCTTTAAACACAGTAGGAATTGTGTGGGTTGTAATTTTCATTTTTTTGTTCAACAAGTCAAACGAGATGCCAGGGGAGGTATATGGGAAGAAATTTGAGAGAGTAGGGAATTGTGGTGGCGGGTACACCTAAAAGCAGGGAAAAAGCCTGGGTTAAATGATTTTTTAAGTATTGTTTCTTTATTAAAATTAAGAGCATATAAAATATAGACGCAATAATAGTTTTTAACACTAGAGGGCGTAGCTGCCAGATTTTATTTTAAATCATACAACATATTTTAAGATACTATTTATACTATATTATTAATTTATTATTAGCTTATAGGATTTATGAAATACATTTTTATATAAATCATTTTTTAACATTAAATAATGAAGATGTTGTCGGTGTATTTACATGTTAAGCAGTAATATGGTGTTCAAATGGGTTTTAATTAATATTCATGAGGCTCAGGGTATGTTTGATTTGCACATTTAAAAGTTTTATTTGAAGTTTAATTGGTCTGTTTTCAATGAATGACTGTATATAATTGCCCAATGAATTATTTTACTGTTGTCTGATGAAATCCATTTGTTTGGACGAAAACGCATGGGATTATCTGTGTATTCAAAAGCGTTAATGTGTATTTTCTACTTGTGCTATTAAACTTCTCGTAAGAAGTACTGAGTGTTCTTTCTGGACAGTTGCACTCTGTCAGCAGTTTTTTGGTTTTCTTGAGTGCCTTCCATTTCATTTTTATTAATCTAATCTAGTTGGGGAGGCTAATTCAATTTTCATAATTTCAGACTTTTATTTTTCACTGAATTACTTCTCACAGTACCTTTAAATATGTTCATTTCCCTAACCAAGGAATGATCAGAACTCTCAAGATTAACTGCTTGCACCTGCAGATGGCTTGTCCCTATTTAAAAGTAGTCAGCAATGAGGAGCAACTTGCAGATGGATGAAGGAGTCTTTGTAAACTTCACTTACAGCAGAATGCACAGAATTCCCCTGGCTAACTGCCTTCAGCTGCAGACTTCTTGTCTCATATCAAGATCATCATCAGAACATTTGCCAAGAAGAAAAAAAAGCCAATATTTTTGTAGATGCAAGCAGGTTAGAATTCTTCATGGTTTTCATAATTTTGTCTTATTTTTCAAACCTATTTGCTTTCAAAAAATGTTTATAGTTTAAACCAAGGTCATTAACATAGGCAGACACCCTTGCAAAAAACAAAGGAAACTATCTCCTTAGTTGTACATAAAATATAAATCAAGCACACTTTTACACACCCCACCTGCCATCAAGCAGCCCAAGGTCCCCTTTGTTGCACTTCTTGCAACCAAAAACAGTTACTTGTTTACTTTAATATCTTTAACACAAAAGTACAGTATGGAACTTACCATAATGTCCTAATGATCACTGCAGTATTCCTGACATATGGGTTGTCACAACAATGCCTGGCCAAGGTATCAAAGTTTTACTTTCCAGAGTTTGTACATCCAATGCATGACCTCAGCTCATAAGAGTATGGGTATACTGACAGACATATGAGCACATACCTCAGACTATCTCCAAGCCAGTGGCCTGAAGATTACTGAGAGAGGGCTAACAGTCAGCTAGGAGGGGTGTAGGTATGTAAACTCCTCCATTTCCATGTAGCAGAGTAAAGGATAAAGCAGAGGGGGAGAAGGCTGAAGTAAGCCAGATAAGAGGAGAAGGAAAGTGGAAAGGATAAGTAGGACATCTATTGTTACAAGTTCTTAAACAACTGTATTATGTCCTGACTGAAATCACTGTTGCAGTATTCCTGACATGGGGGATTCCCAATGCTGGAGGTGGTGGTGAGAAGGGTAGTTCACTACAGAGTACATGAGCTGCCCAGCAGCCCAGACAGTACAGACCTAGCAAAGGCAGCCCTGGACCTGGAGAAGGTCATTAATTTTGTAGTGTTTGGTGATCTGTACAGAGAACCAAGCAGAAGACTCATGGATAGGCCTGGCTTTTACTCCCTTGTGAAAAGCATCTGAGGAAGCCACTGCCCTAGTGAGCGAGATTTTGGGCAGGAATGCAAGGGATTTCCCATACTGAGAACAGAAGAAGGTGATGGCCTTAGAAATCCAAGTTGCAGTATTTTGTTTGGAGACCAACCGGCCCAAATTAGGGCTCAAAAAAGAGAAAACCAGCTGGTCAATCTTCCTGAATGATTTAATTTGGTCTAGATAAAATCTCAGTTGCCTGTAAATGTCCAGATAATGTAAGATTCTTTCCATTCTATTTTGGGGATTGGGAAAGGAAGTGGGTGGGCAAGTAGCTTGATTGGAAGACAGCTTGTTTACTACCTTAGACATACATGGATTAGCCCTAACAGTCACCCTGTCCTTATGGAAAATAAGGAAAGGTGGATTATCCACGAGAACTTGTAACTGAAATTCTTGCAGCCGAGGTGACAGCCAAGAGTGGAATATTTTTCCAAGTGCAGAACTTTAAACAGGCAGAAAATGCTGGTTCAAAACAAGGCAATGTATGCTTTTCCAGCTCAAAACTGAGATCTGAAGGGAGAGAGATGGGTTTTCATTGTGGGTTAGGATGCAAGACTTCCCTGAGGAAAACGTCTGACTTCTGCTCTAGTCATAAGTGTGGGCTACAGAGGCTGGCAATCTCTGATGGTCAACAGGAGAGCTTATAGAAGAATAAGCCAAACCTAAATTAAGTAATTCACAAAGGTATTGCAGGACAGCAGGGACCCGTGAAAAGAGTGGGTCTCAACAGTGTTTGCGGAACCAATAAGAAAACCTTTTTCATTTGGCTGTAATGCATTTCCTGGCTTCCTGTAGTACTCAACCTCCTCAGAGAATAGGTGTCTTTGAGGGATTAAAATCCTATCATCCATAGAGTCAAGCTGAGTGAGGCAATATTTGGGTGGAGAAGTGATCTTTTTTGTTAGTGAACAGGTCCAGTTGCAAAGGTATTTTCTCATTTTCAAGTTAAATAGCAAGATAAATCAATGTTGCCTTGGTTAAAAGAGGACCAGCAGTAGGATTTTGGGTATTTCTTTTTGTGCTTTTAAAATAATTTTTGGAAGAGGAACTAGTGGAGGAAAGGCACAGAGGAATTTCCCCTGTCTACTGAAGGACAGGACATCAGTCTTCTAGACTGAGGGACAAGGTTTCCTGGTGAAGACTGAGGGACAAGGTTTCCTGGTGTAGAACTGGGGGAGCTAATGGTTGGCTGGTGATGCAAAGAGGTCTGAGGTCTGCCTCACTGAAGGGTGAATGCCCAGAAAACCTGCCTACTTAAAGTACATTTGAGGGGGGGACCTCTACGGAGTGGCATAAGGAGTTTGCCAGCACATTGTCCTGTGACAGAAAAGTACAAGGTTGAGAGGGTTATGTACATGTGGGTGGCCAAGTTCTAGGATGTATGACTCCTGTGCTAACCTGCACAGCTGGTAAAGACCTGGTGCCTTCTTGTTTGTCTATGTACAACCTGACTGTGGTGTTATCCATGTACACTAGGAATGGTTTGGGTTTCCATTGGTGGGAGAAAGTCTGTAGTGCTTGCAGAACAGCCCTCATTTCCTTCAGATTATGTTCCTTCACGAACTGTGGTTGCCATCTGCCCTATAGCAAGTGTGATCCTGTCCATGACCACCCACACTTTGTTTGAGCCATCTGTGTGAACTTCTTGAAGAGGAGGACAAGGTGGTGTGATGGGAGATCCTGGACTGAGACTGACCTGTTCTTTCAATAAAAGCAGCTCCTTTTTGAGACACGGGAGAAAGGAATTATGGTATCCAAGGAGTGGGCGTGTTGGGGCCACACAGACTTCAGATACCAAATGGATTTTCCTCATGTGAAGTCTGGCTAGGGGAAGACTAGAAATGGTGTCCGCCATGAAACCCAAGGTTCTTAACATCTCGCTTGCTGTGCAGTGTGTTGCATTGGAGATATCTATGAAGAAACGGGACTGACTGTGAACTTTCTCCAGAGGGACGAAGGTCTTTGTATCAAGTCTGCAACCCAGGAAAACCAGGTCCTGTGAAGGAACCATGTGGGATTTTTTGTACTTGATTATGAAACCCAGACCTGACAGGAGTTGGAGAGTGAAATCTAGATGATGGACTCCTGGATGGACAGCTTAGGGCAAAAGGCTGCCCTTGTAGGAAAACTGTGAACTCCTTAGTGGCAGCAGAATGCCACCACTGGAGCTAGACACTTTGTGAACACTCTTCATACTATGGAAAGACCAACAGGGAGAGCTGTAAATTGAAAATGTGAGGTGGCAGAGAAAAACCTGAGGCATTTCCTGCAAGAAGGATGAATATGTATTTGTAAATAGAAATCCTTCAGGTCTAGATACGCTAGAAAGGACTGGGAAGAATGAAAGGTAAGAGAGTGGAAAGACAGAGGATTTTGAAAGTTGGTACTTTCTAGTGTTTAGATGAGAAAGGTCTAAGATGAGTCTTCATAGCTGCCTTTTTCTTGGCACTAGAAACATTATGGAGTAGAATTGTTTTCTTATGAAGTCGTTTGGGACTTATTTGATGGTACTTTGATTCAGGACGTCCAGAATAATGGGGGCAAGTAGAGACAGCTGGTTGTGAAAAGGATGTGACATGCATAACATAAGCATCCTTGATGGACAGGAACCATTTGTCTGTGGTAATGTCTTCTCACCAGACCTGGAGTGTGACAGTCTTTTAAAAACAGGAGTTATGGGGCGGATTGAAAAAAAAGTACAGTTGTGTACACTTACCATATATGTAGATGTTCGAGTGTATTCCCTGTTGCAGTCATCATATTTGGGTTATCTGCTTGCAGTAGCCCTCAGTCAGCTTGATTTATTTGTATTTATTTATTTTACATTTGTTGGCCGGGCTAGTCTAACTGGATACATGCCCATTTTCAGTAGAGGCCCGAGGAGAAAAGCTCCAACACAAATACACAATATAGTATAAAAGTTGTGACAGTTCAAGCTTGACGCAACTGTTATTAAAAAAAGTCCAATACTGTTGTAGCAGTACAAGCTTGATGCAGCTGTTATTAAAAAAGTACAAAACTAATGGTGAACATAATACAAACAGTAAAGGTAATATACAAAAAGGTTGTTTACTTTATCCATTGGAAAACATGATGTATATGAATCGGTAAGGAGAAGTCAGTAGTTAGTGCAGTTTAATATTAGTTGAAAAATATACATAGGTATAAAGTAAGAAAGTTAGTCAGGGTTAGTACAAGGGCATAACCAGTGAGTACTAAGAAACAGTTTTAGTTTCTGTTTAAAAAGTGTTATTGAGAACATAGATAGGAGTTCAGTGGGAAGCAAGTTCCAGTGTTTTCCTACAGAATTAGAGAACAAAGAATCTCCTGCTAAGTTGTTTGATCTGCTAGTACTAATGTAGTTTATTAGAGGAGTGTAGATTCTTAAGACTGTTGTAGGGGGTAATAAGAGTAGTGAGTATAGGTGTATTGGTGGGGTGATACAGGCTCTTATGGGTAATAGCAAGCTGGTGAAATAGAAGCTGAGTTTGGAACTCTAGCCATCCTAATTGTTTTAGGTAGCTACAATGATGCGTTCTAAAAGGAGAGCCAGTGGCAAATCTAGCAATATTATTATAGGAAATTGCCAGTTTGCTGAGGTTGTTTTTTGAAAGATTAGTGTATTTAGGTGAAGCATAGAGTAGAGTGGAGATTAAATGAGTTCTGGCTATAGCGGTCCTGGCTAATGGAGTAAGAAAGGGTTTGATTCTATAGAGTGATCCCAATTTCTTGTTGACTGTTTTTATTGTACTGTTAATGTGAGTATCAAAGTTAAGGTTGCTATCTATAGTTATTCCTAAAAGTTTGGTGGTTGGGTCAGGAGATATGAGAGTGCCGTTCTTGGATATGAGTGTGAAGTAAGCAGGAGTTGACTTATGGGTTGGAGTAAAAAGTAGAAGTTTAGTTTTTTTAGGTTCACTAGGAGCCAGCAGTTTAAAAAACATTGTTCTACTGTATTAAATGCTTTTTGGGTAAGGGACTGTAGCTCAGAAGGAGAATTAGCTGAACAAATTATAGTGGAGTCGCTCATGTATTGAATACAGGTTGCATGAGGAATTGCTAAGTGGAGGTCATTAATAAAAATGGAAAATAGCAGTGGGCCTAATATGGAACCCTGGGGAACACCAAGGGAAATGGGGAGGTGTGTAGATAGATTGTTGTCCCATAGTACAGCCTGTTGTCTGTTGTATAAGTAAGAGTTGAACCAATTTAAGGCTAAAGGTTCAAGAGAAAGGGATTTAAGTATATGTATAAGGAACTGGTGATTAACCATGTCAGAAGCTTTAGATAAATCTATAAAGACTGAAGAGGAGAGAATATTGTTGTTACGGTTTTTATTTATGCAGTCTGTAAAGGATAGCAGTGCAGTGGTGGTACTGTGGTATGGTCTAAATTCACGTTGACAGCTGGCGAGTAAGTTATTTTGGATAAGATGGTTAAGTAGTTGCTTATGGACACATTTTTCCATTATTTTTGCCAGTGGGGAGAGTAAAGCTATTGGACGATAGTTTGAAAAGTCACTGGAGTTACCACCGTTATGTAGGGGGATGATGTGCGAGATTTTCCAGACAGATGGGATAGTTCCTTCTCTTATGGTTCTGTTTATCAGTATGGAAATGGGGAAGGCTATGGCTTTGGCTCCTTTTTGCAGGTATTCTGCTGGTAGTTGGTCAGCAGAGGGGGTGGTAGGTTTTAGTTTTTGAAAAAGAGAGCAAATAAAGGAAGTAGAAACAGATTGTAACTGAAATGATGGAAGTGGGCAAGTAGGTGAGGTTGCTAGATTAGAGGTACTTTGAGATAACTGACTAGCCAGAGTATGGATGGCATCTGTAAAAAAAAAGAATTGAAGGCGTTGGCAGTTTGTGTTGGATTCTCACGGTTGGAGCCTTGGAGGTTAGGTGTAATAGACTGGCCTGGGTGTAGTAGTTTGTTAATGCTAGACCAAAACTTTTGTGGATTCTTTTGGTGGGTTTGTTGTAGCTGGAAGTAAAAGTTTTTTTTATCTAAGAGGATATCTTTTTTTGTTGTATTTCTAAGTTGTTTAAAGTATTGGTGGTCTGTAGAATTCTTAGTAGTGCGCCATTTAGTCCAAGATTTGTTTCTAAGGTGGAGTTTTTGCCTAGTAGCTATTGTGAGCCATGGGGCAGGTTTAGCCTTATTTCTAATGAAGCGTGATGGGGCATGGTGGTCAAGGATGTGGCTAAGAATGTGGAATTAAAATATTCCACTGCTTCATCTAGTGGGAGGGATTTTAGCGGTAACCAGTTGCAGTGTTTAAGTTCTAATTGGAATAGTTCTGGGTTAATATGTTTTTTGGTCCGTATTGTCCTAAAGGTATTTGGGTAAGTTATGTTGGTTTTGTGTCTGATGATATATGTTAGTGAGTGGTCACTTAGATCATCAGGGAGGGTTCCTACTTTGTATGTTTGAAGATGAGAATTAGTAAGAATCCAATCTAAGGTGCTTTCTTTGTTATTTGTTTTATTGATCCTGGTTGGGGAGGTGATGGCTTGTATGAAGCCATATAGGTTAATATGGGTGGTAGGATGTAGAGTATTACAGGACTTCCAGTCGATATTAAAGTCTCCAAGGACTAAAGTTTATTGTGGAAGATTAATAGACAGCCAGTTTAGAATATTTTCAAGGGTATTAATGTTATTTCCAGGGGGAAGGTAGATACAAGCAATGTTTATGGATTTACATGTGTTGACCTGAAGTTTGGTAATGAGGATTTCTGCATTACTGTATACAGGTGGACTAAGGTTTGCAGTGGCAACTTGTAGCTCTGTTTTATAAAGGACTGCTACCCCCCCCTCCCTTTTTGTTTTTACAGTCTAATCTGAGGATACTGTAACCAGGTGGGGTGACTTCATTGTCATTAATTGTAGATTTTAGCCATGTTTCAGATAAACATAGGCTATCAGATAGGTGGATATCTAAGAGGGTGTGGAGGTGGGCAATTTTGTTGTTAATGCTTCATATGTTAAGATGTGCTATATAAAGTGAGTTAGAAGGTTTAATTGGGGCTTGTGTACTAGTAATGTTAAAGTTGCCTTGTTCAGTGGCTGGAGTATTGTTTGGGCTGGGGTTAGGATGAATGTCACAATCTAGCAGGGCTTGGAGGTATATTCTATATATATGGTTGTGAAATTTACAGAAATAGTAAAGTGATTTTCTAATATGTAGATTGATGTACTTTATATGGGCCAATCTATGATATTTGGCTTGTAAGTAGCAGGGACTAGTTGTGATGTTGATGTTGGTTTGGGAGATAGCTAGTCGTGGTGTGGAAGTGAATTTGGAGGGGAAGAGAAGGTTGGGGTGTAATGGTTGTTCATACGAGGTTAACAGATAGGTAATAGTTAGAGGAGGTAAGAGAGAGGCCAGGATTAAAAATTTACTTTGATATGGAATGGATAATTGAGCCATTATCTTAGTATACGATGTAGAATACAAGGGGATAGGTAGTATTAACAGTTAGGAAATTGTTACAAGAAAGGTAGGGAGGTAGTATAATATGGCCAGGTGAGGTGATTTGTCAAGAAGGGTGGGAAGTAGTAATATGGTGTGTCAACTGATTGGAGCGGATATGATGGGGGTGTGGTTAACAGGAATAAATGTAGGACCTCTGGGGGCGGTTGGAAATTGGGGGCAGGGAGAGGAGCGGAGTGAGCCCACAGGGTGAACGGAGCAGGTAGAGACAAGTGAGTGAAACAGCCAAGGTTAACAATCAGTGGAATGCTGATTGTAGAGGTAAGTTAATTTGAGATTGGTATAGAGTGAATAAGAAGTAGAATGTGTGTATATAAAGGTGGAAAGTGGGTAATTCAAGCAGAACAGGGTTGTGTGAAGGGTCGATAGTAGGAAGGGTATAGACAGCATACAATAGTATGAGTATTTTTTGGGATGGAGGGATAGAAAAAGAAAGGGAAAATGTGCCATCTAGTGGACAGTCAGATGAATTACAGCAGAGGTAGTTTCTGGGGAAGGCTAGACTAGGGCTAGAAAGACAATCTATTTAGCTAGGGTAGGTAAGGTTAATGCAAGAGAGGGACTATACTTTGACTACAGGATATAGGGGGGTATGGCAGCCTACAGATTAGCTTTAAAGTCAGTATGAGGACAACACATACTCTCTCTTCTTTCTTTTCTTGGAAGAGCACAGGGGTACACTTATAAGGTGAAGGAGAAGTTACAGCTAGTAGGTTAGGGTGGGTCCTTAGTTCCCTGGTGGGTTCTTATCTCCTAGTGGAGGGTAGGCAAGCTGGAGAGTGTAGGTGCTGTAAGTTATTGCTTCGACTCTTTAGGGCCTCGGACAGATGTTTTGCCCCTTCACTTCCAATTTCATTCCATGACAGGTTGAAATACCAGCACCTATCTGTTGTATTTATTGTTCACACAGTGTTCTGGTAGTAGTCTTCCTCTACAAAGATGAAATTTCAAAATAATTCCTTCAAAAAATTAGCAATGTAACCAATATCCATGTAATAAGGCATGGGTCAACAGGACCATTTCTCCTTTTACCAGAAAAAAGATAGCAAGAAACTCTCTTCCAGCTTTTCACTCTGGCTGTGTGTTCTCTGTGTTGATTATCAATCAAAGTCTTGGGTCCTGCGTCGGTTGCTGTTTCATCTTCCGTGACGTCAGGTAGTCAGGGGTATAAAGTATGCAGCCGACGCAATTACATCAGTTTTTCTTGCCCCAGATGTCAGGTGCCCCCCCCTAATGGGAAGCAATTAGATTTTTTATATATATATATATATATATATATATATATATATATATATATATATATACATATATATGGATCCCTATCACAACACCGACAAGCCACAAACCCGCCACTCAAAACGACAACACCAAAACACCGAAAACGCACAAAACCGAACACCATAACACCGACACCCAAAACACCGACACACAAAATGTAAACTACACATAACACACAACTATACATGCACTAACCCTAACCCAAACCCTAACCCTAAGGTCCGACACTACTGCACACTTACCCTACCCGCACCCTAACCCTAACTCACTTAACCCGCCACTAAACCTACATTCCGTCACTATCGCACACTTACCCTACCCCGCACCCTAACCCTAACTCACTTAACCCGCCACTACACCTAAAGTCAGTCACTACCGTACACTCACCTTTCCCGCACCCAAACCCTAAATCCCACACTATCTCACACTTACCTGTCCGCTCCCTAACACTAAATCCCTCACAATCGCACACTTACCTGTCCGCTCCCTAACGCTAAATCCCTCACTAGCACCCACTTACCCGTCCGCTCCCTAACGCTAAATCCCTCACTAGCACACACTTACCTGTGCGATCCCCAATGCTAAATCCCTCACTATTGCACACTTACCGACTCGCGCTCACACGTTGCCCATGTCGGTGTTTCGGCTGTCAGGGGGCTGGAGGGAGGGTAACCAGGACTGCAACAATACACTCGAACATCTACATTTACGGTAAGTGTACACAACTGTACTATGTTCTTCGTGTTTAACTGTTGCAGTCATCACATTTGGGTAGATTCCCAAAGCCAAGGATGGGAGGAGGAATTTAGATAGCATTAGGACCAGCTGTAAGGCCCTGCAAGACTGCAGTGGCAAAGCCAGCTCTGGATTTAGAGAAAAATGGTAAATAGTAATGCTTGGTGAAAGTATGTACAGAACTCCAGGTAGCAGCTTCTAGGATGTGCCTGGTAGGGACACCTCTGAGAAAAGCTGTAGAGGTAGATACAGCCCTGGTTGAATGGGGTCTAATCCCCTGTGGGACAGGTTTTCCGTGGTGCTTATAGCAGAAATGAATGCAATGGTCTATCCAGTTAGAAATGGTTTGCTTTGAAATGTACTTCCCCTCTGCCCCTGCAGCAAATGCCACCAGCAGTTGTTCAGATTTCCTTTGAGGTTTAGTCCTGTCCAAGTAAAATCTAAGTTGTCTGTGCACAACTAAGGAGTGCAGTATCCATTCCCCTTTGTTCTGTGGATTAGAAAAGAAGGTTGGCAAATGAATGGACTGATTAAGAACCACACTGGATACCACCGTGGGCATGAAGGAGGGATTGGTCCTGAGGGACACCCTGTCCGCATGAAAGATGATGAAAGGCTCCACTGCCATAAGGGCCTGTAATTCAGATACCCTTCTTGCTGAAGTGATTGCTAAAAGGAAGGCTGTTTTTCAAGAAAGGAATTTTAACTCTGCACTTGCAGATGGCTCAAAAGGAGGAAGAGTGAGTTTTTCCAGTACAAAGTGAAGGTCCCAGGCTGGAGTTGGGGCTCTCCTTGGTGGTCAAGTTTTTGGGCCCTCTGAGGAACTGCTTGAGCAGTGGATGTGAGAAGAGGGGTGGTTCTGTGCTGTAATGAGCTGAAATGGCTGAGGCGTGAATTTTGATGGAGGAAAAAGAAAGGCCCTTGTGAAGCATCTCAGTTAAGTATTGAAGAATCTGATCTAAATTGGGCGCTGCTGTGCCCATTCCTTGAGTTTGGTTCCAGACACAGAATCTTCTCCATTTTTCAGCATAAGATTTTCTAGTACTAGGCCTCCTTGCCTCCAAAATGACATCCAACACTTGTTTACTGAGGGATGATAACGGAGAGAGATCAGGTAATTAGCCAAGCTCCCAGGTTCAGGGTTTGAAGCTGGGCATGCAGAATCTGGCTCTCCTGCTGTGACAGCAGGGTAGAGGTCTGGGGCAGGTGCCATGGAGCCAGCAGTGAAAAACTGCGCAAGAGGGGGTACCAGTGTTGGCGTGGCCAGTCTGGTGCAATCAGTACCGTCCTTGGTTTGTCCCGTTTGATCTTTATTAGTACTTTGGAGAGGAGAGGAGAGGCAGAGGAGGAAAGGCATAAACTGATAGATTTTTCCAGCTGAAGGACAGAGCATCCACTTTCCAAGCTTGTTTGTGGGGAGTCCTTGTGCAGAATGTGTCCAATTAGTAGTTCTGGGGAGAGGCAAACAGGTCTATATCTGGTCTCCCCCATTTGTTTAGCAACATGTTGTAAGTCTTTGGTTCCAGTTTCCACTCGAGTGGGTCCATGAGATTTCTGCTTAGTTCATCTGCCAGTGTATTTAGTTTTGCTGGCAGGAATTGAGCTTGTAGATGCACTTGGTAGCTCAAGGCTGTGCTCCACAGAGCCATGGCTAGTCTGTAGAGGGGGTAAGAATGGGTACCCCCTTGCTTGTTTATGTACCACATAACAGTGATGTTGTCCGTCTTTACCATTAACTGTCCTGGAAGAATGTGGTCCTTGAAGGCTGTCAGAGCATTCTGTACAGATAACATTTCTTTCGGATTGATATGCAGGTGCATTTGACTTGGGTTCCATTTGCCCTGAATGCACTTCCCTGCCAGTTGAGCCCCCCATGCATAGTCTGATGAGTCTGTTGTTAGGGTTTAGGTGGCAGGGGGGTAGAGTGAATGGTAGTCCCTTGTTTTGGTGGCAGACCTCTGCCCACCAAAGGAACTCTAGCTGTAGGCAAGGTATGATAGGAATCATTGCTTCTAGATCCTCAGAATGTTGACACCATAGGCTTTTTAGATACCACTGTAGTTTCCTCATATGCAGTCTTGCATATGGAATTAGTAGAATGCAGGAGGCCATGAACCCAAAGGCTTGCAGTATTTGCCTTGCAGATAGGGTTTTTGTGGCCATTAGTTTGAACTAGGTTGTCAAATGAATTTGTTTCTCTGGCGTGAGGAAAGCCATCTGGGAAGTTGTGTTCAAGCTTGCTCCCAGGAATATAATTTGTTGACAGGGTACCAGGTGTGATTTCTTTTCATTTATGGTGTATCCCAGACAAGTTAGCACCTTTTGTACAAATGCCAGATGATTCAAAAGTATGTCCTGGCTTTCTGCCTGAATTAGACAATCGTCCAGGTATGGGTATATTTAAATATTTCTTTGCCTGCAAAATGCAATGACTGGAGCTAGGCACTTTGTGAATACCCCGAGCACAGTAGATAAGCCAAAGGGCAATGCAGAGAATTGATAGTGCATGTAGCCTGCTTTGAAGCGTAGGTATCTTCTGCAAGATTCCCTGATTGGGATGTGCAGGTAGGCTTCCTTTAAATCCAGTGTTGCCAACCAGGCATCTTTGCCTAGCATAGGAAGTAACTGGTGAAGAGTTAGCATCTTGAATTTTGGAATCACCAAAAAGGTGTTTAAGATAGAAAGGTCCATGATAGGATGCCATGAGTTGTCTTTTCTGGGTACCAGAAAAAGTGTTGAGTACAAACCTTGTCCCTTTTCCTCTTGTGGTACAGTTTGAATAGCCTTTATACTTGAGAGAGAGTACTTGCTTTTGAGCCTCTGCCCACTGATTTGGGGGTAGGATCTGGCCAACCATTTGGGGTTGGTAACATGTGGAAGTGAAATCTGTATCCTTGGGAAACTATATTTAAAACCCATTTGTTCTGGGTAATGAGTTCCCAGTTTTTTGTCTGCAGAGCAATCTTTCCCCTAAAGGAGCAGTCAGTTGAGAAGTGCTTGGAAGTTTAAGTCATTGAGACAGTTTACCATGGGGGGGGGGGGGAGTCGTCTTACTACTCCCTGATTTGGAAGTGGGAGCCCCCCACTGCTTAGTCCTGTGTGTACCCTGGGACTGAAGCCTGGGTGTTCTGCTGGTTCTGGGTTTGGACTGAGAAGGCCTGGAAGAGGCAGGAAAAGACCAATTCTTAGAGGGCCAATGCCTACTAAATCTTGGAAGTTGTACTTGTAGGAAATCTTTAACAGTTTGCATAGATTTAGCTTTTTCCTCCATCTTTTTAAGAACTTCTGCTTTGTTGCCAAACAGGCGGTCCTGATTTAAGGGAGCATTCAGCAATTTAGCTTTAACATGATCTGGCAAAGATTGCTGCTTAAGCCAAACATGCCTTCTAAGTACAGACCCAGTGACAGCAGCTCTGCAAGATGCCTCTAGAGAATCAAAACCACATTGCAAAGTATGCTTTCCAACCTGTTCAGCAGAATACATTAAATCCTGTAAATCCTTATTTTCAGCAGAGTCAGGAATCAACATCATTTTCTGTTTAAGCAATCCAATAATATGCTGCTGATACTTTAAGATATTAAACTGACAGTTTAAGGTCCTAATGGCCAAGTTGCAGAAGTGTACATCTTCTTACCCCATCTATCCAGCCCCCTGGAGTCTCTATCAGAGGGGGTAGGATTTTTGGCAGTAGTAGCCTTAATGTCCTTGGGTCCCTGTGAAATGGTCGCAGGATCCGCAGCAGGATTTTTAAAAAGGAACTTGTGAGAGTCAGGAACCCTGTAATATCTATCAGGTTTTCTGGGAGCAGGAGGTAGAGAGTCAGGGGCCAAGCTAGATTGCGAAAAGGCATAATCAACATCTAGTACAGAAGGGATAGCTAAAGGCCTGTGTTGGGGCAGGAGTAAGAAATCCCTAAGCCTCTTTTTAGAATCAAAGTAATCCTGGCTTTCCCAGTGAAAGTGCTCCCTAAGAGTATGCAGGTTTTCACCAAAAGAGAAATCCTCTGGGGGGGGGGGGGAGCAGAGGGAATACAGTCCTCTGCATCAGAATCCTCATAGGTAGATAAGGGTAATTCTTGGCCATCAGAGGAAACAGAAATTTCAGAATCCTAGTCAGAAGTATCATAAGCAAATTCAGTCCTAGGTCTCTTACGGGGGGGGGGGGGGGGTTGGCTTCCCCTGATTAACGTAATAAGGTCTTCAGCCATTCTTATTTGTTTTATAGGCATAGAGGCCTGACCATGTGGTCTGGGCGTTGGCTTTCTAGGCATGGTTCAAGTTTTAGGCCTTGAAGAAGAAGATGGCATCGGTTTAATATGCAAGTCAGTAGGCCTGAATACACCCTCAGAAACCGGTGCCTCACAGCGGCTCCAGATTCATCCAAGGTAGAGACATCCACAAGTTCCACAGCTGAAGCATCTTGTGGCATACCAGACTCTGAATGGGTCTCAGTAAAGGCCTGTGAATCTGAAGTAGCAAGTATCAGGGGCTGCAAAAGTGCCTCACTGAGTACCGGCGAACTGGCGACTGGCTTAGGAGAAGCATAGTCGGCAGCTTTGGACCTAGGTGGTCTGTCTCTGTCTTAGTCTTTGTGTTTTTTCAGAATGTCGGTAGTCGGATGGCTTACCGAAGACATATCTGGATAATTGAATCGAGTACCAAAATATTTAGAAGTGTAAATATACCGACAATGAATAGCTCGTTGCTTAAATAAGGCACAAAACTGACAGCGAGGTACATCGTGGTAAGGGCCTAGGCAAGGAATACAGTACGAATGAAAATCTTTGTGAGGTATTTGCTTTCCACAAGAAATACAATTACTGACTTTTACTGACATCGGTTTAGAGCAAGAAAAAGTTTCCCCAACAGGGTACTTAGCTTTAATTGAAGACTTCGGTTCTGAAACTCGAAAAAGAAAATTTCAGGAGTCTGCCGACTGGCACTTGTGAACTGCTTCTGCTTCAGGCACCGCACTGCAAGAAAGACTAATGTAATGGCGTCGGCTGCATACTTTATACCCCTGACTACCTGATGTCACAGAAAATGAGACAGCAACAGACACAGGACCCAAGACTTTGATAATCAGGCCGACTGACGGCTACGGCAAGCAGAGAACTCAAATGTGATGACTGCAACAGTGAAGCACGAAGAACATCAGGGTGTTGCGAAGGTAGTCACATATTTTTATTCACAAAGGGAGGCCTCCCAGATGGAGGTTCCTTATGAAGTTTGTCAAAAGTACCCTTTCCTAGTATTTTTCTCATTCTTTTGAATAGCCATAAGGTCCCTGCTGAGGTAGGATGTTGAGTTACATAGGTAGTCCCTTTGGTATCTAATACCTTGGTCTTGGGGATTTTTGAAGAGACTGGCAGCCTGAGAACCAAACAAGAAATGTTTGTCCAAGCGGAAGTCTAACAGATTTCCTTTGCAATCCTCAGGAATAGGCTGGCTACAAAGCCATTCATATTTTTGAATAACAAACCCAGTAGCTGCTGCTCTACAAGAAGCATTTACAGCACCGTAACAGCATTTAACACTGTGTCTGGCTATTTACACAGTCTGGGAAAGTAGATTCTGCAGTTGGAGGGTCCAGTATCACATTGCTCAAGGACAGAAGTACAAACATCAAATATTTTGTCATTTGAGTCTGGTAGTTAACTGCCTTAAAAGCACGGGTAGAAGAGGTATACATATTATTTCCCCACCTACCTATAACCCTACTATCTTTATCTGTAGGCAGGGAATTAGCATTGGGTAAGAGCTTAGTGTGCTTACCTGAAGAAGCAGACTTCAGACGGGTCCACCACAGGACTTAAAAATACTAAACTACAAGTATTTTAGGTCAGCGGGTACTATGTAAAACCCATCTGTTTTTTCGCAAGCTGGTGGTTGAGAGTCAGGCATTGAAGAAGTGGACTGAAAAGCATACTAGAAAGCCTCAACAGCAAGAGGGACTGGGAAGGGACAGAAGTACCTTTTTCCAACAGGCTTCAGTACCTCTTCTGTATGTCAGAGATCTGACTGGATTGCCATTCAAAATGTTTCATCATGTTCTGGCTAGTCTCCCAAAAAGAAGCTTCCTCACAATGGGAATCCAGAGACAGGGAGTCCTCTTCATTTGAAGAGATTTGTCCAAGAGAGTGCAACTGAAAAGAACAATTTACAGCATGATAGGAGTTATATGAATCACATCCTTGTTCTTCTTCAGAAGATGATGATGCCAAAGTAGGTTTTTGAGGAACAGCATGTGGTTGGAGACCCAAAGTAGAGAAGCTGTCAAAGCCATAATAGCGTTGAACAATCCCTGGGAGAAATTTTTCCACTCCTTTTCTTTAGCTGCTGAGGGAGAGGCCACATGTCTAGTCTTTTGGGGTTTTTTTGGCACATCTGCCTGGATGAGACATGGAAGTTTGGAACCATGACTAGCCTCTGTTAACATACCTGGGATCTCTCCCCTAGCTAATACTTAAGGAACTTCATGAGGTCACTAAGAAATGACTGCAGCTCATCGGATGCATCTGTAGTCTACAAGGCCCCATGAGCCATAATGACAGAAGAGTCTCTTATAGAGTCTCCTTTCAAGGTGTAGTGAAGTGATCACTGGGGGACTGCTGTCTGGTTCTCTACACAGGAGGTCCCTACATATGGCCTCTCCTACACTATTATGTCCACAGCAGCACCTTCTCTCGGGGCCCTTTGTTTTTACGGTGCAACCGACTGCCTGGCATACAACTGGTTGGGCAGGCTAGGTTTGTTAGTGTTGGTTGGTAGCCAGCCTAGGAGAAGGTAACTGACTCTAAAATCCATACAGATGGAGCTTGTTATCCTTGTCAGGAGTTCATCTAGAAGAAGGTGACGCTTGACTTCATACCAAAAATCTGGCCATTGGATGGCTCCGCTGCCTTGTGGACATCTTCTGGAAAAGAAAAGGCTACAGGAGTAAACCTAGGCAGAAAATCGAAAGTAGAGCCCTTAAGGCGGCTGGTTGTCAATGCTGACTTTCTTCTGGCAGCTCTTGCAGCCAAGCTGACACCAAACGTATCGGTTCTGCGTTCCTTTGGAGGGCAACAGGGAGGCCGAGGGAGGGATCCTCTCAACTGGGCATCTCAGGATCTCCATATACTAAGCCCAGGTTTGCATCCTGGAGAGGTCACTGTCAGAGCCGCTGCTCACAGTGTCAGAAACATAATCGGAGACAGCAGTTATGAGTTACAAGTCCAGAAAGATTGGCGTAAGCTCAGACGCCAAGGGCCATCTCCGAAAATGGGAGGGACCATCTTAGTCCCACTGGTCAGCTATCTCCCACTTCTAGCTGGGCAGCCTGCAGCCAGTAAGATGCTGACCTGCCACAGTCTGCCTGCTTCAACTGGTTCTTGGAGCCAAGGTAAATACTGAAAAGCAGACCGTAAAATCCTGCACCAGACAACAGAAAAAAGAAAAGTAAAGTACCAATATTGCAACTAGCAAACTGGAATGTGAGAACATTATGCCCTGGCATATCTGATGATCTTTTCCACGATGACAATTCTAGGAAACCAGTCATCACTGATCATGAACTCAAGAGGCTCCACAAAGTACAGTTTTGTACCTACCATAAATGTAGATGTTCGAGGATTCCATTGCTGCAGTCCTGACTATTGGGTATAGTCCGCGTCCCGTCGGCCCGAATACCAGAGTATAAGGCTGACGTCGGTCAGGGCGCATTACACTGACGTCAGTACGTCAGGGTACTAATGCGCATGACCGACGTCATATCCTCAGTCTTTTCTTGCCCCAGATGTCAGAAGACCCTAAAAAGACAAGTCCCAAAATACCTGCACCAAAAAAAATGTACAATATATACAACAATATATACAAAAATATATACATGTAAACTCACCTACACAACCACCCCTAAACATAGAGGGGAAGGAGGGAGGGTAAATTGGACTGCAGCAATGGAATCCTCGAACATCTACATTTATGGTAGGTACAAAACTGTACTATGTTCTTCGTTTTCCATTGCTGCAGTCCTGACTATTGGGTAGAATCCCAAAGCAGAGGTAAGGGAGGCTGGCAAATCATAAAGAAGTAGGAGCTGACAACATGCCTTGTAAAACAGCTGTGGCAAAACCAGCCCTAGACTTAGAGTAGATAGGAAGGTGATAATGCTTAGAGAAAGTATGCACTGAACTCCAAGTAGCTGCTTCCAAAATATCCTTAGTTGCCACCCCTTAGAATTGCTGTGGAAGTGGCAGTAGCCCTAGTGGAATGAGGCCTAATCCCAGCTGGAATCTCCTTGCCATGATGGGAATAACAAAATGCAATGCAAAAGCCAATCCACCTAGAAATAGTTTGTTTCGACACAGGCTTGCCCTGTGAACTCAAAGCAAAGGAAACAAACAACTGCTGGGACTGCCTAAAATCCTTAGTCCTGCTTAAATAATAACGCAATTGCCTGTGTACATCTAAAGTGTGCAAAATCTTTTCCCCTTTATTTTGAGGGTCTGCATAAAACGTAGGCAAATGAATAGTTTGGTTTAAAGCCACACTAGAAACCACCTTAGGCATAAAGGAAGGATTAGTACGTAATGATACCCTATCCTTATGGAAAATCAAAAAAGGCTCTACTGCCATAAGGGCCTGCAACTCAGACACCCTTCTTGCAGAAGTAATAGCCAACAGAAAAGCAGTCTTCCATGACAAGTATTTCAATTCAGCAGTAGCTGCAGGCTCAAAAGGTTGTAGAGTAAGTTTTTCCAACACAAAATTGAGATCCCAAGTAGGAGTAGGAGCTCTACGTGGGGGTCTTATATTCTTTGCCCCTCTAAGAAACTGCTTGAACAAAGGATGCGAAAACAAAGGTGGGTCACAATCATAGTGAGCTGAAATTGCTGCAGCATGAATCTTAATGGAAGAGAAGGACAAACCTTTGTCCAATAACTCAGTAAGATATTGAAGAGCCACACTCAAATTAGGCTCAGAAATCTCCAAATTCTTTGCTGTACTCCAAAATAAAAATCTCTTCCATTTTTCTGCGTACACTCTCCTTGTACTAGGTCTTATAGCTTCCATAATCACATTTAAAACTTGTTGAGGAAGGTGAGACCTGCTGTGTTTCAACACAGAATATGCCAGGCTGTTAGATGAAGAGAATGAAGCTTGAAATTGAGCAGATGACCGTCCTTCTGAGATAACAGATGAGGAATCAGAGGTAAAGGCCATGGAGGCTTCTGTACCAGACTCCGTAGTAGTGGGTACCAGTGTTGCCGAGGCCAATCTGGAGCTATCAAAATCATCCTTGGCCTGTCTTGTCTGACCTTTAATAGTACCTTTGGAAGAAGAGGCAGAGGTGGAAAGGCATACACATGAAGGTTTTTCCAACTGAAAGACAGAGCATCCACTTTCCAAGCTGTGTGATGAAACCCTTGTGCAATACTTTGGCAGCTGGTGGTTTAGTGGAGAAGCGAACAGATCTATGTCTGGAGTTCCCCATGACACTGTCAGTTTCTGAAATACATGAAGATCCAGTTTCCACTCGTGGGGATCCATGATTTGTCTGCTTAACACATCTGCTAAGGAGTTCTGTGCTCCTGGCAGAAACCTTGCCTGAAGAGTTAGTTGCAAGCTCAGCAGTCTCCCATAAAATCATTGCTTGCCTGCATAAAGGATAAGAATGTGTTCCCCCTTGCTTGTTGATGTACCACATGACAGTTGTGTTGTCTGTTAGAATCAACACCTGCCCTGGAAGAAGTAACTCCTTGAAAGCCATTAATGCAAACTGGACTGCTAACATCTCCTTCATGTTGATATGTAGATGCTGTAGTCTGGCAGGCCACTTGTCTTGTATCCACTTTCCATTTAGATGAGCTCCCCAAGCAATGTCCGAGGCATCTGTCGTTAAGATCTGACTTGCCTCTGGCCGGGTCACAGAGAGTCCCTTGTTTAGGTGACATTCCTGAGCCCACCACAAGAATTCTTTTCGAAGGCAAGGAATTATTTGAATGACAGTGTCCAAATCCTGGCAGTGCTGTGTCCATACATTTTTGAGGTACCATTGTAGCTTCCTCATATGCAGTTTGGCATTGGGAAGCACCAGAATACAAGATGCCATGAACCCTAATGCTTGAAGGACTGTCCTTGCAGTCAGCACGGACTGATGAGATAGTTGATGGAAGTAAAGTGACAGACTCTTGTTTGTCCGGGGTTAAAAAGGCCATCTGGGCTGCTGTATTCAGTCTCACACCCAGAAAGCACATGTCTTGAGAGGGTACTAGACTGGACTTTATTTCGTTCACAGAATACCCTAGGCATCTTAGCACTGCTATAACATATTCCAGATGCTGTAGAAGGTCTTCCTTTTCTTGAGCCAGAATCAGGCAGTCGTCCAAGTAAGGATAGATTTGAATTCCTTGAAGCCTGAAGTAAGCTATCACTGGAGCCAGAACCTTTGTGAATACTCTGGGCAGTAGATAAGCCAAAGGGCAATGCAGAGAACTGATAATGAAAATTTCCAGCTCGAAACCGCAGATACTTCCTGCAACTTAGCCTTATAGGCACATGAAGGTAAGCTTCCTTGAGATCTAAAGTTACCATCCAGTGATCTTTGCCCAGCAGAGGTAAAAGCTGTTGTAACGTCAACATCTTGAACTTGGGAATGTCCAAAAACGTGTTGAGGAGAGATAAATCCAAAATTGGTCTCCACGTGTTCCCCTTCTTTGGTACAAGGAACAGGCGAGAATAAAATCCTAGGCCCCTTTCTGATACAGGGACTGGCTGAATGGCCCCTATCTGAAGTAACTGAGAAACTTGCTTGTGAGCCTCTTTTCTTTGTGGAGGAGGAACGTCTGGCATGCCTTTGAAAGGGGGCATTGTATGGAAATAAAATCTGTAACCGTGGTGAATGATATCCAACACCCATTTGTCTTGAGTAATTAAATCCCAATTTTCTTTGAAAAGAGACAGTCTTCCTCCCAAAGGAGCTGCCAGACGGGAATCTGCTGGCAGCTGAAAAGACAGGTCATTGGGTCTGTTTACGAAAGGACTGACCCCTGCCCTCACCAGAAGTCTGAGCAGGTGAACTCCCTGTTCTAGGCCTAAAAGAACCTAGAGCCCTGCCCCTACCACGTCTAGACCTACCCCTAGACTGGGAATCATAAGCAGGATATGTCCACCCCTTAGCAGGCCAATTTCTACTAAACTTTGGTGGCTGCACCTGCAAAAATCTTTAACAGTTTGCATAGACTTAGCTTTGTCCTCCATTTTCTTTAAAACTGCTTCCACAGGCGATCCAAACAACACATCAGACTGTAAAGGAGCATCCAAAATCCTAGTCTTAACATGCTCAGCTAAATTCTGATCCTTCAACCAGGCATGCCTGCGAAGAACAGAACTGGTAGCAGCCACCCTCGAGGAGGCCTGTACAGCATCAAAACCACATTGCAAAGAATGCTTACCCACTTGTTCAGACACATGAACCAAATCCAGCAACTCTTTACACTCAATACCTTCCGCCAAAGCATCCACCTTAGATTTTAATTGTGAAAGGAGATAATTCTGATATTTTAGCATGTGAAACTGACAATTCAATGCTCTCATGGCTAGAGTGGAAGAAGTATACACTTTCTTTCCCCACCTATCCAAAGCCCTTGCCTCTTTATCAGTGGGAACAGGATTTTAACCACAGAAGCCTTAACACCTTTAGGCCCTTGAGAAATTGTTTCTGGGTCCGCCCTAGGACTCTTAAACAAATATTTATGAGCTTCGGGCACCCTATAATACCTATCAGGCTTAACAGGAGCAGGAGGCAAAGAGTCAGGGTTCAGGAAGCCTCTGCAAAAACATCTTCCACCACATTCAACACAGGAGGAATAGCTAAAGGCCTATGCTGGGGTAAAAACAAGAATTCCTAAGCCTTTTCCTGGAATCAGAGTAATCCTGGCCTTCCCATTTAAAGTGCTCCCTCATGGAATGCAGAGTCTCTGAAAATGAGAAATCCTCAGGCGGAGAAGCTGTAGGAGTGGAATCATCCACATCGAATCAGAATAAGTAGGATACTCCTGCATATCTTCCACAGAAGATTCTGAAGCCTCTGAACACTGTTCAAAACTATCAAACTCGGTTCCACCCTAGGCCTCTTATCAGGCGGGGCATAGAACCTCTAATCATAGTAATCAAATCTTCTGCCATTTTAAGCATATGTTTCTTAGGTACAGAACCCGAAATGCTAGGAGAAGCCCCCACTGAAGCTGAACTAGGCCTACCCATCAAAGAAGTTTTGGCAACAGAAGGAGAGGCTCTAACAACCTTGGGAAGAGAGGGAAGAACATTCACCTGAGAAGCCCCCTCAGCCTGGCCTACCTCCTGAGAAGGCACATCCTGTAATAGTAAAGTTTCTGCCTGGGACTCCATGGAAACTCCTGGCAAAACCTCTGGCTCCACTGAGCCTTCTAAAGAACCGACGTCCGGGACTGCCGGTTCATCAACCCTAGGCTTCACTGTTTTGTCCTTGCGCTTCTTGGAGGAAGCGGCGCCGGAGCATCCGACGGCATTTTATAATTGCAACGCTTCCCAAACACTAACCTGGCACAGTCTAACCTCCTCTTAATAGTGCGTTTGTTAAACCTAGCACAAGAGCGGCAACCAACAACGCCGTGCTCAGGCCCTAAACAAGGTATACACAAGGTATGGTAATCCCTATGAGGTATCTGTTTCCCACAAGAAATACAGTTATTCACTTTTTCTGACATCCGTAAAATACTGAGGCAAGAAAAACCAAAATGTTCCCCAACGGGTACTTAGCCAACTCTGTTTCGGTCTGAAACTCCGGTCGAAATATTTCAGAACGCCAACCTGCACTCGCAAAACTGCTTCTGCATCGGACCATGCGGCAAAAAAGACTGAGGATATGACGTCGGTCATGCGCATTAGTACCCTGACGTACTGACATCAGTCTAATGCGCCCTGACCGACGTCAGCCTTATACTCTGGTATTCGGGCCGACGGGACGCGGACTATACCCAATAGTCAGGACTGCAGCAATGGAAAACGAAGAACATCTGAAATTGCTGCGCTGCAGGAGACCAGACACCCACAAAATTGTAGCCTCAGAGAACAGGACAACATGTTTTTCTGGCAGGAGAAGGAACCAGAGGAGCAACAATTGCATGGTGTCAATTTTGCAGTGAGACATTCCCTGCTGTCTTCAACCAAACCCTCATCAAAAGGCACAGCTCGAATATTCTCCCTACCCCTCAACGTCTTCAGGTAACATGACCATCCTCAGCACCTACATTCTCACACTCTGCTCCTCAGCTGAGACAAAGGGTGAGTTTTCTATGGAGCCTGAGACCACTATCAGAAGGATACTTACCCACAGAACATCTGCTCATGCTTGGAGACCTCAGCGCCAGAGTTGGAGCTCACCATGATTCCAGGTCAGCAGCATCGGACAGTTTGGTGTTGGCAAGCTGAATGAGAATGGGCAGAGATTGCTAGTTATGCTCTTAGCACAACCTCTGCATGATCACCACATGCTTTGCTACCAAGCTTAACCATAAAGTATACTGGCAACACCAGAGGTCCCCATCACTGGCACCAGCTGGATCCTGTCATCACTAGAAGACGCTTGCTGAACCGTGTTCTTGTCACCTGCAGCTATCACAGTGCTGACCGTGACACTGATGACTCCCTCTTTGGCAGCAAGGTGCGTCTCCAGCCCAAACTAATCCACTACTCAAAGCAGAAAGCATGCCTTCATATCAACACTGGCAGGACATCAATGCCAATCCTGCATGAGCGTTTTGCCAATAGCAGTCTAGAAGATCTTAAGGACTTCCCAAAAAGCAGTGTTGAAGTGAGGTGGAATCATATCCATGCCACCATCTACAACTCCACCATGGATACCTTTGGTAAAAGTGAGACAGGCAGAACCCACACTGGTTTGAAGCAGGAATCACTCAGATTGAAGCAGCATTCACAGCCAAGCTCAACTACAAGACAGTGCCTTCACAGGAGACTCTAGCTGCACTAAGGAAGGTCAGAAATGATGCCCACAGGATCACTCAACAATGCCATTGACTACTGATTGAACGTCTGTCATAGCATCCAACTAGCCACTGACTATGGCAACATCCACACCATGTACGAGGGCATGAAGAAAGCCTTCAGGCCCAGTACAGTCAAGATTATGCCCCTAAAGTCTGCCTCCGGTGAAGTCATTACAGACCAAGGCAAACAGATGGAGAGATGTGCACTGCATTACCAGGAGCTCTACTCAAAGGAGACCACTGTCGCCGATGCAGCAGTCAAAAACACAACTCCCCTCCCTATCATGGAAAAGCTTGATGATCCACCCTCTGTAGAAGAGCTCAGCAAAGCTATCGACTTCCTTGCCTGCAGTAAAGCTCCAGGAAAGGATGGCATTCCCCCAGAAGTAATCAAGGTTGGCAAGAACTGTGTTCTCCTTAACCACCTGCACTAGCTCCTGCTACAGTGCTGGCAGGAAGGAAAGTACAGTTGTGTACACTTACCATAAATGTAGATGTTAGAGTGTATTCACTGTTGCAGTCATCACATTTTGGTTATCTGCTTGCAGTAGCCCTCAGTCGGCCTGATTAACAAAGTCTTGGGTCCTGTGTCAGTTGCTATCCCATCTTCCATGACGTCAGGTAGTCGGGGGTATAAAGCATGCAGCCAACGCCATTACATCAGTTTTTCTTGCCCCAGATGTCAGGTGCCCCCATAATGGAAATCAATTATATATATAAGGTTACACCTCCAACAAAAAAAAAAGCTTTAAACATAGTAAGCAAGAATAGAGATATAGTCAACAGAAGTCAGGGGGGTTGGAGGGAGGGTAACTAGGACTGCAACAGTGAATACACTCTAACATCTACATTTATGGTAAGTGTACACAACTGTACTATGTTATTCATGTTTCACTGTTGCAGTCATCACATTTGGGTAGATTCCCAAAGCTAAGGATGGGAGGAGGAAATTAGATAGCATTAGGACCAGCTATAAGGCCCTGCAAGACTGCAGTGGCAAAGCCAGCTCTGGATTTAGAGAAAATTGGCAAATGGTAATGCTTGGTGAATGTATGTACAGAACTCCAGGTAGCAGCTTCTAGGATGTCCCTGGTAGGGACACCTCTGAGAAAGGCTGTAGAGGTAGATGCAGCTCTGGTAGAATGTGGTCTAATCCCCTGTGGGGTAGGCCTTCCATGGTGCTTACAACAGAAATGAATGCAATGGCCTATCCATTTAGAAATGGTTTGCTTTGAAATTGCCTTCCCCTCTGCCCCTGCAGCAAATGCAACCAGCAGTTGTTCAGATTTCCCGAGAGGTTTAGTCCTGTCCAAATAAAATCTAAGCTGTCTGTGCACATCTAAGGAGTGCAGAATTCGCCCCCCTTTGTTCTGTGGATTAGAAAAGAAGGTTGGCAAATGAATGGACTGATTAAGGGCCACACTGGATACCACCTTGGGCATAAAGGAGGTATTGGTCCTGAGGGACACCCTAACTGCATGAAAATTGATGAAAGGCTCCACTGCCATGAGGGCCTGTAATTCAGACACCCTTCTAGCTGAAGTGATGGCTAAAAGGAAGGCTGTTTTCCAAGAAATGAATTTCAACTCTGCATTTGCAGCTGGCTCAAAAGGAGGTAGAGCGAGTTTTTCCAATACAAAATTAAGGTCCCAGGCTGGAGTAGGGGCTCTCCTGGATGGTCTTAAGTTTTTGGCCCCACTGAGGAATTGCTTCAGCAGTGGATGAGAGAAGAGGGGTGGTTCTGTGTTGTAATGAGCTGAAATGGCTGAGGCATGAATTTTGATGGAGGAAAAGGAAAGGCCCTTGTGCAGCATCTCAGTTAAGTATTGAAGAATCGGAGGTAAATTGGGCGCTGCTGTACCCATCCATCCCCGGAGTTTGGTTCCAGGAACAGAAACGTTTCCATTTTTCAGCATAGGATGTTCTAGTACTGGGCCTCCTTGCCTCCAGAATGACATCCAACACTTGCTTACTGAGGGATGGTAACGGAGAGATCAGGTAATTAGCCAGGCTGCCAAGTGCAGGGTTTGAAGCTGTGGGTGCAGAATCTGGCCCTCCTGCTGTGACTGCAAGACAGGGGTCTGAGGCAGGTGCCATGGTGCTAGCAGTGACACTGCGCAAAATGGGGTACCAGTGTTTGCGTGGACAGTGTAGTGCAATCAGTATCGTCCTTGGTTTGTCCTGTTTGATCTTTAATTGTACCTTGGAGAGGAGAGGCAGAGGGGGAAAGGCATAAACTGATAGGTTTTTCAGGTGAAAGACAGGGCATCCACTTTCTAAGCTTCTTTGTGGGGAGTCCTCGTGCAGAATTTTTTCAACTGGTAGTTCTGTGGTGAGGCAAACAGGTCTATATCTGGGCTCCCCCCATTTGTTTCTCAACATGTTGAATATCTTTGTTCCAGTTTCCACTTGTGTGGGTCCATGAGATTTCTGCTTAAATCGTCTGCCAGTGTGTTTAGCTTTCCCGGCAGGAATTGAGCCTGTAGGTGCACTTGGCAGCTCAAGGCTGTGTTCCACAGAGCCATGGCTAGTCTGCAGAGAGGGTATGAGTGGGTTCCTCCCTGCTTGTTTATGTACCACACAACAGTAGCGTTGTCCGTCTTTACCATTAATTGTCCTGGAAGGATGTGGTCCTTGAAGGCTGTCAGAGCATTCTGTACAGCTAACATTTCTTTCTATTGATGTGCAGGTGCATTTGACTTGGGTTACATTTGCCCTGAATGCACTTCCCTGCCAAGTGAGCCCCCCATGCATAGTCTGATGTGTCTGTTAGGGTTTGGGTGGCAGTCCTTTGCTTTGGTGACAGGTGTCTACCCACCAAAGGAACTCTATCTGTAGACAAGGAATGATAGGAAGCATTGTTTCTAGATCCTGAGAATGTTGGCACCATAGGCTATTTAGATACCATTGTAGTGTCCTCATATGCAGTCTTGCATATGGAATTAGTAGAATGCAGGAGGTCATGAACCCCAGGGCTTGCAGTACTTTTCCTTGCGGACAGCTGGGTCTTTGTGGCTAGTGGTTTGAAGTAGGCTGTAAAATGAACTTGTTTTTCTGGTGTGAGAAAAGCCATCTGGGAAGTTGTGTTCAAGCTTGCTGGCAGGGTACAAGATGTGATTTTGTTTTGTTTACTGTGTACCCCAGGGAAGTTAGCAATTTCTGTACAAACACCAGATGATTCAATAAAATGTCCTGGTTTTCTGCCTGAATTAAATAATTGTCCAGGTATGGACATATTTGTATATTTCTTTGCCTACAAAATGCAATGACTGGAGCTAGGCACTTTGTGAATACCCTGGGTGCAGTAGATAAGCCAAAGGGCAGTGTGGAGAACTGAGAGTGCATGTATCCTGCTTTGAAGCGGAGGTATCTTCTACAGGATTCCCTTATTGGGATGTGCAGGTAACCTTCCTTTAAATCCAGTGTTGCCAACCAGGCATCTTTGCCTAGCATAGGAAGCAGTTGGTGAAGAGTTAGCATCTTGAATTTTGGAATCACCAAAAAAGTGTTTAGGATAGACAGGTCCAGTACTTGACGCCAGGAGTTGTCTTTTCTGGGTACCAGGAAAAGTCTCGAGTAGCAACTTTGTCTCCGTTCCTCTTCTGGAACAGGTTGAATAGCCCTGATGCTTTAAGAGAGAGTGAGAATTTGCTTTTCAGCCTCCGCCCATTGATTTGGGGGTAGGTCTGGCCAACCGTTTGGAGTTGGTAAGGAGTGAAAGTGCAATCTGTATCCTTGGAAAACTATATTTAAAACCCATTTGTCCTGGGTAATGAGTTCCCATTTTTATGCCTGCCGGGCAATCTTTCCCCCTAAGGGAACAGTCAGTTCTGCAGGGCTTGGAAGATTTAAAGTCAAATCATTGAGACAGTTTACCACAGGAGGGAGTCTTACCACTCCCTGCTTAGCCCTGTGAGTACCTTGGGACTGAAGCCTGCGTGTTCTGCTGGTTCTGGGTTTGGACTGAGAAGGCCTGGAAGAGGCAGGAAAGGACCAATTTTTAGAGGGCCAATCCCTACTAAATCTGGGAGGCTGTACTTGCAGGAAATCTGTAACGGTTTGCATAGATTTAGCTTTTTCCTCCATCTTTTTAAGTACTACTTCTGCTTGGTTGCCAAACAAGCGGTCTTGGTTTAAGGGAGCATCCAGCAATTTAGCTTTAACATGATCTGGCAAAGATTGCTACTTAAGCCAAGCATGCCTTCTAAGTACAGACCCAGTGACAGCAGCCCTGCAAGATGTCTCTAGTGAATCAAAACCGCATTGCAAAGTATGTTTTCCAACTTGTTCAGCAGAATGCATTAAATCCTGTAAATCTTTATTTTCAGCACAGTCAGGAATCAACATCAGTTTCTGTTTAAGCAATCCAATAATATGCTGCTGATACGAAACTGGCAGTTTAAGGCCCTAATGGCCAAGGTTGCAGAGGTGTATACCTTCTTACCCCATCTATCCAGCGCCATGGAATCTCTATCAGAGGGGGTAGGATTTTTGGCAGTAGTAGCCTTAATGCCTTTGGGTCACTGTGAAATGGTCTCAGGATCCACAGTAGGATTTTTAAAAAGGAACTTGAGAGAGTCAGGAACCCTGTAATGTCTATCAGGTTTTCTGGGAGCAGGAGGTAAAGAGTCAGGGGCCAGGCTAGATTCTGAAAAGGCATCATCAACAATGTCCAGTACAGGGGGAATAGCTAAAGGCCTGTGTTGAGGCAGGAGTAAGAAATCCCTAAGCTACTTTTAAGAGTCAGAGTAATCCTAGCTTTCCCAGCGAAAAAGTTCCCTAAGAGTATGCAAGGTTTCACCAAAAGAGAAATCCACTGGAGGGGAAGCAGAGGGAATAGAGTCCTCTGCATCAAAATCCTCATAGTTAGATAAGGGTAAATCCTGGTCATCAGAGGAAACAGAAATTTCAGAATCCTGATCAGAAGACTCATAAGCAAACTCAGTCCTAGGTCTCTTAGAGGGGGAAGGTTGGCTTCCCCTGATTAAAGTAATAAGGTCTTCAGCCATTCTTATCATTTCTTTTTTAGGCATAGAGGCCTGACCATGTGGTCTGGGCTTCAGTTTTCTAGGCATGGATCGAGTTTTAGGCCTTGAAGAAGAAGATGGCGTCAGTTTAATATGCAAATCAGTAGGCATGAATACACCCTCAGAAGCCGGTGCCTGCACAACGGCTCCGGACCCATCCAAGGTACAGACATCCACAGGTTCCACAGTTGAAGCATCTTGCGGCATACCAGACTCCGAATGGGTCTCAGTAGAGACCTGAGAATCTGAAGTAGCTGCGAAAGTACCTCACGGAGTACCAGCGAACTGGCGACTAGCTTAGGAGAAGCGTCGTCAGCAACTTTGGACCTATGCAGTCTGTCTCTGTCTTGATCTTTGTGTTTTTTCGCAATGTCGGTAGTCGAGTGGCTAACCAAAGCCATATCTGGATAATTGAATCGAGTACCAAAATATTTAGAAGCGTAAATATACCGAAGATGAATAGTTTGTTTTTTAAATAAGGCACAAAACCGACAGCGAGGTATGAAGTGGTCAGGGCCTAGGCAAGGAATGCAGTACGAATGAAAATCTTTATGAGGTATTTGTCTTCCACAAGAAATACAATTATCGACTTTTACTGACATCGGATTAGAGCAAGAAAAAGTTTCGCCAATGGGGTACTTAGCTTAGTTGAAGACTTCGGTTCTGAAACTCGAAAATCGAAAGTTTCAGGAGTCGGCCGACCAGCACTTGCGAACTGCTTCTGCTTCGGGCACCGCATGGCAAGAAAGGCTTGATATAATGGCATCGGCTGCATGCTTTATACCACTGACTACCTGACGTCATGGAAAATGGGACAGCAACCGACGCAGGACCCAAGACTTTGTTAATCGGGTCGACTGAGGGCTTCTACAAGCAGGTAACCCAAATGTGATGACTGCAACAGTGAAACACGAAGAACATCAGTACCCCAGTAAATGAGTGATGTCAACATTATCAAAGCTGTACAACAACAAAGGAGACTGAACTGATTGCAACAACTACCATGGAATATCCCTCCTCAGCGCTGTTGGGAAGGCCTTTGCCCATGTAATTCTGAACAGGCTGTAATCACTCATGGAATGCATTTATCCTGAGGAGCAGTGTGGATTCAGAGCAGGAAGGTTCACGATCGACATGACCTTCTCACTAAGGCAGCTGCAAGAAAAGTGCAGCAAGCAAAAGAAACCACTGTACATGGCCTTCAGTGAGCAAACTAAGGCATTCGACATGGTCAGCAGGAAAGGCCTCTTCACTCTGCCACAGAGGATTGGATGTCTCCACAAACTCCTGAGGATGATTACATCCTTCCACGAGGACATGCAAGGTATTTGTTAGAATATGACGGCTCTTCCTTGAGCCCATTCCCAAACAGGAGCAGAGTGAAGCAAAGGAGTGTACATGCTCCAACACTCTTTGGCATCTTTTTCTCTCTGTTACTGTCCTATGCCTTTAACGAGTCCAAAGACAGTGTACATCTCCACTCTAGAAGCATTGGTAATCTCTTCAACCTCGCATGCCATCAAGCGAAGACCAAGGTGCGGACAGTACTGATCAGAGAGATGAAGTTTGCAGATGACGCTGCCCTGACTGCTGCCCTGACTGCTCACACTGAGGAAGCATGACAATGCCTCAAACTCCTTCACTGATGCTTGCAGAAAGTTCGGCCTCAAAATCTGCCTCAAGAATACCAACACCATGGGGCAGGATGTCAGCAGCAACCCCCGCATCTTCAACGGTGAACATACTCTCGAAGTGGTGAAAGACTTCATCATTGCCAGCAACATCACCCTGGACATTAAGCTGAATACCCAGATTGGTAAGGCATCAACAGTAATGGCATGCCTAGCAGTGTGGGTCTGGCACAACTCTAAACTGACCAACACTAAGATGGAGGTGTACCAAGCATGTGTGCTTAGCATGGTGCTCTATGGTAGTGAAACATGGACCCTGTACTCCTGCCAAGAATGCAGGCTCAACGAGTTTCATCTATGCTGCCTCAGAAGGATCCTGGGCATCAACTGGCAGGAATGCATCCCAAACAAGAAAGTACAGTTGTGCACACTTACCATAAATGTAGATGTTAGAGTGTATTCACTGTTGCAGTCATCACATTTAGGTTATCTGCCTGCAGGTAGAGCTCAGCCAGCCTGAATACCAGAATCTTGGGATTTGTGTGTCAGATGCGGTCGCTTCTTCCATGACGTCAGGTCGTCAGGGGTAAAAAACATGCAGTAGACGCCATTACATCAGTTTTTCTTGTCCCAGATGTCAGGTGCCCCCAAAATAGGAAGCAATTACATGGTATGTGATACCCCCCGCAAAAAAACAAATACCAATGATGTAAGATACGCCAGACAAAAAAAGATAGGATAGAAGTCAAGAGAAATCAGGGGGCTGGAGGGAGGGTAACCAGGACTGCAACAGTGAATACACTCAAACATCTACATTTATGGTAAGTGTACACAACTGTACTATGTTCTTCATGTTTTACTGTTGCAGTCATCACATTTGGGTTGATTCCCAAAGCTAAGGAAGGGTGGAGGTAGTTATGAAGCATTAGGGCTGGCAATCAGGCCCTGTAAGATTGCTGTGACAAATCCACCTCTGGATTTAGAAAATATAGGCAAGTGGTAGTGCTTGGTGAAAGTGTGCACAGAGTTCCAGGTTGCAGCTTCCAGGATGTCCCTGGTAGGGACTCCCCTGAGTAATTCTGAAGAGGTAGATGTAGGCCTAGTGGAATGAGTTCTGATCCCCTGTAGGGAAGGTTTCCCATGGTGCTTGTAGCAGAAATGGATGCAGTGTGCTATCCATTTAGAAATGGTTAGCTTTGAAATGGCCTAGCCCTCTGCCCCTGCAGCAAAGCTAACTAGCAGCTGGTCAGATTTTTTGAGAGGCTTAGTCCTGTCCAGATAGAACCTAAGCTGACTGTGCACGTCCAGGGAATGCAGGATCCTTTCCCCCTTATTCTGTGGATTTGGAAAAAAGGTTGGCAAATGAATGGACTGGTTTAAAGCCACACTAGACACCACCTTGGGCATAAAAGATGGGTTAGTCCTAAGGGAAACCTTGTCTGCGTGGAAGATAATGAAGGGTTCCCACTGCCACAAGGGCCTGCAATTCACTCTTCTTGCTGAAGTGATGGCTAGAAGTAAAGCTGTTTTCCATGAGAGGAATTTTAACTCTGCTGTGGCCGCAGATTCAAATGGCGAAAGTGTGAGCTTTTCTAATTCAAAGTTAAGGTCCCAGGCTGGAGTGGGAGCTCTCCTGGGGGTCTTAAATTTTTGGCTCCTCTCAGGAACTGTTTTACCAGAGGATGAGAGAAGAGGGGAGGCTCAGTATTATAATGAGCTCAGAAGGCAGAGGCATGAATCTTAATTGAAGAGAAGGATAGGCCTTTGTGGAACATTTCTGTTAAGTAATCTAGTATATGGGGTAAGCTGGGCACAGTTGTGCCCATTCCCTGCAATTGGCTCCAGGAACAGTATATTTTCCATTTTTTCAAATAGGCTTTTCTAGTACTAGGCCTCCTTGCCTCAAGAATGACATCCAGCACCTGCTTACTGAGGGTTGCTGGTGTTGAATTCAGGGGATTAGCCAGGCTGCAAGGTTCAGGGTCTGTAGCTGAGGGTGCAGAATATGGCCCACCTGCTGGGACAGCAGGGAAGAAGTCCGAGGCAGGTGTCATGGTTGTAGCAGTGTCATACTGCACAAAAGAGGGTACCCAGTGCTGGCATGGTCAGTCTGGTGCAATCAGGATTGTCCTTTTTGATTTTTAGTAGAACCTTCGAGAGGAGTGGCAGAGGGAGAAAGGCATACATTGAGAGGCTTTCCCAGGTGAAGGACAGGGCATCCACTTTCCAAGCTTGGCTGTGGGGAGTTCTGGTGCAACCTTTGCTCAATTGATAGTTCTGAGGGGAAGCAAAAAGGTCCACCTCTGGTGTCCCCCACCTGTTCCTCAAAAGCTTGAAAATTTTGGGTTCCAGTTTCCACTTGTGTGGGTCCATGAGAATTCTGCTCAAGTCTGCCAGTGAATTTAGTTTGTCTGGCAGGAATTGAGCTTGTAAGTGCACTTGGTTGCTCAAGGCTGTGTTCCACAGAGCCATGGCTAGTCTACAGAGTGGGTAGGAATGCCCCCCCCCCTCCTTGTTTATGTACAACATAACTGTGGTGTTGTCTGTCTTTATCAACAGTTGTCCTGGAAGAATAAGGCCTTTGAAGGCTGTCAGAGCATTCTGTACAGCTAACATTTCTTTTTGATTGATATGCAGGTGCATTTGCTTTGGGTTCCATTTGCCCTGAATGCACTGCCCTGCCATGTCGCCCCCCCACGCATAGTCTGATGCGTCTGTTAGGGTTTGGGCAGCAGGGGATAGAATGAAAGGGAGTCCTTTGTTGTGGTTGCAGGCCTCTGCCCACCAAAGGAACTCTGCCCTTAGGCAAGGAATGATAGGAAATAGAAGTTATGTTCTTACCATAACGTTCCATGTTAGTTGTCTTCTTCTCGCCTTCTTTCTTGCTGGATGGGTTCGGAGCCGATCCTCGGCTCCGACTCGGCCACTCTAAAAGCTCGAGAGTTGGTTCCACCGGCTCGAGGCTCCCCTTATATCCCACAATGCTAGGCGGTAATACCTCAGATCTCATTTGTAAGCTAGGCCCAGCCAGGAGAAAATCCAGAAACACTGGAAAGGGGAAAAACCACCTCTATAAGATGACAGAAGGAAGGTGACCTACAACCTGATGAGGGAATATATACATAACACAGTATATGCATATACAAATAGAGGTGGTAGGAAAAAAAGGTCACAATCAAACTCCTCTAGGTCTGTCCAGGCTAGGGGAAGGAGGGTGGGGCAAGAAAGAAGGCAGAAGAAGACAACTAACATGGAACGTTATGGTAAGAACATAACTTCTATATGTTAAGTTGTCCATCTCGCCTTCATTCTTGCTGGATGGGACCGCGTCCCTAGCACCTTGTCCCGTGTGGCCTATCGGAACAGACTCTTGAGTACAGTGGAACCAAAATTAGCTCTGTGTCTGGAAGCTAAGTCCAACTTATAATGAGAAATGAAAGTGTGAGGAGTAGCCCATGTAGCTGCCGCACAAATCGTATCAATAGGCAGCCTGTCTTGGAAAGCTATAGAAGTAGCCAAAGCTCTAGTTGAATGAGCCTTAGGTTTGTTTGGTAACTTTTGATGCCTAATCTCATACACAAAAGAAATCAAGGATGTAAGCCATCTGGAGAGTGATACTTTCGAAAGTGGAAGGCCCTTTTTGCCTTCTGCATAAGAAACAAACAGTTGGTCAGCCTTTCTGGTCTGTTTGGTCCTATCCAAATAATACCTTAATTGTCGATGAACATCTAGCCAATGTAATTTCTGTTCAGACCTGTTAGAATAGTTAGGAAAAAACACAGGAAGGTCAATGTTTTGATTTAGGTTTGCCTGAGAGGCTACTTTGGGTAAGAAGGATGGGTTGGTCCGTAAGGATACCCTATCCTTATGAAACAAAAGATAAGGGGATCGACTGCAGAGTGCTTGAAGCTCCGAGACTCTTCTAGCCGAAGTAATGGCTACCAAAAAGAGTGTCTTCCAGGATAGCAATTTCATTGAACACGAAGCTGCAGGTTCAAAAGGGGGAAGAATCAAAGATGTGAGAACTAAGTTAAGGTCCCAAGAAGGAGGAGGATTTCTGATAGGAGGCTTGAGAAGAAAAACTCCCTTCAAAAAAGCTTTGCAAAGCTTGTGAGACATGATGGCAGAATCTGAGATTCCAACATGAAAGTTAGAAATAGCTGCCAATTGAACCTTAAGAGTAGAAGGAGACGAACCTGCGTGGAATAATTCGGCTAAGAAATCAAGGACCGTTTGAATGGGAGCAGTGAAAGGATCTATGTCCCTTCCTTGAGCCCAACAGGAGAAACGTTTCCACTTACTAAGATAAATCTTCCGAGTGGAGGATTTATGGGAAGCTATTAAAATATAAGGCCAGTGAGGGATAGAGAAAACGCCAATAAATATCCACAGGCAATAATAGGAGTAGTAGAAATGCACAAGGCACCACAAGTAAAACTCACGAGTTTATTAACGCAAAATCCTTTTGGAATAGCTCGTTTTCGTTACACAATGCAACTTCATCAGACAAAAAACAGGGAGGGGTCCCTGAGTATATATACACACATAATTAATGGATAATTAAATAAATTGAAACCAATCAGGTTTTTTACAAAAGGACAAACAGAAATGTGTAATGTTAAAATACTTTAAAAATATTTTAGAAATGTTGTGTACATATTAAAATATTGCAAGACATAGAAAAAACATTATGAATTAGTAATTCAATACAAAGAAATAAATATAACTTGTATAGTATATATAAAAAACTAAAACAAGTTATATACTGATAGCCTTGAGCTTCAATAAAGGTTTAATAGAGATGTAATCATTTAAACCAGGTTCCTTGTTTGATTCTAAAAGAATCTGCCAGTACGTTTCCTGACATTCCAATTTTACCTGCCATGGCCCACCCCTGGGATCTTTGTTAACACCTTCTAGTACAAAAAACTGATATTTAGCTGTAGGGCATACTAATGTGTGCTTATACAGAGCATTAGTATCATTCTTTTTAGATATATCGTACATATGCTCATAAATTCTGCGTTTTAATGTACGCTCTGTTTTGCCCACATAGTATGCTGAGCAATGTAAACAACAAGCTAAATAGACTACTCCATGACTATTACAGTTGAAGTACGCTGTACCCCGGATGGTTCTGTTATGGACTGAAAGATGTACTTCTTTGTGCACAATGTAAGAACATTGTGCACATGATCCACATCTGTATGTACCTTTACGTCTATGAGATGTATATCGATGGAAAAATCCTGTTTCCAATATATTTTTAACATTTTTCCCTTTACGGAAAACAGTTCTGATGTCCTTGCCATGTATATTCTCCAGGTCAGTAATGTCCTTGAATATGTCCCATTCCTTACAAACAATCTCCTGAATAACACTAGAGTTTGCACTAAACCCTGTAATAAAGGCTTTTTTGTAATCTATTTGGTCATTGGAACTAACAGGGACATTAGCAGGTATTCCCAAACCTAAAATAGGTCTGAACCTGTCCTTTCTTCCCTCTTTGACTTCCCCCCATATGTTGTAAATAAATTCCTTTGGATAACCCCTGTCCCTAAACATTTGGAACAGTTTCTGACATTCTGCTAAGAAATCTTCCTCGTGGGAAGTCATTCGGGAAGCTCTGACCAATTGGCCCTTGACGATACCCCTTTTCTGGTACATGGGGTGTGAACTGTGAAAATGTATATAGCTGTTAGAAAACGTAGGTTTTCTATAAATAGTGGATCTGAAAGAACCCTGGTCAATCCTGAGAAACACATCTAAATATTCTACACCACCTTCGTGTATTTGATAAGTGAATGTAAGGAAGTCTGTAGTAGATGCCAAGAATTCCATAAAATCCTTTATGGCATCTACAGGACCTGTCCAAAAAATGCAGATGTCATCCAAGAATCTGAAATAGGCTTTCCAATAGTCCTTAAAAGGACTGTTGAGAACAAACTTGTTTTCCCAAACAGAAAGAATGACATCTGCATAAGTTGGGGCACAATTTGCCCCCATAGCAACACCTGCCACCTGTTTGTAATATTTTCCTAAGAAATGGATAAAGTTGTTATGCAAAACTAATTCCATAAGCTCCAAAATCACAAAAATGTCATTACTTTGGATATTAGGACAAAGTAAAAGTGCCTCTTCCAACCACAATAGCCCTGTCTCATGTGGTATAACAGAGAACAGGTCTACCACGTCGATAGTCAGGAATTTTAAATCAGGTACCATAAGTTCAGGGGTAGTCTTTTTCAAGAATTCCCAAGAATCCTTGAGTGTATTATCAAACTTTGGCCACAAGGTTTTGAATTTCCAATCCAAGAACTTAGATAAAGGGGAAATCTTGGAGCCTTGTCCAGCCACAATGGGCCTAAGGGGAGGATCCAAGATACCTTTGTGTACCTTGGGTACTCCAAAGATCGAAGGTACCCTGGGCTGAGTGTTATTCAAAAAAATATAATCACTGTTATCAATGGCTCCCTGGTCAAATAAATCCTTAATGGCCAAGTCAATATTCCTATAGGCCATATTGATCTCATTGAGTGATACTGCATTGTATCTAGTCTGATTGTTGAGTATGGTACACATTTTACCATCATAAACATTTTTATCCATGATAACCGTTCCACCCCCTTTATCTGGTTCCATAACCCTGATACTGTTGTTATCCCGAAGCTCAAATAACAAAGATTTTTCAGAGCTAGATAAATTGGATGAAAATCTGGTTTTTCTAAGTTCTTTCCTGATTTTCTGTTCGATCCTGGTTTCCAAATTTTTGAGCTGGGGATGTAATGGGGGATTGAAAGTGCTAGGCCTGTGTAGACTGTTTGAATTGGGAGATTCTCCATTCCCCAGAATGTGTTCAAGATTAATCTTTCTAATAAAGGTTTTCAAGTCTAGTATAAACTGGGTAACATTACTGCCCCTGTTGGGAATAAACTTGAATCCCTTCATAAACAAGTCAAAATACACATCATTAATGTTTAAATGACTGTAATTGTATATGGTGTATCCTTCCTTGGTACAAACAATATCATTAGTATCAGAGGTAATATCAAGGCCTGTTTCAGTGATATCTATTCCCAAAATTGGACCTGGGCTGGAGGATGGTTCCTGTAATTGTTCGTCCCTCCCCTGTAAGGATGGCGTTCTGGGGAAAAAGACTGATCCTGATACCCTTTACGCTGATTGCGGATCCTCTCGGATCTCCTGGGAAGTGGTTCCTGTACCTGGCCCTGAAAGCCTTCTGCTTCAGGTGTAAAGTCATGAACTGTGGTATTAGTACCTGGGCCCTGTTTGTGTAATTTGTGATGCTGTGTTTTACTGAAAGGTGGAACAGGATACTGGCATCCCTCTTTATACTCTTTTACATCTCTATATAACTTTTTGTATTTTCTTTGTAAAATTTCATTACATTTGTTATCAACATCTTTTCTGATTTGATAATATTTCATCTTCTCTCTTTCTACTTGAAACATCAAATCACTGGTAACAACTAAATTAATAGCCTCTATGTCTTTATCTAGTAAAGCAATTTCTTTCTCATTCTTTTTGATGATGGCTTGTACAATCTCTAGCCCACATTTATCAAAAGCATGAATAAGTTCAGCGTGAAATTCACTGCCTGCAATAACATTATTAGGGTACTTGTGAACCCTGAGTCCTTTAGGCACAATCGTTTCTGAGACATTCATTAAGGTACTTGTTGTCTAGAACCAAACTACGGTACCTGTACAATGAAGTCTCGAGTGGCAAAGAGTCCTGAAAACTGCTACCCTGGTTGGCATTAGGAATACCTTCTCGTGAAAAATCAAAACTGGGAACCTCCTTATACCAGTCCTGGAACGAAGAAGGAGGTGTGCAGTGAACTCTGTTGTTATTGTCCACACCCGACGAGCGTTCATTCCCCGTCTGCAAGGCTAGTGGCGTTCGAAAAAAATCTGCAGCAGTTTGATGATGCCCTCTGCTGGTCGACGGGAAGGAACCATCTTCATAGGAAGGAACAGGGGTGTTTTTAGAACCTCGCATATCCGGAGGATGAGAATTAGCAGATGTAGAAAACATTTGTTGCAAGCCTTGTCCTAAAGGCAAAAGGATGTCAATAAGTTGACTCAACTGGCCAGTTAGTTTGCGAATTTCACCCACTTCAGAACGAAGTGAGGAATCAGGGATATCGGCGTTTCTGGTCTCCCCCAGGACTTCCATATTCAAAACCACAACCAGAAGGAAGAAACACTGGCAAAATTACAACAAAACAATACAAGGCCAGTGAGGGATAGAGAAAACGCCAATAAATATCCACAGGCAATAATAGGAGTAGTAGAAATGCACAAGGCACCACAAGTAAAACTCACGAGTTTATTAACGCAAAATCCTTTTGGAATAGCTCGTTTTCGTTACACAATGCAACTTCATCAGACAAAAAACAGGGAGGGGTCCCTGAGTATATATACACACATAATTAATGGATAATTAAATAAATTGAAACCAATCAGGTTTTTTACAAAAGGACAAACAGAAATGTGTAATGTTAAAATACTTTAAAAATATTTTAAAATGTTGTGTACATATTAAAATATTGCAAGACATAGAAAAAACATTATGAATTAGTAATTCAATACAAAGAAATAAATATAACTTGTATAGTATATATAAAAAACTAAAACAAGTTATATACTGATAGCCTTGAGCTTCAATAAAGGTTTAATAGAGATGTAATCATTTAAACCAGGTTCCTTGTTTGATTCTAAAAGAATCTGCCAGTACGTTTCCTGACATTCCAATTTTACCTGCCACATTACACATTTCTGTTTGTCCTTTTGTAAAAAACCTGACTGGTTTCAATTTATTTAATTATCCATTAATTATGTGTGTATATATACTCAGGGACCCCTCCCTGTTTTTTGTCTGATGAAGTTGCATTGTGTAACGAAAACGAGCTAATCCAAAAGGATTTTGCGTTAATAAACTCGTGAGTTTTACTTGTGGTGCCTTGTGCATTTCTACTCCTCCTATTATTGCCTGTGGATATTTATTACGCTTCTATCCCTCACTGGCCTTGTATTGTTTTGTTGTAATTTTGCCAGTGTTTCTTCCTTCTGGTTGTGGTTTTGAATATGGAAGTCCTGGGGGAGACCAGAAACGCCGATATCCCTGATTCCTCACTTCGTTCTGAAGTGGGTGAAATTCGCAAACTAACTGGCCAGTTGAGTCAACTTATTGACATCCTTTTGCCTTTAGGACAAGGCTTGCAACAAATGTTTTCTACATCTGCTAATTCTCATCCTCCGGATATGCGAGGTTCTAAAAACACCCCCGTTCTTTCTAACGACGATGGTTCCTTCCCGTCGACCAGCAGAGGGCATCATCAAACTGCTGCAGATTTTTTTCGAACGCCACTAGCCTTGCAGATGGGGAATGAACGCTCGTCGGGTGTGGACAACAACAACAGAGTTCACTGCACACCTCCTTCTTCGTTTCAGGACTGGTACAAGGAGGTTCCTAGTTTTGATTACCAACGAGAAGGTATTCCAAACGTCAACCAGGGCAGCAGTTTTCAGGACTCTTTGCTTTCACTCGAGACTTCATTGTACAGGTACCGTAGTTTGGTTCTAGACAACAAGTACCTTAATGAATGTCTCGAGAAACGTATTGTGCCTAAAGGACTCAGGGTTCACAAGTACCCTAATAATGTTATTGCAGGCAGTGAATTTCACGCTGAACTTATTCATGCTTTTGATAAATGTGGGCTAGAGATTGTACAAGCCATCATCAAAAAGAATGAGAAAGAAATTGCTTTACTAGATAAAGACATAGAGGCTATTAATTTAGTTGTTACCAGTGATTTGATGTTTCAAGTAGAAAGAGAGAAGATGAAATATTATCAAATCAGAAAAGATGTTGATAACAAATGTAATGAAATTTTACAAAGAAAATACAAAAAGTTATATAGAGATGTAAAAGAGTATAAAGAGGGATGCCAGTATCCTGTTCCACCTTTCAGTAAAACACAGCATCACAAATTACACAAACAGGGCCCAGGTACTAATACCACAGTTCATGACTTTACACCTGAAGCAGAAGGCTTTCAGGGCCAGGTACAGGAACCACTTCCCAGGAGATCCGAGAGGATCCGCAATCAGCGTAAAGGGTATCAGGATCAGTCTTTTTCCCCAGAACGCCATCCTTACAGGGGAGGGACGAACAATTACAGGAACCATCCTCCAGCCCAGGTCCAATTTTGGGAATAGATATCACTGAAACAGGCCTTGATATTACCTCTGATACTAATGATATTGTTTGTACCAAGGAAGGATACACCATATACAATTACAGTCATTTAAACATTAATGATGTGTATTTTGACTTGTTTATGAAGGGATTCAAGTTTATTCCCAACAGGGGCAGTAATGTTACCCAGGTTATACTAGACTTGAAAACCTTTATTAGAAAGATTAATCTTGAACACATTCTGGGGAATGGAGAATCTCCCAATTCAAACAGTCTACACAGGCCTAGCACTTTCAATCCCCCATTACATCCCCAGCTTAAAAATTTGGAAACCAGGATCGAACAGAAAATCAGGAAAGAACTTAGAAAAACCAGATTTTCATCCAATTTATCTAGCTCTGAAAAATCTTTGTTATTTGAGCTTCGGGACAACAACAGTATCAGGGTTATGGAACCAGATAAAGGGGGTGGAACGGTCATTATGGATCAAAATGTCTATGATGGTAAAATGTGTACCATACTTAACAATCAGACTAGATACAATGCAGTATCACTCAATGAGATCAATATGGCCTACAGGAATATTGATTTGGCCATAAAGGATTTATTTGACCAGGGAGCCATTGATAATAGTGATTACACTTTTTTGAACAACACTCAGCCCAGGGTACCTTCGATTTTCGGAGTACCCAAGGTACATAAAGGTATCTTGGATCCTCCTCTCAGGCCCATTGTGGCTGCACAAGGCTCCAAGATTTCCCCTTTATCTAAGTTCCTGGATTGGAAATTCAAAAGCTTGTGGCCAAAGTTTGATAATACACTCAAGGATTCTTGGGAATTCTTGAGAAAGACTACCCCTGAACTTATGGTACCTGATTTAAAATTCCTGACTATCGACGTGGTAGACCTGTTCTCTGTTATACCACATGAGACAGGGCTATTGTGGTTGGAAGAGGCACTTTTACTTTGTCCTAATATCCAAAGTAATGACATTTTTGTGATTTTGGAGCTTATGGAATTAGTTTTGCATAACAACTTTATCCATTTCTTAGGAAAATATTACAAACAGGTGGCAGGTGTTGCTATGGGGGCAAATTGTGCCCCAACTTATGCAGATGTCATTCTTTCTGTTTGGGAAAACAAGTTTGTTCTCAACAGTCCTTTTAAGGACTATTGGAAAGCCTATTTCAGATTCTTGGATGACATCTGCATTTTTTGGACAGGTCCTGTAGATGCCATAAAGGATTTTATGGAATTCTTGGCATCTACTACAGACTTCCTTACATTCACTTATCAAATACACGAAGGTGGTGTAGAATATTTAGATGTGTTTCTCAGGATTGACCAGGGTTCTTTCAGATCCACTATTTATAGAAAACCTACGCTTTCTAACAGCTATATACATTTTCACAGTTCACACCCCATGTACCAGAAAAGGGGTATCGTCAAGGGCCAATTGGTCAGAGCTTCCCGAATGACTTCCCACGAGGAAGATTTCTTAGCAGAATGTCAGAAACTGTTCCAAATGTTTAGGGACAGGGGTTATCCAAAGGAATTTATTTACAACATATGGGGGGAAGTCAAAGAGGGAAGAAAGGACAGGTTCAGACCTATTTTAGGTTTGGGAATACCTGCTAATGTCCCTGTTAGTTCCAATGACCAAATAGATTACAAAAAAGCCTTTATTACAGGGTTTAGTGCAAACTCTAGTGTTATTCAGGAGATTGTTTGTAAGGAATGGGACATATTCAAGGACATTACTGACCTGGAGAATATACATGGCAAGGACATCAGAACTGTTTTCCGTAAAGGGAAAAATGTTAAAAATATATTGGAAACAGGATTTTTCCATCGATATACATCTCATAGACGTAAAGGTACATACAGATGTGGATCATGTGCACAATGTTCTTACATTGTGCACAAAGAAGAAGTACATCTTTCAGTCCATAACAGAACCATCCGGGGTACAGCGTACTTCAACTGTAATAGTCATGGAGTAGTCTATTTAGCTTGTTGTTTACATTGCTCAGCATACTATGTGGGCAAAACAGAGCGTACATTAAAACGCAGAATTTATGAGCATATGTACGATATATCTAAAAAGAATGATACTAATGCCCTGTATAAGCACACATTAGTATGCCCTACAGCTAAATATCAGTTTTTTGTACTAGAAGGTGTTAACAAAGATCCCAGGGGTGGGCCATGGCAGGTAAAATTGGAATGTCAGGAAACGTACTGGCAGATTCTTTTAGAATCAAACAAGGAACCTGGTTTAAATGATTACATCTCTATTAAACCTTTATTGAAGCTCAAGGCTATCAGTATATAACTTGTTTTAGTTTTTTATATATACTATACAAGTTATACTTATTTCTTTGTATTGAATTACTAATTCATAATGTTTTTTCTATGTCTTGCAATATTTTAATATGTACACAACATTTCTAAAATATTTTTAAAGTATTTTAACATTACACATTTCTGTTTGTCCTTTTGTAAAAAACCTGATTGGTTTCAATTTATTTAATTATCCATTAATTATGTGTGTATATATACTCAGGGACCCCTCCCTGTTTTTTGTCTGATGAAGTTGCATTGTGTAACGAAAACGAGCTATTCCAAAAGGATTTTGCGTTAATAAACTCGTGAGTTTTACTTGTGGTGCCTTGTGCATTTCTACTACTCCTATTATTGCCTGTGGATATTTATTGGCGTTTTCTCTATCCCTCACTGGCCTTGTATTGTTTTATTGTAATTTTGCCAGTGTTTCTTCCTTCTGGTTGAAGCTATTAAAATATCTCGAACTGAGTGAGATATTAGAGGAAGCCTGGCTAAGGTTGGAATTGGAGGAACCAAGCAGTGAGGTTCAGAGAGGGGAGGGAGCGATGTAACTGACCCGACTGATGGGTCAAAAGATCTGGAACTAGGTTCAGATGCCAGGGTTGCTCCAACAGAAAATGGTGCAGAAAGGGGAACCAAACCTGTCGAGGCCAGTAAGGGGCAATGAGGATCAATGAAGCTTTCTGAGCGATGGCTTTCTGTATCACTTGAGAAATTAGTGGGAAGGGAGGAAATGCATACAGAAGTCCCCGGGGCCAAACTTGGACTACAGCGTCTCTGCTGGGATGGCCTGGTAGAGGAAAGAGGGTGAAATAATCTTTGCACTTGCTGTTTTGGGGAGTAGCAAAAAGGTCGCAGCAAGGCTGGCCCCACTTCAGAAAAACTTTTTCCAAGACTGAATTTTTCAGAGACCACTCGTGAGGCATGAGAATAGCTCTGCTCAATTTGTCCGCAATGAGATTGGACTTCCCGGGGATGTGCGTTGCTATCAGAAACCGCTGAGAAGAAATCGCCCATTGCCACAGTCTGAGTGCTTCTCGACATAGGGGGTAGGATCTGGTTCTGCCTTGTTTGTTGATATACCACACTACAGACATGTTGTCCGTCTGAATTGCTATCGTTCCCATCGGAAGAGAGTCTTGAAGGGCTTGCAACGCTAAAAGCACCGCTCTCATCTCTAGAACATTTATATGCAAGTGGCGTTCGTAAGGTTGCCATATGCCCTGGACTGTCCTGCCCTGATAATGCCCCCCCACCCGATCAGGGAGGCGTCCGTTCTCAGAGTAGCAACCGGAGGGGGGGGGGACAAAGGGTCTTCCTAGGAAGAGCTGGGGTGAAGAAATCCACAAAAGAAGATGATTCCTGCATGCTTGCGTTATCACAATGGTGTGGGACATCGGAAGTTGTTGGTATGACCATTGTGTGAAGAGCATCCATTGTAAGATTCTCATGTGAAATCTGGCTAATAGAAGTAGAGGGATAGCAGCCGCCATAATCCCCAGTACTTTTAGGACTAATCTGACTTTGATTCTGTTGCTGTGGAAAAGGAGAGAGACTAGTTTGTGTATGTCTGCTATCCTTTGGTCTGTGAGTCTCGCAGACATGCTGACTGTGTCTAGATTTGCGCCTATGAAGGTAATAGCACGACAAGGCGACAAAACAGACTTTTCGCAATTTATTGAGATACCTAGCTTTCGAAATATGCGAAAAGTGTAGTCTCTGGCAAGTAGTAGAAGATGCTTGGTGGGAGCTGTAAGGAGCCAGTCGTCTAAGTATGGAAACACCTGGAATCCTTGACATCTCAGGTGAGAGGCAACCACTGCCATGCATTTGGTAAACACCCGGGGGGCTGTGGCGAGTCCAAAGGGCAGGGCTCTGAATTGAAAGTGACTGGTTCCCAGCCTGAAGCTGAGGAATCTCCTGGAGCGTCTGTTCATTTTTATATGATAGTACGCATCCTGGAGGTCTATAGAGCACATCCAGTTTTCCTTTCCCAATAGGGGTAGGATGGATTGCAACGTGACCATCCGAAATCTTGTTTTCTTGACCGACTTGTTCAAGATGCTGAGATCCAAAATGGGCCTCCAGTCCCCTGTTTTCTTTGGAACCAAAAAGAATTTGGAGTAAATTCCGGATCCTTGCTGGTCTGCTGGAACTGGCTGAATGGCTCTTTTTGCAAGCAACTTTGATATTTCTAACGCTGCTTGATCCCTTTGAGTGGGTGGAACATCTGGAAGGGACTTTTTTGATTGATTTGGAATGCGAAAGAACGGAATGGAATAGCCTTCGGAAATGATGGACTGTACCCACTTGTCTTGAGTTAGAGATCGCCAGGCTTCTGGGTACAGTGATAATCTTCCCCCGACTGCCTCCGAAGGTGGACAGTCGGGCAACACCTCAGGGATGCTGAAAAGGCTTATCGGAAAAGGTTTCTCGATTGCCCTGGTTCTGCGGACCCCCCCTGCCTCTAGGGCGACATCTACCATTATTGTTCCCCCCTCTGCCTCTAGAGGGGAACCGACTCTGTGCGTTAGGCAAAGCCCCTTGAGATTGCTTGCGGAACCACATCTTTCCACTTTGCTGGCCCTTGGGGTAAGGATTAGAAGGAGTAGAAAAACGGACTCCGACGGCAGAAAGAGTTTTGCCATCCGTCTCGCACCTTGTCAAGGTTCCTTTCACTTGAGGACCAAAAAGGGACGATCCATCAAACGGGGAATTAGTGAAAGATGTCTTAAAGGGATCCGCAAAATTGCATAGCCGCATCCAGGCATGCCGGCGTAAGGCCACACCTGTACCTGCGGCTCTGCTCGCTCCATCAGCCGCATATGAAAGAAGGCGCATGGAGGAGTTAGCTATCGAACTGAGGGTTGCCAGCTGAGCATTCATCTTATCCTGAAAACCCGCAGCTGTTGGATCCTTTAACATCTCACTTGCTTCCTTGATCAAGTCTCTTTGAAGACGAGTGAAATGACAGAGGTAGTTCAGCGAACGCATTGAAAAGGTCGCTGATGAAAACATCCGCTTCCGCACCTGTCCATAGACCTAGATTCCTTGTTAGGGGGATGGACAGGCACTGAAGGATCAGCTAGTTCCTTCTTGGTGGCAGCAGCTACCACTATAGCATCCACAGAAACTCCTTTAGTCAAAAATTGTTTGTCTGCTGGTGCTGTAATAAACTTTGAAGGTCTCCTGGGGGTGGGGTCCACAGAGTCAGGAGCCGCCCAAGCCTTTTGCTACCACCTGCATAAGGGGGTCAAAGGGGGACACCCAGGAGGTGGAAGGGCGAGCCGAACGCCTCAAGATACACAGATTCATCCTCCGAAGGGTTAAGGGCTGGCCAATTCCCCCTCTGTTTTAAGATCTCCAGGATGTCTGCAAAGGAGACATCTTCAGAGGGGGAACGGGGGGAACCTTCAGAATCCTCTAAATCCGTGTCAGAGATGACAGACTCAGGTGAGTCTATGTGCTTCCTCTTGCACTTTATCTTCCTAGGGGCTCTCCTGCCAATTCAGGAGAGGCCTCGGAAGAGGATGAAATCCCCACAGGGGATTCTTGAGGAGCTGGCTCTCTGCAGTCTGGGAAGAGGGAGTGAGTAGAAATTACCTGAGGCACCGAGGAGGAAGGGGCAGACGGAGCCGACTGTGGAGTTGAACCAGGTTCCAACACACTCCGCATGACCTCAAAAGCACCCCTGTCAGGCAGAGCCAGAGGTCTCCGCTCCGAAGAGATGAAAACCTCCCTCGGCACAGACAGTGATGGCTCCGAGGCCGATGTCGGAGCCGAACTCACCAGCGCCGAAGCACCGAGAGGGAGAGCGGGGTCGGACAAGGGTCCGATGCCACTCACCCCCTCGGAGCAGACGAGGGAAGTCCAGCGCCGAGATTCTTCCAATGAAGAAAATGGAGCAGACGACGGCGCCGAAGACAATTGTATCGGCTCCGACGCTGCCACAGTCTCGGGTCCGAAGCGCCCCGACTCCAAACTCAAAGGAGTCGGAGGAGGAACATTTTGAGAAATCGGATTAAGCATCGACTGCTGAGTCGGGCTCTGAAGCATTTGGGCTAGTGCCTCGGACTTAAGAAGTCGACTCACTACCCTCTGAAGGTCATGGTCTGAAAGTCTCGACGACCTAGAGGAGTAAGATCTATGGCTCCGTTCAGACAGCAAGGGAGATGCTGGAGCCGAATGAATGGAGCCAAGAGACGGTGACCTAGACCTTTTCCTAGATGTCGGTTCCGATTATCGGAGCCGACTCGGTGATTTCCAACACCTCGGCTCCGGCCGGAGCCGAGGGAACCGAAGAAATAAGAGTTCGAGTCTCATCGGCTCCAGCCGGAGCCGATGTTGTAGCAGACTTCGAAGCCTTAGGTGTCGACTCAGAAACTGGAGCCGATGACCTAGAAGGCTTGGAGGGTTTGCCCGAACAAACAGTCGGGGGACCCTCAGGCTTCAATAAGCCTCGTAATATAAGTTTATTTTTTCTTTCCTGCAGGACTCTAGGGCTGAAGCCATGGCATACAGCACAAGAGTCCTGCAGGTGTAAAGGTCCCAGGCAGTACACACAAGAAGTGTGACCGTCTGTCAGAGACATTTTCTGACAGCACGAGTCACACTTCTTGAAGCCTAAGACCTTTGAATCCTTAGACATTTTTAAGGAAAAAAGTGTAACCACCACACAACACAAACACACCGATTACACTATCCACTAAGGTTAACTAAAATTAAACTAATAATATTAGTTAGTTTTTAAATCCCTACCAACACATACACTCCACTAATAAGGGGATGGAAGGGCCCGAAGGCCTGAGGGAAGAACTAATAAGTTCTTGAGGAAAAAAGGGTGGATAAACAGGTAGGAAGGGGTCAAAATCCACTCAACTAAGGGAAATAACGAGAAAAAACTAAATTAAAGGGGCTTAAATTAACTATAGACTAATCTATATGAACTGACCTGAAGCCGGTAGAAACAACACACCTCGATCGCTGTAGCGGCAAACGAGATCTGAGGTATTACCGCCTAGCATTGTGGAATATAAGGGGAGCCTCGAGCCGGTGGAACCAACTCTCGAGCTTTTAGAGTGGCCGAGTCGGAGCCGAGGATCAGCTCCGAACCCATCCAGCAAGAATGAAGGCGAGATGGACAACTTAACATTCATTGTTCCCTGGTCCTGAAAATGTTGACACCAGAGACTTTTTAGGTGCCATTCAAGTTTCCTCATATGCAGTCTTGCATATGGAATTAGTAGAATGCAAGAGGCCATGAACCCTAGGGCTTGCAGTATTTTTCTTGCAGATAGCCCGGTTTTGGTGGCCAGTAGATGAAATAGTTTGTCAAATAAATTTGTTTCTCTGGAGTGAGGAATGCCATCTAGGAAGTTGTGTTCAAGCTTGCTCCCAGGAATACAATCTGTTGGCTGGATACCAGTTGTGACTTCTTTTTGTTGATGGTGTACCCCACTGAAGATAGAAGTCTCTTTACAAATGCCAGGTGCTGAAGTAGCAATTCCTGACTGTTCGCCTGAATCAGGCAATCGTCCAAGTATGGGTAAATTTGAATTCCTCTCTGCCTGTAATATGCAATGGCTGGAGCTAGGCACTTTGTGAATACACTGGGTGCAGTAGATAAGCCAAAGGGAAGTGCAGAGAACTGAAAGTGCATAGAGCCTGCTCTGAAGCGTAGGTATTTCCTGCAAGATTCCCTTATGGGGATGTGCAGATAAGCTTCTTTTAAACCTAGGGCTGCTAGCCAGGAGTCCTAGGCTAGCATAGGAAGCAGCTGTTGGAGAGTTAGCATTTTGAATTTTGGAACCACCAAAAAGGTGTTGAGAATAGAAAGATCCAAGATAGGACGCCAAGAGTTTTCTTTTCTGGGGACCAGAAACAGTCTGGAGTAAAAACCTTGTCCCCTTTCTTCTGCTGGGACAGGTTGAATAGCCTTGATACTAAGAAGAGAAAGTACTTGGTTTTGGGCCTCTGCCCACTGGTTTGGGGGGAGGTCTGGCCATCTGCTTATGGATGGGAGTGAGTGGAACTGCAATCTGTATCCCTGGGAAACACTGTTTAAGACACATTTGTCTTGGCTAATGTATTGCCAGTTTTTGGCATGCAGTGCAAGTTTCCCTCCTAAAGGTGCAAGTACTTGGGTAAGGCTTGGAAGAGTTAAGGATAAGTCACTGTGCAATTTTACCATAGGATGGAGGCTTTCTACTCCCCGTTTTGGACATGGGAGCACTCCATTGCTTATATCTGTGCATAACCTGAGACTGAAGTCTTGGTGGTCTGCTGCCCCTGGGTTTGGACTGAGAAGGCCTGGAAAGGACTAGAAAAGACCCCTTTTTTTGAAGGCCTATGCCTACTGAATCTAGGTGGCTGTACTTATAAGAAATCTTTAAGAGTTTGCATAGATTTAGTTTTCTCCTCCATTCTTTTGAGGACTTCTTCTGCTTTATTACCAAACAGATGCTCTTGATTTAATGGTGCATCCAGTAATTTTTCTTTGACATGATCAGGCAAGTTCTGTTCCTTAAGCCAAGCACGTCTTCTAAGAACAGACCCAGTGACAGCAGCCCTGCAAGATGCTTCTAAAGCATCAAACCCACATTGCAAAGTATGTTTACCAACTGGGTTAGCAAAATGCATTAACTCTTGCAAATCTTTGTGTTCTGCACAATCAGGAATCAACAACATTTTTTGTTTAATTAGCTCCATAATATGCTGCTGATACATGAAACTGGCAATTTAAAGCCCTAATGGCAAGCGTAGCAGAGGTGTACACCTTTTTTCCCAATCTGTCTAATGCCCTGGAATCCCTGTCTGAAGGGGTAGGATTTTTGGCAGATGTAGCCTCAATGCCTTTAGGTCCCTGGGAAATGGTCTCTGGATCCGCAATAGGAATCCTAAAAAGGAATTTGTGGGAGTCAGGCACTCTATAGTACCTGTCAGGTTTGCTGGGAGCTTGAGGCAAGGTATCAGGGGTAAGGCTAGATTCCAGGAAGACATCATCTACAATTTCCAGAACAGGAAGGATAGGAGGCCTGCGCTGAGGCAAGCTTAAAAATTCCCAGAGTCTCTTTTTGGACTGGGTGTAGTCATGGTTCTCCCAGCGGAAATGTTCTCCAAGGGTGTGCAGGGTTTCACCAAAGGAAAAATCTTCTGGCGGGGAAGCAGAGGGAATGGAATCCTCTGCATTAGAATCCTCAAAGGTAGATAAGGGTATGTCCTGGAAATATGAAGGATCAGAGTAATCAGATTCCGGATCAGAAGAATCAGAAGGAAAATCAGTTCAGGTCTTTTTGAGGGGGAAGGCTGACTTCCCCTAATTAAAGTAATGAGGTCCTCAGGCATACTAATCATTTGTTTTTGTGGCATGTGGGCCTTAGAATGCGTTTTGGTCATCGGTTTCCTAGGCATAGTGCAAACGTTAGGCCTGAGAAATTCGGCATTTTTGGTTTGAAAGGAAGTCGTTGGTTTATTATGAAAATTGGAAGGTCTGAAAATACCCTCAGAAGCCGGTGCCTGTACAGCGGCTCCGGACTCATCCAAGGTAGAGACATCCGCAGGTTCCATAGTCGAAGAAGTATCTCGCGGCATACTCCGAATGGGTCTCAGTAGAGGCCTGCAAATCTGTAGAAGCAGGTATCAGGGGCTGAGAAAGCGCCTGAGTACCGGTGGACTGGCGACTAGCTTAATGTTAGCATCGTCGGCAGCATTGGACCTATGCGGTGTGTCTCGGTCTTTCGTTTTTTTGGAAGATCGGTAGTCGGATGGCTTACCGAAGTCATTTTGGAGTACGGAGATAGAGAGCAAAAGAATTTACCTACAAAAATAGCCCAACGACGAACAGTTCCGGCATTGAACAAGGCACAAAACCGACAGAGAGGGACGTTGTGGTCTGGCCCTAAACAGGTGATGCAGTAAGAATGAAAATCTCTGTGAGGTATTTGCTTTCTACAGGCAAGACAATTATTAATTTTTTCTGACATCGGTTAGAGCAAGAAAAGGGATCCCCAATGGGATACTTGTCTTTTAGAAGACTTCAGGTCTGACACTTGAAAAACGAAAATTTCAGGAGTCGGCCGACCGGCACTTGCAAACTGCTTCTGCTTCGGGCACCACACGGCAAGGTGGAATGATGCAATGGTGTCGGCTGCATGTTTTATACCCCTGACGATCTGACGTCATGGAAGAAGCGACAGCATCCAACACAGAAATCCCAAGACTCTGGTATTCAGGCTGGCTGAGGGCTACCTGCAGACAGATAACCCAAATGTGATGACTGCAACAGTGAAACAAGAAGAACACCATACTAGAGCAAGGAGGGATATCAAGCATGTATACAACAAAACAGCAGCAAATATAAATAATAATATATAAAGGAGAAGGAACACCAGCCCTCAGAAGGAAAATGCTTTAATGGATCTTAGTGCCTCGGCTCACAAGCCTTCAAAAGATCAGGCTTGTAAGCTGAGGCTCTATGATCCATTAAAGGGGTAATCAAGCATGTCTGCCCTGCTCTCTCAAAGGCACTTCTGCTGGCTGGGTCATGTCAGGTGTACACGGGACTGTCAAATTCCCATATACCTTCTGTATGGCGAGCTTGCCACTAGCTCCAGACCCTCAAGAAGGCCCATTCTGAGCTTCAAAGATGTCTGCAAGTGTGACAGGAAGGCAGGCAACATCAGTCCAACAAGCTGGGAAGCCATAGCCGCAGACCGCATCACTTTGAGAAGGGACGTCACGACAGGTAGCCTGACCAGCGAGAAGAGAGAGGAGCTGTGGGAGGAGAAGCGAGAGCGCAGATGGCAGAGGACAGCTTCGGTACCTACACAGCTAGGCATTTACTATACATGCACAACTGTAACAGAGTCCACCAGTCAAATATCGGACTTTACAGTCATAGCAGGCACTGCATTTCAACCACTGACTGATTTTGTGATGCAAACTTTGTCTCTTGAGACAGAGAATGGCCGTACATCCATGTCAACAGTTCTAATGCTTTTCCTTTCTGTTGCCGTTTTGTCAGGATCAACTCTTTCTGCTTGTACAATTAAATGTTTAAGTAAATACTGTGGGAAGAAATAGCCAAGGAATTGTTATGGCTAGGCTTGTATAGGCCCTAGGGCTGATAGCCTAGTACCAACCTACGAAGAACTGCATCTTCACTTGTATAAGTCATGGTCACAGTTGGAACATACACTCAAAGTGCCTTTCACTTCACAAATCCCGCTGTGGAACACCAGCCAGTTGCTTATTTGTGCTTTCACAACATTAATACAGTCTGTTCCTTACAGTTTCTCTGGTACAGCAGAAAATCTCAGGTCTTCTCTACACACTGTCTTCCAACTCTTCTATTTTTCAAACAGCCCTTTTGAGAAGCCTTTTGCTCAGCCAATCTTTTCTTCATTACATCTGATTTTGCAGTTTCATTAGTTCACCTGAATTGCTAGTTAAAGCTTCTTTTTTCCAGCTTTTTATTCAAGTTGATATATTAATTCAAGGTTTCATTTATTTAATCAGCTCCAAGTATATCTGATTTACTTTTTCTCTATGTTAATAAAAACCATGTCTTGAACCAAAGCTGAAGCTTGAACTGCTTTTTGCTTAAGAACTTCTAGATCTGGGTCTATATTAGAACATTGAAGTTTCAAAACTTTGAATGTTCTAATATCAACCCCTATTCAGCGAAAGCTGAAAATATCAAAGCAATAGAAAGCCGAATTTTTTCCTAGGGAAAGAATTCGGTTGTCCGTTTCTGTTGCTTCGGTATTTTCAGTGCCTTGATGGAAAGTTACAGGTCGGGTTCAGGTAAGTGTGAGATTGAGTGCGGGTTAGGTTAGTTAGGGTTAGGGTGCGGGTTAGGTATGTGTGCGATTGTGTAGATGTGAGGGTTAGGGTGGGTTAGGTAAGTTAGGGTTAGGGCACGGGTTAGGTATGTGTGCGATTGTGCGGATGTGAGGGTTAGGTGAGTTAGGTTTAGGGCACAGGTTAGATATGTGTGCGATTGTGTGGATGTGAAGGTTAGGGTGGGGTAAGCGAGTTAGGATTAGAGCACGGGTGAGGTGAGTGTGCGATAGTGATGGACCTTAGGATTAAGGTTAAGGTAAGTGGATAGTTAGTGGTGTGTGTATAGTTTAGTGTAGGATTAGGTGTAAGATTTTAGGTGTATGTGTGTAGATTGCTGTTTGTTTGGTGTGCTTGCGTTGTATGTGTTTTGTATGTTCGATGTTTTCAGCTTTTGCTGAATAGGGGTCGATATGAAAACATTCGAAGTTTTGAAACTTCGATGTTCTAATATAGACCCCTAGATCCTTCCCAGCCAGCGTTTTCTCTTCACCTTTTCTGGCTGATTTTCTTTCAGGTTTTCTTAGTTTCATCTTTGCTGGCATCCAGGCAGTGTACTTACTAGCCAATAACTGAATTTTATCCGAATAATAGTTTCAATGTCATTTCCTTTTCTCACTTTTCTGTTTTCACACCAGGAGAACTGAAATTAAGCTGTTGATCAGGGTGCAGCTATCTGGGAAATCCATATCCACATGTCTCTTAAAACTTTACGATGTATCCCAGTACTAATTCCATACTTCCAGCTATTCTTTTCAGTATGCTCCATGGACGATATGACAGCTCTCTGTGATAGAGTTGCAGTTGTCAGGGATCTGTTTGTCAAACACATGGCCTCTGTTTTCTCGTTTTTCAAACTTTGACAAATCACTCATTGAGGTTATCAAAATCAAACCAGTAAAGACCTTTTTATTGCTTGAAGCAAACAGTAACTTGAATTAATTAGCATACTATATTAGTATAGAGTCACCAGTGTGATGCTTTTCACTAGCAAACAGCAGGATAGTGAACTGAAGACAAATCTTTGACTTTAAAAGGGGAGTAAGTGGGGCTGAGACCAACAGGCTTATAAAAAATGTTTAATAAACGAAGCATAAAAATACAAACTCATAAGCACTTTCGGGATGAACCCTTCATCAGATTAGCATAAAAGTGAAATACATCATCACAGCTTATAAGTATCTTAGAAAATCTAGAACAACCAATCAAACTTCAGTATTTTGCCCTCCTTTTTTTGCATCTCCTTATATTCAGTCTGACATACCACATAACCCCCCCACACACACACACACAACCTAACCCCCCACACACACACACACAACCTAACCACCTTTAATCTGTAAAGCCATAGAATCCATCATACCTGATCTCTTAAAACTACATTAAAAAAAAAAAAAACTCAGAGAATTGGTTTTGTCAAGGCAGATCACATCTACTCAACTTGGTGAACGTCGAGAAGGTTGAAGAGGCAGTGGGCAGTGACCACTAAGTCCACATCGCATACAAGTATCTAGACAAGGCCTTTGACACTGCACATATGCTGGCACTGTAAAACAAGCTAAAAGAACTAAACGTAGACCCTCATGTGGTAAGACAGAATGCAAAGAATAGAACTTGCACCAATAAGGCACCAGGTAACACTTCAGAAACTAAGAAATCAATCACTGGCATTGCACATAATTCAGTAGTGGGACCTTGCTATTTTGGTGGAAGCATTTCGGACATCCATGCCACAAACCCTGACCTATGCTATGAATATAGTGCTAACCAAATTCCTTAGCAACTGTAAGATGGATATGACTGTCTGTTCCCCCAATGGTGCAGAGTGCTTCAGCAAGAGCTAATCTTCCCAAATCAATGGTGTACAGAGAAAGTGCTCCAACTAAATGAAACAGAAAGTGCAGCATTACCATCCTTGGGAAAGACTCCTCATCTATAACTTACAGCATAGCTAGTACCTTAATCCACATGGACATGGTAGTCAGAGAACTTGGCACTGGGTCAACAATTTCCTCACCTATGATTGCCATGCCAAAATAATGTTTAGAAAATCCAAACTAGCACAACTGCTTTACAAAGGTATCTCATCTAGATGGAAAGACATTACTGGCACCAACTGGAACAATTATGGAGTACAATGTCTTTTGCAGTATGAACCTAACTTGACATCCAAGCAGCTAGGAAGGTCCCAAATGTTTATGGTGAAAAAGGGTTATTAACTTAAAAACACTAGAACACATACCCAAATACAGTTTGCCTCATACATACTCCTGTGGGGAGATCTCCGCTTGGTATTCTGTGCCATCCAAGACCCAACCCTAGCGGATGTAACTGCTGCTCATAAAATATTCCAAAATAAGAATTCAAGATCAGCTTTGGCTGCTGGATCAGAGGAAGGCAGCATTACTTTCTCTAGCATGAAATGTATGCATCAGTGTGGTACGGTTTTCCTAAGGGGTAGTCTATTCCGGAAGACACCTTTTAGGACGATCTTACAGACTTTTGAGAATGGAAGAATGAAAACTTTAGTAAAAATATGAAATAGCTGTTAAGTGCACCATGAATGTAGAATAATCAGAACTTTGATCAAATACAAGGGAAAACATTGTACAACTCTTGGAATTGGGATGGAGAAAGGATCAAACACCTAGTTAGTAGTCCATTAAGAATATTGTGTTAATTTATTTCTGTACAATTTTCTGGCAGAGGGCTTCTGAGCACTTGCCAGTATCTGGAAAATATTACAATGGTAAGCAGGGTATCTGACATCAATTGAACTGAAGAAACCACATGACTAAGCTGAGAAACTGAAGGTCTGAATGAGGCTTGCTGGACAGATGGGAAAGTAGAACTTTCAGAGGGGGGAGGAGAAGAGATTCATCAGGAATGTACACTGCTATCAGGAAGACCTGATTTAATGTGGCCCATTCCCCCACATTCATGGCTTCTCAACATGGGGAATAAGAATAGATCCCCCTGCTTACTGATGAAACATACCCATATTGCCAGAGTTGATGACAATCACACCCTATGAAAGGTAGTCTTACAGAGCTTGTAATACAAAGACCACTTTCATTTCTAGGCCACAAATATGTACAGCAACAGTTTCATGTGACAAGTCCCTTGGACAGTCTGCTCTAAACAAAGCCCCCCCCCGAACCTAGGGTAGAAGCACTTGTAATGAAGGCTTCACATTTTGGGGGGGATCTGTACAGGCACTAGCCGAACAGAATATTTGAGAAAAGCCACTGCTGAACATGCTGATGGCACACTTGTGAAATCTGAATTAGAAAAGACACTGGATCCATATTCTGGGCCCTAATATTGTCCAATGAAGAACTCTCTTATGGTATCTAACAAAGGGGACCAATAAAACAGTCACTGCCATAAAACCCAGAACTTTAAGATAGTACAAGGCTGCCAGTGGCAGAAAACATGTGATGCGGAATATTGGATTAAAGGTTCAGCATTCTGTCTGGTGGAAGCCTGGTTATGCAGGACTTTGTGTTGAGATGGCAGACAAAAATTTGTGCTTGTGGTAGCTTAAAGTGTGAAAAATCAATGTTGACTAATATTCCCAAGGAGTGAAAAAAATTGCAGTAGACAGTACAGTACCTTTCTTTTATCAAAGACTCCCTTGTCACAGTTGTAAGATGCCAGACATCCAAATAAGGGAACACTCTTCTCCCTTTTAGGCTTAGATGGGTTGTGACTGCTGCCATACATTTGGTAAACACCCTGGGGAATGCTGTGAGGCCTAACAGAAACGTGGTGGCCTCTACCCTGAAAGACAGGAATTCCTGGATACCTAGGCTATCTTCATTTGCAGATAGGTTTCCTAAAGTTCCAAAGACAACATCCAGTCTCCCACCCCCATCCCCAAAGCTGGGAAGTACAGACTGCACTATGACCAGTTAGAATTTCATCATTTTCACATACATACTTACATACATATATAGGAGTGTGTGTGGGTACGCGCGCGTGGGGATTTCCAACTAAATCTTTACATATAAATACACAATAAATCTTAAGATGTTTAAGGTCTTTTGATTTTTTGGGAACAAAAAAATATTAACAGACTTCAGACCCCCTACAGTATGTATGGATTCCTTGGCCACACCCGCTACAGTATGTATAGACTCCTTGGCCACACCTTTTTATCAGAAGACTTTTTATGGCTAATATGGCCTCTAAACCCGATGGGAAGTCTGCTGGTTGCTGCAATGAGTTCTATGAGGCTGCTAGATATGGACTTAGCTTATCGGTACACTGATTTAGTATTGTTAAAATTGTTGTTACAAACTCACTGAAATTTACTAATTTCCTTTTACAGAATTTTCTAGGACTGGTGCATTTTTAGTTATTCCTAAATTACTTAAAAATACCTGTGCATCTCCCTCCGAATTATAGCCTATAGCATCTGGAAAGGGGATAAAAGTAAACAATGTCTAAGAGTACCAGCTCTCATATTCAAGATTCTAGTGACTCGGTGAAGTGGCTAAAGAGTGTAGAAACCACTATGTATATTCAGTCACAGCTGACATTACTGAAACTGGACATGGCTATAGACATGTTAAGGATTTTTACACTCATTGTACTGTATTTAAAAGAGATATTAACAATTACCATGACCTTATGGAATTAGGGTGAAGATTTTTTTTAACCTCAAAAGGTAGAAATTGTAGGCAAACTAACAAGGTATTAGTGGCCTCTACTTTTGTAAACCTAGATCTGAGTGAATGGGAAATGAGGTTTTCCATAAATTAGGTATTTTTAGACTTGCATTACTGTATGGAAAATTTATTGACAGCTTATTCTTTTTGATGCAGTACAGCAGAGATAATGGCCCAACTGCAAGACATTTTAAATGGGAATATGCCCTGTTTAAATTTTACATATATAGTTTAGAAAAAAACAGAATTTCTGGATATCAAAGTTAGATTTAATTCCAGTTTGAATGGCGTTTCTTTTTAAACATTTTTAGAAAATGAACATTTGCAAACAATTACTCACATGCTAATACTGGGCACTCACTGCATATCGGACAAATGTTATAAAAAAGCAACAACATAAAAAATCATTGTATTATATTATCTAAATTAACCTCAGAGGAGCATGATTTTTTTATGTAACAAGAGAATTAGTGGGTATGCTCCTTGAAATGGGGTTACTTAAAGACATTTGCTTGTGATAGTTTGGATGAAGAAACTGAAGGAGAACATCTTTATATCTGCCTTTAATTTCACAGTGCCCTTTCTGTGACATATCGTACTGACAGTGAACACATAAAAAGATAGAGTAAAGGAAAACTAGAAGGTATTTCTTGGGCATCAAGATTTAATGAAGTAGTTAGGTGATGCACTGAAGTTTGATAAAAAGTAAAGGGTTCATTTAAAATCTGTTTTTGTGAAAGCTAGAGAGACGTTTACAAATGTTAATGTATCAAAATACATAAGAAAAATGAACTTCTGCATGCTGAACATGTCAATGATATAAATACATGTAGAAGTCACCATCATGAGCACTTGGGTACTAGTTAATGGCATTCCAGAGGTTTATGCTGCAGTATGTACAGTATGCAATGGTTATTACACAGGAAAAACAAAACAAAAAGTGAAAGAGAAAGTAACATTATATGTTAAGACCAGGGATTCAAATATTTCGCTCAAACATTGATGTTTGCAAAAATTTTAAAAGTTTTGTTTTTGTAATAGATGGTGTGGATAACTAATTCAGTGGTTACGGTCAGAGTACACTGTTAGAAGTAAAAGAACTGGTTTGGCAGATCAAATTAAGATCAGATTTTTTTTTTATCTGGCTTCATTAGAAATTTAAACCATTAAAGAGTAAACTTAACAGTGACAAAATGAAAGTGACTTAATTATTTCTAAACAAGAATGCTTCAAGGTCATAGTTTTTTTTTTTCAAAGAAAAGAAAAACTTTCAAAATTGTAATAGAGAGACAGAGTGCCTTAAGTTTGCAAGCATGTGGCAAATGAGATCTTAATACAGTGGATATGAAGTATACACACCCCTGTTAAAATGCTAGGTTTTTGTGATGTAAAACAATGACACTACAATAAATCATTTCAAAACTTTTCCCACGTTTAATGTGACCTATAACCTGTACAATTCAATTGAAAACCAAACAAATCGGTTAGGGGAAAAATATAAAAAATAAAAAACATACAATAAGCTGGTTGATAAGTGTGCACACCCTTAAAAGTACAGTTGTGTACACTTACCATAAATGTAGATGTTAGAGTGCATTCACTGTTGCAGTCATCACCTGTGGGTTATTCCTGCTGTGGTAGCTTAGGTCTGCCTGAATACCAGAGTCAATGTTTTTGTGCACCGGCTGCAGTCGTCTGTAGTCTGATATCAGGTAGTCAGTGCTATAAAGCAAGGCAGCCGACATCATTACATCAGCTTTTCTTGCCCTAACCCGTCAGAAGCACAAGGGAAACGAGAGAAGTGGTCCTGGTGGCTAAATGCCACCTTGGAAAGCTTGTGTCTCCCTAGGGGAAGATGTTAAATGGGGGATGGAGGGAGGGAAACCAAGACTGCAACAGTGAATACACTGGAACATCTACATTTATGGTAAGTGTACACAACTGTACTATGTTCTTCGTGTTTCACTGCTGCAGTCATCACCTGTGGGAGGATTCCCAAAGCTGAGGTAAAGGGTGGAAGGACAGGTAAGAGTCCTAGTTATGGGTCAGAAGGTCCTGCAGAATTGCAGAGGCAAACCCTGCCCTAGACTTAGAAAAGAGAGGTAGCTGGTAATGCTTTGCAAAGGTATAGATAGAGGTCCAGGTGGCAGCTTTCAAGATGTCCCTGATAGGTACTCCTCTGAGGAAGGCAGTGGAAGTGGAGGTTGCCCTAGTGGAGTGGGTATGGATAGACTTAGGGATGGGTTTCCCATGTAGTCTGTAGCAAAAATGGATACAGTGTGAAATCCATTTGGAAATGGTTTGCTTGGAGATGGGCTTCCCCTCTGCCCCTGGGGCAAATCTCACAAGAAGCTGATCTGTTTTTCTGAATGGCTTAGTACGGTCCAGATAGTAACCGAACTGTCTGTGCACATCTAGTGAGTGTCAAATTCTTTCCCCCCTTGTTTTGAGGGTTGGGAAAGAAGGTGGGTAGGTGTATGGCACATTAGAGTCCACCTTGGGCATAAAGGAGGTGTTAGTCCTCAGGGAGAATCTGTCTGCATGGAAAATGATGAAGGGCTTGACAGCAATGAGAGCTTGGATTTCTGAAACCCTTCTGGCTGAGGTGATAGCTAGTAGGAAGGCAGTCTTCCATGAGAGGTATTTCAATTCTGTTGAGGCGGCAGGTTCGAAAGGAGGCAAGGTTAGTTTTGGGTGGCATGGGAGGCCTTTTGGGAGGCCTGATATTAGAAGCCCCTCTGAGGAATTGCGTGATCAATGTATGAGAGAAGAGAGGTGGGTCTGAATCATAATGGGCAGAGATGGCAGAGGCATGAATTTTAATAGAGGAGAAAAGGAGGCCACTATTGAGCAACTCTGCTAGGTAATCCAGGATGAGAGGGCTGGAAGGTTGGGAGGTACTGCCCCCCTTTGGATTGTTTCTAGGAGCAGAATCTTTTCCATTTTCCTGCATATAATTTTCTTGTGCTGGGCCTTCTGGCCTCTGTGATGATGTTCAGGATCGGTTTGCTTAACAGAGACTCCTTGTTAGTTTTTAGTGTATAAGCCATGCTGAAAGATCGAGAGTCTGTAGGTCTGGGTGCAGTACCTTCCCCCTCTCCTGGGTCAAGAGGTCTGACATCAGGGGAAGCAGCTTTGGGGGCTGTAAGGTCAGACTGAGTAATAAGGGGTACCAATGCTATCTGGGCCAATCTGGAGCAATGAGGATGGCCTTTGGTCTCTCCTCTCTTATTTTGATCAGAACCTTGGGAATAAGGGGCAGAGGAGGGTACACGTACACAAAGAGGTAGCTCCAGCGGAAGGTCAAGGCATCCACCTTCCATGCTAGGAGGTGATACTCCCTGGTACAGAACTTTTGCAGCTGGTGGCTGAGTTGCAAGGCAAAGAGATCCACTTCTGGGGTCCCCCACTCCCGAGTGATTTGCAGAAAGATTTCTCTGAGGAGCTGCCACTCGTGGGGGTCCAGTAAGTTTCTGCTTAAGTGGTCTGCCAATGTGTTGTTGATCCCTGGCAAGTACTGGGCAATTAGGTGTAGCCCCATGGAGGAGGCTGTAAGCCAGAGACGCATGGCTAACCTGCACAGGGGGTACGATTGGGTGCACCCTGCTTGTTGATGCATCACATCACTGTGGTGCTGTCTGTTTTTATAAGGAGGACCCCTGGCCTGAGATGGGGTTGGAAGGAAGTCAGAGCCTTTTGCACTGCCATCATTTCTTTCTGGTTGACGTGCAAGTGAGGTTTCTGGGCATTCCAAAGGCCTTGAGTACACCTGCCTGCTAAGTGAGCACCGCAAGCAATGTTTGAGGCGGTAGTGATGGTCTGGTCTGAGGGGCGGAGAATGAAGGGAAGACCCTTGTTCATGGCACAGACCTCTGCCCACCAGAGAAATTTGGCCCTTGTACATGGGATCAGAGGGAGAGTGGTCTCTAGGGACTACGAGTGCTGACACCAAAGATTCTTTACGTACCACTGACGTTTTCTCATGTGAAGACTGGCGAGAGGGATAAGAAGGATGCAAGATGCTATGTATCCCAGGGCTTGCAGGGACTTCCTCGCAGTGAGGTGATTTCTGGAAGCCAGCTGGGTGAAGTAGAGAGGCAGGAAGCTCTGCTTTTCTGAGGATAGGAAGGCCATTTGGGTTGCTGTGTCTAGCACAGCTCCCAGGAAAATACTTTCTTTGGTGGGGTTTTGTTTTGATTTTTTCTCATTGATGGTGAAGCCTAGGGAAGTTAGGAGTAATTTGACAAAGAGAAGGTCCTGAAGCAACTTTTCTTTGCACTCTGCCTGAATGAGGCAGTCGTCCAGGTAAGGGTAACTCTGTATATTTCTCTGTCTGCAGAATGCGATAGCTGGGGCCAAGCATTTGGTGAATACTCTGGGAGCAGTAGATAAGCCAAAGGGGAGAGCAGAGAACTGAAAGTGTTGATAGCCTGCTCTGAAGCATAGGAATTTTCTGCATGATTCCCTGATGGGGATGTGGAGGTAGACATCTTTTAGGTCTAGTGTCACAAGCCAAGCATTTTGTGCGAGCACAGGCACCAGCTGCTACAAGGTTAGCAATTTGAATATGGGACCACCAAGGATGTGTTCAGTTTGGATAGATCCAGGATGGGGCGCCAAGTGCCATTTTTTCTTGGAACAAGGAATAGTCTGGAGTAAAAATGTTTTCCTGTTTGATCTGGAGGGACAGGTTCTACTGCCCCCTGGCATATTAGAGTTTGGACCCGCTTCAATGCCTCTGCCCACTGATTTTGGGGGAGGTCTGGGTACCCTCTTGGAATTGGGTCACCAAAGGAGAATCTGTATCCCTGAGAAATGATTTTTAAGACCCACTGGTCCTTGGTTATAGAAACCCAATTGTCCTTGAAGAGGGTGAGCCTTCCTCCTAGTTTCTGATGAGTGAAAGTAGGGCAGAGGGGGGGAGGAAAGTCATTGTGTTTGCTATAGAAGCTTGGCTTAGAACTCCCTGCCTTAGAGACAGAAGTGGTCAATTGTTTGCTTCCTTATTGGCCCTGGGATAGGAGCCTGGATGGCCTGTCCCTGCGGGGCTGGCCCTGTCTGCTAGGTGCAGGGAAGGCTCAGTGGTTAGAGGGAAAGTTCCTGCTGAATCTGGGAGGTTGAACTTGAAAGAAATATTTTACTGTTTGCATAGATTTTGCTTTGTTTTCCATTTTTTTTAAGCACCTCTTCTGCTTTTGCCCCAAACAGGCGCTCCTTATCTAGGGGTGCATCAATAAGTTCAGAATTGACATGATCAGAGAGAGGTTGTTCCTTCGGCCATGCATGTCTTCTAACAACAGATCATGTCACTGCTGCCCTGCTAGAGGCTTCTAGAGCATCATATCCACATTGTAATGAGTGTTTGGCCACTTGACAAGCAGAGTGTAGCAATTCTGCCAGCTCTTTTGCATTGGCCACAGTCAGGAGAGGTAGCAATCTTCTGTTTTAATTGTTCCAAAATGTGTTGTTGATATTTTAACATATGGAAATGACAATTGAGTGCTTCGATAACCAAGGTTGCAGAGGTGTATACTTACTTACCTCATCTGTCCAGAGCTCTGAGTCTTTGTCATAAGGAAGAGGATTCTTGGCAGAACTACTAGTCTTAACTCCTTTGGGTCCCTGTGTAATGACCTCAGGATCTGCAGCAGGATTCCTGTACAGGTATTTGGGAGAATCTGGTACTCTGTAGTACCTGTCAGGTTTACTTGGAGCAGGAGGCAGAGCATCAAGGGCCAACCTGGATTCATGGAAAACATCATCCACCACTTCCAAAACAGGTGGGATGGCCAAGGGTCTGTGCTAGCGCAGGTCCAGAAACTCTCTAAGTCTTTTCTTAGACTGTGGGTAGTCTTGAGATTCTCATTGAAAGTGTTGCCCGAGGGAGTGAAAGGTTTCCCCAAATGACAGGTCCTCTGGAGGGGAGGCAGAAGGGATGGATTCCTCTGCATCTGAATCCTCAAACAGATAAGGGACACTGTTCCTCTTCAAAAGTAGAATAATCAGATTCCTCAGACTCTTAAGTCTGTCATAACTTCTGGAGAAGGATGCCTTTTCCTTTTAGGAGCAGGGGCCTGAGTACCTCGGATAAGGGAGATGAGATTCTCCAACATTTTAAGCATTTGAGCTTGGGATGGGGGAGCAGTAACAAAATGGTGGCTAGAAGCAGGTTGCCTATGAGTGGCCTGACTTCCAGGCCTGAAAGAATCCGCCCGTCTCTGAGAAGCAGTAGTCAGATGGTAAGACGTCTGCTGTTGTCTAGAATCGGTAGTGCAAAAGGCCTCCCCGGAAGCCGGTGCCTGTGTCGTGGCTCCGGACCCAACCGAGGCAGAGACAGACAAATGCTCGGAAGACGAAGTAGATTCCTGCGGCATACCGGACTACGAAAGGTCTTGGCAGAGGCCTGCATAGATAACGAGTCGGGCAACATGGGCTGCTAAAGTGCCTCACTGAATTCCGGAGAGCTGACTACCTGCTTAACGGTAGCTCCATCAGAAGGCTTAGCCTTGTGTGGCCTGTCTCTATCTTTATCTCTATGTTTTTTTGGAATGTTGACAGATTGTTGGTTGACGGACGCCATATCGGAATTTGAAGATGGAACACGAAAATAATTGTCTACAAAAAGACCTCTATGGCGAACGGTTCTCGCATTAAAGAGGGCACAGAAATGGCAACGAGGGACATCGTGGTCTGGGCCTAAAGAAGTGATGCAGTAACAATGAAAGTCTCGGTGTGGGAATTGCTTTCCACAGGCGAGACAATTGTTAACTTTTTCGGACATCTGTTAGTGCAAGAAAAAAGGGTCCCCAACGGGATACGTAGCTTTAGATGTTTTCTGCTGAAATTCAACTTCTGGTAGCGACTGACCTGCACTCATACAAACTGCTTCTGTTACGGGCTCCACGGCAAGAAAGACCGATGTAATGACGTTGGCTACCTTGCTTTATACCACTGACGACCTGACGTCAGACTACAGGCAATGACAGCCGGCGCACAAAAATATTGACTCTGGTAGTTGGCCCGACTGAGGGCTGCCACAGCAGGGATAACTAACAGGTGATGACTGCAATAGTGAAACACGAAGAACATCTAATACTTTGTTGAAGCACATTTTGCTTTAATTACAGTGTTCAGTCTTCTTGAGTACACACCCGCCATCAATTAAAGAGCCTTTGATTAACCCCAAATAAAAGTTCAGCTGTCCTAGTAGGATTTTCCTGACATTTACTCAGTTGCCTGCTACAGCAAAAGCAATAGTTCGCAGAGAGCTTACAAAGCGTCAAAGGGATCTCATTGTTGAAAGGTAATAGTCAGGAAAAGGGTTCAAACAAATTTCCACAGCATTGGATACACCATGGAATACAGAGAAGACGGTCATCAAAAAGTGGAGAAAATATGGGATAAAAGTGACGTTGCAAAGAACTGGACGTCCCTCCAAAACTGATGAAAAAAACAGACAAGAGATGGTCAGGGAGGCTGCCAAGAGACCTAGAGCAACACTGAAGAAGCGGCAGGAATTTCTGGCAAGCACCGGTTCTGTACTACGTGCGACAACAATCTCCCGTATTCTCCATACATCTGGCCCTATGGGATAGTGTTGAAAGACGGAAGCCTTTTCTTACACAGAAAAATATTCAGGCCTGGCAAAAATTTGCAAAACAATACGTCTCCCAGAAGCATGTGGGAAAATGTGTTATGGACTGATGAGACCAAGATTGAAATTTTTTGGCCACAATTCCAAAAGGTATGTTTGGCACAAAAACACCACTTTGCATCACCAAAAGAACACCACCCCCACGGTGAAGCATGGTGGTGGTGGCATCATGCTTTGGGGTTGCTTTTCTTCAGCTGGAACGGAGGGTTAGTCAAGGTGGAGGGAATTATGAACAGTTTCAAATACCAATCACTTTTGGCCCAAAACCTTTAGCCGTCTGCTACAAAGCTGATGATGAAGAGGAATTTCATCTTTCAACACGATAATGACCCCAAGCATACATCCAAATCAACAAAAGAATGGCTTCACCATAAGAAAATGAAAGTTTTGGAATGGCCCAGCCAGAGCCCAGACCTTAAGCCAATAGAAACTCTGTGGGGTGACCCGAAGAGGGCTGTGCACAAGAGATGTTCTCGCAATCGGACAGATTTGGAGTGCTTTTGCAAGGAAGAGAGGGCAAATATTGCCAAGTCAAGATGTGCCATGCTGACAGACTCCTACCAAAGAAGGCTGGATGCTGTAATTAAATCAAAAGGTGCTTCAACAAAGTATTAGTTTAAGGGTGTGCACACTTATGCAACCAGCTTACTGTATGTTTTTTATATTTTTTCCCCTGACAGGTTTGTTTGTTTTTCAATTGAATTGTACAGGTTATAGGTCACACTAAAGGTGGGAAAAGTTTTGAAATGATTTACTGTGGTATCATTTTTTTATCACAAAAACCTGGCATTTTAGCAGGGGTGTGTACACTTTTTATATCCACTGTATGTGGGGAGGTGCGGAACATTGCGAGATCTAGTGGAAGAGTTTTTAAGCTTGACAGTTTAAAAGTGCAGTGTGACTGCTGCCTGAATCATACAGTCCTATTTCTGAAGTACATGGACTGGATTGTGTAAGATACAAAGAATGCATTTTAAGGCAAATTAAGTGATAATCACCTATTCTGTAATTTGCAGGATGAAGTCAGAGTCTGAGATAGTGGCAGTTGGGTGCCTAGGACAATTTTTGTTTGGTCAGTTTCATAAATTATTCTTTTGCATTTTGACTCGGTGTTTAATGCTTTACTTATGGAATTTTTGGAATCAGATGACATGCAACTATAATCAGTCATTTTCTAATGTGCTTTACTGTTGCATTGTTTCCATAATTTAGTGTTTTGTTTCCCACATGATGCTTCCCTGGCAGACATGGCACCTTCCATGTGTGTTGTCTGACAGCCTACAACTTTGGTGGTAGTAGATATTTTAGACCTCTATTTTAACTCTTCAGTGTTTTTTTTTACTTAGAACTTCTCTATTGCATCTGGTGCTTGCTGTGTGTGTAGCTTTTCAGCCTACTACCTCACCATCCCCAAACAAGGGTCAAAGGGGGGTGGGGGCTAAGGCAGCTCCTCAAGACCCAGCGAATGAGGAGCAGAACTGGTGGCAGCTGATGGTCAGCTGTGGAGAGGTAAATCACAGAGAATAAATAAAACTGCCTAACAAACAACAAAAGCATTACTGTACACAACATTATGACAATTCCACTAATGCTACAACCATTCAACTAAACAGCACCAAACACCAACATTCTGTACAAAAACAGCCCCATACAAGGTCTGTTCTTTCAGTACATACTGTTAACACCTCCTCTTTTTCCTCATCTTGTATCTTCCTTAATTACTGTACTACCACTCTATGCCTAATTTCTCCATGTACCACTCATCTCTCTACACTGCCTACAAGCACATCATCTGTCTCTAGCTTTATAACTGACAGTAGCCTCTGCATACTTCTAGCATTTTATTTTCTTTTTCTTTAAATCTGTGTTAAACATGCTTGAGTTCAACTCTCTCAGTGTAATCAAAGCTACAGACCAAGTTCTGATAACTACCATATAAAATGTGCAGATTACACAGAGATGCAATGTGTACAATTCTGTACATTATGTATTGGTTTTATGTTTATCATCTCTATATTATATACATTGAATTTCTTGCATTGCTGAGTTCTTCTCCCCAAGCTGCTACTGCAAAAGGGTCTGAATTAGCTGAAATAGTCTATTCTGATTAACAAAGGAAACAGACATAGAAAGAAAATAAGCAAACAACTGCCACCCATGGTGGGCATATAAGAAAACAAAACAAGCTAAGAAATTTAAGGAGTGAAATGCTGAAAACAAAGAACTGAAAAATGTTTAAAATAACCTGAGTACAGGGGTATTGCCCACATTCCTACTTTAGTTGCCTTAATGTTCAAATACCAATACAACTACTACTCCTTATGCTTCTTGCATATCCGGTCATTGCAAATTAGACTACACCTTTTACGTGCATGTTCAAAAATAAGTACTAGGCAATCAGTTTGCAGACTGATCATAAGCCCAGCTAAAAGACTCTAAAGTTACTGCTAGCCTCAAGGAGGGCAAGACAAGATAGAAGGGGAGAATACGAGACTGCCCATCCAATTATGTAAGCTAACCTTGAAGGTGGCAAGGGTAATATTCTGCTTGATGTGTAGTGAAAGTTTGCTCCACAGCTGAGGAATACTTTTGGATATAAATCTTATCACACCAGTGATTTATCTGTTGATGAAGGATTAGTTCCTTTAACCAAATAATAGAGGTGTCACTGGCTGTGCAAAGGAACAGGAGGTCAAACAGGATTGGATCTTTCATGGCTCAAACAGCTAAGGACAGAGTCTGTAAGACGCAGAGTACAAAGAAAGGGCTGTTTCTCCTGATAACTAATATTTTTGAGGTCACTGATTTTTTTAGTTATGAACCTCTGCAATCTCTCAAGTGGTACGATATGTTTAGATAAATACATGACAAAAGGTGCATAAAATTCAGTAATGGGTCAGATAAGATACAAGCAAAGTAGAATTATGACTACACTGGATCTACTACACATGCCTTTGGAAATTAGATGAGCAAGATAAAAAGCTTTCCGAACTACTGTGGAGACATGATGGTAAAACAAGGAATTATAAACATGACTGCCTAAATCCCTTATAACAGGGTCTGATTTGAGAGGTGCATCACCTCTATGTTCATATGTTCAATACACAGTGCTCAGGCCCTAAGGGCTTCTGGGAACACTGATTCCCAGAAGGTTGCATCATAAATCCAATCTCCATCCATTTGTCATTATTTTACTTAAATACCTTAACTGATGATAAACAATGCATCTGTAACGACAATTTATTTCATAATACTGGTATTCATTGAATCACTAATCTTCCCCTTATTCATGACCTACAACTTGCAATCTTAAATGAACCATCTACATGTTTATATGTTCTTCAATTATCATCGACATATAGATTCATGACGCCAACAGCATATTTCTATGTACTGCATTACAAGTCACTATCAAGCTACCAGTAAAGATAACGAATAGTAAACAGACCCAATGTTTTATATCTATCAAAATATCTCACATTTGATAATGGCAGAATACTTTTTGTAAATCTTCCCTACACAGAGTACAACCTATTCAATCTGTCTATATAATAAATAATGAATACTTTATTATATTCCAAAATAGGTCTAATAAAAGTTTTGTACAAATGAGTTAAATACTGGCCTTCTCTTAATGTGATATTTGTCAATAATATGCCTAACTGCTTTACAGCTTTAGAAATGACAATCTACATGTTCTGAAAATGAGAAAGTCAAAATAATCAGAATATCCAGGTCATTACATATTTCAGCTTTCATTAATTCCATATCTTGTAGTAATAACTCTCTAATTATATGCTTTCCAAAGTGCATGACATTACTCTTAGGCATACTAAATTTGATATCAAAACTCTGTGCCAGTTATTTATTTCAGCCAGATAACCATTAACAGATTCATAACCCTTACTATCACTTTACACCAATGGTGCACAACGTCCAGCCCGGGCACCAAATCCAGCCCATGACGCAACTCCATCCGGCCCCCAAAGAGTAACCAAAAATTTTTTAAAAAAGTGAAAAAATGCCATACCTTACTCCAATCATGCAAACTTTCCAGCACATGCTTACTTACCTAATTGACTGCAGTTGCAAACACCTCTAATTTTAGCCGCAGAAGTCACTATTCTTTCTTGTTTATAAGTAGTAGTCTGTAAACAGTAGTAACTTTATGCAAGAGTTTGTAATAAGTCAAGGCTACAAGCCAGAATAAAGCTAAATGCGAAGTTGATGCTGTCTTAAGTAAAAATGCCCATCATCTGTACCTATTACTAACTTGTAACGACTTGTTTTCAGGCGGCCTGCAGATGAATTAAGAATTTGTGTAGTGGCCCTCCCCACAAAAAGGTTGTGCACCACTGCTTTACACCATACCCAACTTGCAATCATCTGCATATTTATTATACTGACTTATTATATTCTTTGGAAATGTAGAAAATATAAAACTAAACACTGGACCCAAAACGTAACCGTTTGCAACTCCTTTTACTACTGAAGTAAGCCTGAATAACAACCATTAACAACCACCGACTGTGATCTTCCTATTTAACAATATGTTATCCAGTTTATAGAATTATAATTATCCTCAACTAAAATGTCACATTCTAGAGTGAGGTAGTATATCAGAAGTTTTAGTTAAAAAAAAAATTATATATACACACACACACACACACACACACACACACACACACACACACACACACACACACACACACAAAAAGAGACTCCTAAACCCATGTCTGTTGCATAAGTCACCAAGTCCTAGAATTCAATAAAATTAGTCTGAGTTGATTTACCCTTAGTAAATCTATGCTGATAAGCGTCAACTAAATTCATATTTTTTCTATTTAATTTCACGACTTCTAATAATCATTCATAATACTTGCCAATAACAGACGTTAGACTAACTGATTTATAATTATTTATATACTTACGACTACCCTTTTTATATATTCGGGTAATATTTGACCTCTTCCATGATTGAGGACAATACACTAGATGACAATGGAATTAATTCTTCTTCTAAGTTTATAATCGTAACAGGTAGAATAATATTATCTGACCTCACTGAAGTGCTTTTTTGATACTCTTGAAAGCTTTCACTACAAAACACTCGGAAATTACTGGGCATACATAATCATACGGATCCAATAAAAGAATTGGCCATACACATTACATTTCCTGTCATTGTAAAATGCTTATTAAATACAATTGCAATTCCCCATACATTTGTTATACTATTTCTATTAACTTTTAAAGATATAATTATACTTTTAACCTTTTTAAATTAAATTGCATACTTATCTATTTCTAGTATTTTCTCATACTTTGCTCTTTCCTTTAAATTTTAGTACCTTTCCTATGTTATTCAGTTTTGTTTTTTATAACCTTGAGAAATATTTCCTGTAAAGCTTGAACACTGTCTTTCTTCTTACAATGCAGTACTCTGCTAATATGGAAACATTTTGCCTTTCTGAACTTTGTTCAAAGATGCTGTTTATGCCCCTTTTCTTAAAATTCCTTCCAAAACTGAATATCCACAATCTAATTCTTCCTTCATCTTCACATCTCTCTATAAAGTACTAAGAACTTCTTTCTTGATTATCTTACAATTAATCTTTTTAAATATTATAACATATTTTATTTGTTTAAGTATATGTACTCCTCTTTCCAACATAAAAATTATAGAATTGTGGTCTGACACTCCCAAAGGCATACCAGTCTTAACATCAGAAAACCCACCTCAATGATTAGTTAGGATGAGATCAAGTGTCTTATCATTACATCTAATTGCTGTTACCATCTGTTAGAAAACATAAAAACATAAAATGCTCAGAAAAGTTTGAAATGACTAACAGGAAAGTATCTCATTCAATATCAGGGTAGTTAAAATCCCCTAATAAAATAATATCACATGAATCCAAACAAGTGTCCATGTATTTTAAAAAATGTTTATGATGCACATTGTCCATACTAAGAGAATGATAGCAATACATTAACCTTACCTTTTCCTTTTTTATATAAATCTATAACTAGAATTTTCATTATATTATTTTGCAAAACCAAAATTGAATTTGAGTCATGAATCAACAAAAAGTATACCCGCACCTCATATTCTCTCTCAAACATTCATATTTTTGATATCCTGTAAAGCAGACCTCATTGATTAGTTAGGCCGAGTTGAATGCCAGGCCTCAGCAGTTACTATCACCTTATATTCATAGTGATTAACATACTTAATTTTCTATGCTCATTACTAATGCTTCAGGCATTCCAATAATACCGCTTTATAAGGAAATATGACTTTCTGATTGTTTTACAATCCCTCTTTTCAAATCTAAAAAATTTGATCATTTTAGAGATTTTTTTCTTACAATATACCCAGTAGTATAAAAACATGAATGAAAATAATCATTAGAAAATATCCTCAAATCATATAAACAACCATTGCAATTGGTAATGAGCTTTACCCTATAAACTGTGCAAAACTGCCTAAACCAAGAGTTAAATTGCTGACCTTTAGTAAATGGACAGCCTAGGATAGTGAGGGAATTATGTCACTCAACGCTACATGAACAGAATTCATTTCCGATTCTTTCAAAAATGTTCAGAATAGCGGTTTGCATATAATTTAACAGAATGTTGTTCAAATCATTAGTACCAGCATCTATCAATATTGTTTTACATTTCATCCTCCTTATCAGTAACTTAGGTAATAACATAACCACATCTACCATTTTAATCCTGAAAGGGACGATGGTATTATTCTATTTTTATTCAACTATGTCAACTTCCTTGCAGTTTAAGCACAGAATCGACCCATATCAAGATCTCATATTTCAAAGTCTTCACTTTGTTTTACCATTAAACCTACATACACCCAAAAACTCCTGTCCTCCCATAGCTCTTCTTTTCATTTTTGTCTCTTATTACTATCATTAACCAGAGTGTTATCACATCCATGCATTTGAATATTCTAAATCTGTCTGCTCTTCGAAATGTCAAGTGCTATTCTATTGTTGTTAACATTATGTACTTCATCTCCACTAAATTTTCAGTTTCCCTAGTTACATCATGGCTGTTGATAGAAATGACACAATCTGTACTCAGAATATTCAACTTCTTCCCTTTAATTGTTTTGAAACCACCTCTTTTTAGGTACATTTTTATTCTTCCTCTTCTTTACAAGCAGCTTTTTAACACTATTGTTTGTCTCTGCTAAACTATTTCAGTCATGTCAATGCTAGTTGAATTCTTCAAGCTTGCATCCAAATTATATCACTTAATACCTGCAGAACTGTCACTCAAGTACATTTTAATTTCCTGTAAAACTAAGTCCGTCCTTCCAAATATGCACTTCATTAGGTTGACTGACATTATTATCCTGTTTAAGAATCAAGCGTGAAATGTCCTCCACAGAGTTCTTTACGAAGTCATTTACTGATTTTAATGCCTTTTTCCATTACTACAATTACATCCCGGAGAGATCTAACAATATATCTTCAAAAATGACTGATTCCTCAATTCTCCTTCAATTCATACATGAAACCATTTTTTCATCTATACACGTTATATAAACTTTACATCCTGTACATTCATTTAAAAAATATATTTTAATAAATCATCTCGTGCATAACAGCTGTGATTACTCATACCCAATAATGAAATTAAAAGCCCAAACAAAACGACAAAGACAGACTGCAGTTTTGAAAAAGAAATGGTCACGATCGCCGAGGTTCACACACTAAAAAGCTTTAATTGTAAAAATGTATCTTACAAAACTATAAAACTATAAAAGGTAGAATTCAAATATTTTAATATACCTGTTATATAGGTATATATTATGAAAATAATAAAGAACAAGAATTAATTTCTTTCTTTTCACATAATTTTTGTTCATGCCATTTTTGGCTCAAATGGTTTGAGAAAATAATCCTCTAAAATGCATCTCACAGCATCTAGAAACCAATGGCTTTTGGGGTGGGGGGTACAGGTCTGAGATTGCTGGTTTCCTCCTCATTTCTTATGGTGTAAACATAAACAATGTAGGAATTTGCCAAAGAGATCAGCAAAAGTATGGGAAAACAAGGAAAAAAAGTAATATAAACGGTGTCGCCAAAACCAAGATGGGGGAAGTATGGGGCATAATGGGGACATGAAGAGGGACAGGTGACAGTGGGAGGGCTCAGAGTTCTTTTTCTAGAGTTTCATTTCACCAACATCCACAGTCAAAAATTCAGTACTTCCATGGACTGCCCCACTTAACTACATTACACAGCTTATCAGCAAGATTTGCTACTCTCCATAAACATTTTATAACACTGCAATATCTGGATAAGATATAACACTAATATTTGGATAAAACACCAAGATACATGGTTTTGTCAGACTTATGACATATAATCATCTTGTCAACTTTATCTTTATTTCTACACACAGCATCATAGGAGATTACTAGGCTACTGACCCAGAGGCCATTTTAAGCCTAGCCATTTTATCCCAATGTAATACCATGAAAATGCTAGTCAGTACCCAAGATTGCATTTAGTGATGACTGCCCATGTCCAGGAGGGTTGTGTGTGCTATTGAACAGTGTCATAGAGGTGCTCTGTTTCATATGAACTGGTATCCTGTTCCAAAGACGCAGCAGTTGCTGGGAGATAAAGCTGTCCTTCCAGCATGTCCTATTTAAGTCGCAGGCCATATTTAGATCCTTGCAATGGGTAGCCCTAGTCCCAGTTGATTTACTGACATGCAGCAAGTTCATTAGGTTTGGGTCTTGGATTGCTCTGTAGGTCAGGCACAAGTCTCCCCTAAGAAGTCTATACAACACTGAGTATAGTGAAATGACAGGACTTTAGTCGGTCTGTGTAAGGAACATGGTGAAGTCACTTGATCTTCTCTGTTAGAAAGCTTTGAGGTCTCTTTAGTTGCTGCAGGTGCTTTGTATGGTAGAGGCTGAATAGGGTGTTATACTCAGTTATGGGCCTGAGAATGTAGGCTATGTAGAAAGTGTGCTATGTAGAAAGCCTGCCTTACTACAGTAGACACATGGTGGTCGAAGTTAAGGTTGCAGTCAACTTGTGATCCCAGGTTCCTTACCACTTTGTGTGTACTTGGGGTATTGTTGTTGATTTGATAGTGTGAAGCGACATTGTGCCGAAGGGAATGATTATGCATTTCTCTGCATTCAGCTTGAGACCATGACTAACACACCAGTCGTTGGTTTGCATGAGACCATGCTGGAGTATACGGACATCATTTGGGGATTCACTGACTGCACCTAGTTTGCAGTCATCTGCAAACTTGGTCAGCCACAACCCCTTAGTTTTGACCTGAATTTCTGAGAAATATATACCAAACAGTAGGGGGCCCAGCACTTACCCCTATGGCACACCGCTGGTAATGGGTCTTCTGGTTGATGTGGAGTCACCCACTTTGATAGTGCGTGTCTGGTTTGTGAGCCAGTAGGCAACCCATCTTACAACTAAGGGGTTTACATTCAGTTTGCCAAGTTTTAATACCTGAATGTGGAATTGTGTTGAAAGCCTTTGCCAATTCAGGGTATGCTGTGTGCAGACATTTGCCATTGTCAGTGGCCCTGGTCACATTTTTCAAAAGAAGTCCAACAGATTTAACAGACAGGATCTGCCCGATGAAGGCAAATTGGGTAAGATCCAGTGTTTGAAGGTCACCTATGTCTTTATTTATGAGGTCCATAATGATATGTTCCATGGTCTTACAGATGTGGCTGGGCACGCTTTTGGGTCTGTAATTCCCCAGGTCTGTTGCTAGGCTACCCTTTGTGGATGGGAAAAACTGTTGCTGTTCTCCATTTCACAGCAACAAAGCCTATGGTTAGGCTATGATTGTAAGGGGTACTTAATGTTGACACTAGCTCGATGTTTTATCCTGTTTAGACGGCAGCCTGGGATGTTGTCTGGTCCCATAGAGATTGTGTTTTTTTTTTGTCTTGGACAAGGCTTTGAGGACCTGCTGTTCAGATATGTAGGGTGGGAGGGGGTTTGGGGGAAAGTTTGTGATAAGTTAGGAAGGGATAAGGGAGTGAATTTTTCACCAAACCTACCCGATAGCAGGATTGCTCTCTCTGGGGGGTCAGTGTGTGTGATGCTGTTGGTCACTATGCTTGGGTCCTACCTTTTAGGCTACGTATGTAGCGGTAAAAGGCCTTATGGTTATCCTTGGCTGTATTTGCTAAGTTTCTCTCAAAGGAGCCCTTAGAGGATTTGACAAGCTGTCTTATTTGCTTGTGGAGTCTGAGGAGGGTGCTTTTCCATTGTTTGAGCCTTGCCTTCATTTTCTTGGACAGCAACGTTTTGCATTTATTGTAAAGTTTGTTGATGCCCACAGTGGCAGCTTGTTTTTACCTGGGGCTCTAGCTTTGATTATTTCTGGTATAGCAGAGTTTATACACTTATGCAAGTGATTGCACAGGGCTTTAGTGCAAGCTTTGGGGTGGGGTTTGGAATGCATTTATACCTTCGCCTAGGAGGGTATAGTTTGCCTTGAAGTTTTTTATTCTGATTTCACCCTTTGTGAGTTCTTGCGTTAGTGCCAGCTCGAAGGTGACTGCTTTGTAGTCAGATTTAAATAATGAGTGTCCGACAGTTGTGGCAGTGTATCTATTTGACATGTTAGTAAGGACCAGATCTAGAATGTTTGCTCCTCTTGTCCAGGTATGAACAATCTGTTCCAGGGCCCTTGAATTAAAGTTAAGGAACTTTTGCACGAACAAGCTGAGGCTAACATAGGTTTCCCAGTTGATGGTGGGATAACTGAAATCCCCATAACCAGTGTGTTCAGTAACATTTCCATTGTCTCCAGGTTGGTCAAGTAGGCTTCGTATGTGTCGTGACCTATGGAAGGGGATTTATAACTGGTTATGACTTATAGCGGTCTTACCCACCGTAACCTGGACTTGGAGTAACTCCATGGAGTTGTCCAGTCTAACTAGAAGGGAGGTAAATTTATCTTTAATACAGATAGAAACATCACCTCCTTTGGTTTTCACAGGTTTACTTGGCGGTCTAAAGGTGTGGAAGGCATTGCAGCCTTGCAAGGCCAGGGTACTCTCTCAGCCCTTAAACCAGCTTTCTGTGACTGCACAAACATCTTCTAGTGAAAGAAGTGCTTCCAGGGAGTGCAGTTTTTGGTTTAGGCTCCTAGCATTTAGCAGCATGACCCTTATTTTGTTCTAGTTGGCTAATTTCACATCAGTAATTGTTGTTTTTGAGACCTTGGCTAAAAAGGCACTATGGGGAGGCAAGAGCCTTTGCCAGCATTCGAAAGCCTAGAGGTGCAAGGTGCAAACTGGCAAAGCAGCGAGGTTTGTTGACCATGGCTTCCCAGGCTGACAAGAACTAGATCCCCTTTGAATGACACCAAAAACAAAGCCAATTATTGACATCAATCATTTTTACCTATACTGAGGCATCATTCTAGGTCAGGGTAGTATGCTGCTCAAGGAACACATACTCGGAGAGCTCAACCATGTCTCTCTTCATATACTCCAGTGAGATACATCTCAGGTTGTTCACACCAACATGAACTATTACAGAATCATAATGGTATTTGTTGCTGAGGGACCAGAGTGCATGCATGATCTGAATCTTGGCACCAGACAGGCAGTTGACAGTGACTTTCGCCTTGTCCAACCTGGTGAGTTGGACATCCGTGTGTCTCACTACTGAGTCTCCAATTAAAAAAAAAAAAAAAAAAAAAAATTTTCTTGTAAGTGTGTCGCCTTACGGGCTTGGTGGGTGAGACACTGGTGTTGCTTTGTGTCGTGGCTGCTGTGGGGACTGTATTAGTTGTAGCAATCTTGTGTTTTGTAGGTCACTGGTGTTTAGTTAAGTTTTTCAAGAGAACTTCCTCATATGTAGATTTTTGTGATGGATGCATACTATCTGCATCAGTAATAGTACTATATGGATATATAGTGATAGGTGGGTTGACAACCTCTTCCGTGTTACTGTTCTTAGTGTGAGGGAGCATGGACTCAGGATTCTTGGGTGTAGATACATCTATCACACTCTGTACTATATTGAGTTAGTAGAGGGTTGTCGATGTACATGAGGCAGTTGCTACACTGCCTCAAGAAACCCAAGTCCAACTGTACGTAAGACTAGGTTGTAAACTGTTGTCACTAGGGGGTGGCTTTTCAGAATCATTCACAGAGGAGCTCAGTGTTTTTTTGCTTTTTTTTGCTGTTGGTTAATATGTTACAGCTCACTAGCAGTGTTTCTTTGACAAGGAAAGTGCTAAGGATAAGGGTTATACTAATGTACTACAGTAGTATCCAAGGGAAAATTGTTGAATTTAACTGTCCAGTTTTGGCGCACAATTGCATAGCAATGAAATCAGAAACCTGCTCAAATGGAAGGCCTAAATACCAGAAGCTAAAAAACTTTAAAAAGATTCAAAAGGATGAATGAGGATGCTTATTCTAAGTCCTAGACTGACCTCCCTTTACCACACAGGGTTCAGTCGACACAATCCTCTCGCTAAAATGCAAATAGGCTCCTTCCAATCCAAGATGGCCTGGAAAATGTGCTCAGAACAAACAACCACTACAAACAAGCCCAGATGCAGCAAGCCTGTATATGGACTATGCTACAGCTAGTAGCAACCTTAGTTTCAGTGGGAAAGACTAGAGAATGTTTAACACAGCAGAAAAATAGAAGTGAGGCACTAAAAAAACTTGTAAAACAGAAGAACTCAGCAAGGAGACTCTAAAGAATGTTTTAAACAGCTAAAAGATCAGTCATTTAAACACCGCTTGGCGGGAAAACCAGAACAAGCAGAACAGATAGCTACATAATAGTACTAAACATGACCTTGTAGACACACTCCTCAAGCAGTTTAAAAAGAAGTTATGTACTCACCATAATGTTCCATCTGTGTTGTTGGCTTTCATTTGCTCTTCAATCTATGGGTTTTGGATCCAAACATTGGATCCAACTTGGCCACATACCAAAGCTCCAGGCTCCAACATCTAAGCTCCTCCCCTCCATATCCCTCAGATAGAGTGTGCTGCAGCTTAATATATCACACAATCATAATACAAGTAAACAGGAAGTCATGCAGGAATGCTTCAGGAGCTCAAAGGACAGAAAGATTAGTTGTCTAAAATCTTACCATAACCATAGATGTCCTTCTCTTCTATGTTGCAGTATTCTCACTTGAGGGATCCTCCGCCTCAGGCAACCCAAATATCTAGCTCCTATGCAAAAGCTTAAGCCTGCTTGCTGTAAGATGCATGGACCATAAATGTGACGTCTGCATGCACAGACCTCACAACTGACTGCCCAGACAAGACAACAGTTTAAGGAGGACAATGAGGCCATCCACAGAAGGAAAACTTCATGAAGGGGGACAGGAGGGAGGGCAGGAATACTGCAACATGGAAGAGAAGGACATCTATGGTTATGGTAAGATTTTACACAACTAATCTATGTCCTTCTATTCTCATGTTGCAGTATTCTCACTTGTGGGACAGTATCACAGCTCAAGCAGAAGAATGGGTGGAGGAAGCAGTCTCCAGGAAATCTTGGAGGATGGCCTTTGTGAATCCTGCCCTGGCTCTGGAGATGTTGTCCAACTTGTAATGCTTGGTGAAGGTATGTACAGAGGACCATGTGGCTGCCTCTAGGATAGTAGCCATATCCAGGCCCTTGAAGAAAGCCCCAGAAGAGGCCACTGCTCTAGCAGAATGGGCTTTTACAGAGTGGGATAAGTCTTTGCCATAGAAAGAGTAACAGAAGGCAATAGTCTTGCATATCCAGGAAGATTATAGTCCATTTAGATGCAGCTTTTCCCAGGGCCCTGGGATGGAAAGATACAAAGAGATGATTGGACATTCTAATGTTCTTAGTCTTGTCCAGATAAAACTGTAGTTGTCTGTGGACACCAAGGGAGTGAAGCACTCTCTCTCATCACTTTGTGGAGAAGGGAAAAAGGTGGGTAAGTGACTAGACTGGTTGAGGGAGAGTTCATTGACCATTTTGGGCATGAAGGAGAGATTGGTACAAAGAGACATCTTGAGATAGAAATCTTTGTGGAAGACAGTGTAGGGTGGAGAGGCCATGAGTGCTTGCAATTCATAGACTCACCTAGCTGAAGTAAGGGCTACTAACAAGACAGTCTTCCAGGTACACATCTGTAAAGAAGCAGAGGCAGTGGTAAGTTTTTCCAGAACACAGTTCAAGTTCCAAGGGGGGGGGGGGGACTGGTTTTCTAGGTGGTCTGATATGGAGGACTCCCCTTCAGGAAAAGTTTGACTTCCAACCAGGGAAAGCAGTGGTGGGTCCATAAGTAAGCAGGCTGAAATGGCAGATAAGTGCATTTTCACTGAAGAGTATGAAAGTTCTGATTTAAGAAGCTCACACATATAGGCTAGGACTAGAGGGACATCCACTTTAAAGGGATCTAGTTGCCTTTGAAGACACTAACTGGAAAAGCTTTTCCACTTATTAACACAGGCTCTCATGGCAGTGGGTTTCTTGGCCTCTAGCAGGATAAAAAGCACATTCTTCAAATAAAGGTGTCTGAAAGAGATCAGAAGTTTATCACCCACAGGGTTAGGCTTAGGGTTATCAGATGTGGGTGAATGAGGGATCTCTTCTGCTGGGTGAGTATGTCCACCTTGTGAAGCAACTTGTGTTGATTGCCCTTGGAAAGAGATGGAAGAAGGGGGAACCAATGCTGCTTTAGCCAATAGGGAGCCACCAGCAAGATTTTTTGGCTTGTCCTTCTGGATTTTTAGCAGGACTTTCTGAATGGGGGGGGGGGACATAAAGGAACAGCCCCTTCTAAGAAAACGAAAAGGCATCCACTCTGCAAGCTAGTGAGGAGGGGATTCTGGAGTAGAAAAGCTGACAATGTGAGGGGAGGCAGAAAAGCTGAAGTTGTCTGTTGTGAGGGGAGGCAGAAAAGTTGAAGTTGTCTGTTGTGAGGGGAGGCATACAGATCTGGGGGGGGGGTGCACCAATGGTGGACAATATCCAAGAACACATCTCTGTGTAGCATCCACTCATGATGTTGAGAGAAAACTGTCAAGGGCATCTACTTGATGGTTGTCTTGAGATGGAATGTATACTGCCTGCAGAGTTGACATTGTACTGGGTGGTCAGCTCCCATACCAGTGTTTCAAGCCTGCACAGCAAGTAGGATCTGCCCCCCTCAGCTGGTTGATGTACAACATCACAGTTATGTTGCCTGTGAAGATTTGGAGGGCCAGACTATCAGTGGAAGGAAGGTCTTTAGGGCTAGAAGGAAGGAAGGTCTTTAGGGCTAGAAGGAGAGCAGTCATTTCCCTCTCACTGATGTGCTTTTTCTGGAGGGAGGGCTCCCACAGAGTCTGAACCTTGAGACCGTTCAAAGTGGCCGCCCCCACCCTAGATCCGTGGCATCTGTGTGCATGAATTGCACTGGTTTGGTGGACTGGAGAGGGAGGCCTGGATTCCGGTTAATTTGATGAATCCACCACCTGAACTCTGTCTTTAGGCAGGGTAGGAAGGGCACCTGGAATTTCAAGGGGTGGTTGTTTTGGGACCAGACATTTTTCAAGTACCACTGAAACTTCCGCATGTGTAGCCTTGTCAGGGGCAACATAGGAAGAGTATCTGCCATGAGGCCTAGAGCCCAGAGGAACTGCCTGGCCGAGAAGTGGATGACAAGAAGTAACTCCTGAAACAAACTGCTGAAGGAGGAGACTTTGTCTTGTGGAAGGAAAGCCTTCATTGTCTTAGGCTGGAGTGAGAGGATTTTGACAGATTGAGAGTAAACCCCAGACTCTGGAGAAGGGACATAGTGAATTCTAAGTGAGCCCTGAGAGTACTGCCTCTTCTGCTAGAATGAGGTCATCCAGGTAAGGGTAAATTTGGATGGTTTTTGTTCTGCAGTAGGCTATTTCTGGGGTGAGACACTTTGTGAAGACCCTTGGTGCAGTAGATAAACCAAAGGGCAAGGCAGTAAACTGAAAGTGTGACGATGGCACAGCAAAGCGTAAAAACCTCCTGTAGTGTGAGTGGATGGGGATATGGAGGAATGCCTCTTTCAGGTCCAAAGTGGCCATGAGCAGAAGAAGAGTTTGCAGGGATTACATGCAGAAGGATGGAACCTGCATGAATGGGTTTAACAGGGACAGGTCCAGGATGGACGTCCAAGGGCCATCCTTTTTGGGGACCAGAAAAAGCCTAGAGTACAACCCCTGTCCTTCTTGGTCTGTGGGGACCCTCTCCATGGTTCCTTGTGAAAGCAGATCTTGGGTATGAGGTGGAGCTGCTTTTTTGGGAGGAAAGGGTATGCACTGTGGTAGGAGTTTTTCCTGCTAGGTCATAAAGTATCCTTTTCTCACTATGGATAAAACCCAGCGGTCTGAAGTGACTTCTTGCAAGGAGGGGTAGACACAGTGAGACAGGAGGGTGGAGAGGGGAAGGTGGCTTAGGCAGTTACGCATTGTTGGGCCTATCTGGAAAGGGCCGCCTGGGGGTGGGCTGTGCAGAGGCAGTCCTGGGGGATGCGGTTTTCCCTAGACCCTTCCTGTGTTTTGAGGAGGGGGAAGAAGGGGCAGGGGCCCTCAGGACAAATGAGGGCTTAGCAGGGTAGTTTCTATAAAACTTAGGAACTGGTGAGAACAAATGTTTGAGGTCCTGGAGTTCCTTGCTTTTTCCTGTAGGTTCTTAAATAGTTCTGTGGACTCTTTGCCAAACAGGAATTTGTTGTTTAAGGGTGCATCCAAGATTTTGTTTTTAAAATCATCACAGAGTGGCTGTAATCTGAGCCAGGAGCATCTGCGCAGTACAGAAGCTGAGGCAGCAGATCTGGCTGAAGCCACAACAGCATCATAGCTGCATTTTATAGTATGCCTGGCAACTTCTGCTGCTAAGGAGAGCTTAGAGATCACTTGGGGTTTAGTAGGTGAATCAAGCAAGTAAGTTGCCTGGGAGACCAAGTCTAAGGCATATTTAACCACGTGAATCTGATAATTCATGGCTCTAAAGGCCAGGGTGGAAGAAGTATAAATAGTTTTCCCCAGTCTGTCCATGACCTTACTCTCCTTGTCGAATGGCAGAAGGGATGAGATGGGGATTTGCCTGGACTGTCTGTCGAGAGCCACTGCAATGACAGCTAGGTTTGCCATGGGTGGTTTAATGAGGTACTTGCGGTCAAATACTTTGTAAAACCTATCCGGTCTTTTAGGAGCTGGAGGCTGTGATTCAGGGGTCTTGGATGCTGAAGCAAACGCATCTCGGAAGGCTGTAATTACAGAGGGGATAGCAGAAGGAGTGGGGGACTCCATCTGTAGGAGTTCAAAATATCTCTTCTGCGCCTCCGTCATTTGAGTGGCATCCCACTTGAAGTACTCCCTCATTTTGGAGATAGTTTCCCCAAAGGTAAAATCTTCAGGAGGGGAGTCTCCTTCCAAGGAATCCTCATATGGAGAACAGTACTCCAGGGGAGAAGCTATCTGGGAGGTGTATGCAAGAGATTCAGAGGTGGTGGAATCTTCTTCCTGGATGTGGGCAGGTTGAATGGAAGTAACTGAAGCTGGCCTAGGGCTGAGAGTAGGCAAGGCCGTAGCAAGTGAAGCTGTGGGCCAGAGGGACAAAGGACTGGGAAAATGTTTGTCAGTCTGGCTGTTCTTCAGTAGTGGAGAACTGATGCTTACACTTGTGTTTCCTTTTTAGAGTCATCTTAGTGACTGTGAAGGAGAAGGCTTAGTATCAGGCATCAGGCCTGTGGGAGCGCGGCCTAGTTCTGTCACCAGAGACGGATGTCCAGAGAAGCCTGGTTCCCCCTCGACATCAGCCAGAGCAGATGCCACAGTAACCTCTGTGGACGTGTCTGCTGGAGATTCACAGGTGGCTTACATCGATGTACCTGCTGAATTCGCCAGTTCATCTGGTCATCCTTCAGTCCCTAGATCGGTAGCTGGTGGGACGTCCGATGTCAGAGGGGCAGTAGTAGTAAGCCTTGAAACCTTGGCCTTCTTTTTAGGCAGCTCCACTTCGATGGCCGATTCAGGTTCCATACCTAGGGCTAAACGCTTGAGTCGTTGGTTTTCCACAAATAGTTTCAGGGCTGCCAGACAACTGTGTAGGGTTTTTGGGACAAATGACTAACAAATGCTACAGGTCATATGGTTACGGGATTGGCCTAAGCAGAACAAAGTTCATGGAAATCCTTGTACGGAATCTGGCAGCCGCATTTACATTTCCCCTTTCTAGATGACATCTGTTAGATAAGGAGCAACAGCAAACCAAGCCTAAGTAAAATAAGAAAAATTCCCCAATGGGGTACTCATCTGAAGATGTCTTCTGTAGTGTGCAGCGAAGGGAGTAAGCTGACGTTTGACTGCGGCAGGGGATTTCTGAGGTCTGTGCATGCAGATGTCACATTTATGGCCCTGCGTGTGACATCCCACGTATCTTACAGCAACCAGACTTAAGATTTTGCATAGGAGTCAGACATTCTGAAACTCTTCATTTCCTTTTCTAATTCCAGGTTGGGTAATCCAGTCTTCAGAGATGAACTTTGTTTTGCTTAGGCCAATCCCGTAACCGTATGACCTGTAGCATTTGTCAGTCATTTGTCCCAGATTTAACCCGGGGATCACTGCACTGGCTCTGCTGGACAGTGGCGCAGGGAACCAATGGCTCTGCTGGACAGAGGCACAGGGAACTAATCTAAGGGGTGGCGAAAGCCAACACATTCTGGCTAGGCTTATAAATGCCCTTGGGCAGATAGCCTAGCACTTACCTATGAACCTATTCGGGTCACATGAGGCAGAGGATCCCTCAAGTGAGAATCTGCAACACGAGAATAGAAGGACATCAGAGGTATCTGTCAAAAATTTTCTGTTAGGTCCTTCAAAAGGCAGGGGGATGGAGGGAGGGAAGGCTGTAGAGCAAATGAGACACAGCAACACGGATGGAACATTATGGTGAGTACATAACTTCTTTATCTGATGTTGTTGCCTTCATTTGCTCTTCAACCTATGTGACAGAGTGCTCCGCTACAGAAAGAACTTGGGCAGCCCTAAATGAAGGATATTCCAGAGCACAGCAGAATCAAAGCATGCCCTGTTCCTATAAATAATGTTGCGTCTGTAATGGGAATTAAAGGTATGATGATTTAACCAAGCAGCAGCTGCACAAATTTCATCAATGGGAAGTTTCTACCAGAAGGCTGAAGAGGTAGAAAAAGATCTAGTAGAATGGGCCTTAATGTGGCACAGGAAGGGGGGCTGCTTAGTGGAATACACAAGTTTAATACAACTAGCTATCCAATCAGCCAGGGTAACCTTGGGTGACTGGATTACCCAACCTGGAATTAGAAAAGGAAATGAAGTGTTGGTCAGACTTCCTAAAGGTTTTGGTCCTATCTAAATAAATGTGGAGCTGTCCATCTACATCCAACATATGAAGCAAATACTCTCCCTCGTTTTGAAAATTAGAGAAGAAAACAACCAGATTGCTAACTTGGTTTTCAGAAGCGACCTTGGGCAGAAAGGAAGGGTTAGTGCACAAAGTAACTCTGTCCTTGAGAAAAATCAAACATGGAGCCTTGCAAGGCAAAGCCTGTAACTCAGATACTCTCTTGGATGATGTGACAGCCACCAAGAAAATTGTTTTCTAGGTCAGAAACTATAACTCTACCTTAGCTAAAGGTTAGAAGTGGGGTGAAAATAAAGCCTGCAAAACCAAGGTGAGGTCCCAGGGAAGCGCAGGGTCCTTAATAGAAGGACATGAAAGGTACCTTTAAAGAAGGCCTTGAACAATTTAGATGATGGTAGACAGAAATAATTTCCCCCCATGTGAAAATTGGAAATGGCCACCAGTTGCACATTCACCGTTGAAAAACTAATCTTGTTACTAAACAAATATGCCAAGAAGTCCAACACAGCTGAAACCAGTGATGAAAAGGGATCTACGACTGTTCTGATGAACTCAGATGGATAACCTCTTCCACTTACTATTGTATACCTTCCTCTTGGATGGTTTGTGTGCCGCAATCAAAATTTTCCTAACTGGGGAAGAGAGCCCAAGAGTTCTAGCCATCATTGAAAGTGAAGTAACCAAGCTGTTAGTTTCAGGTTTGGAAGATCCGGATGGGAGTGTTCCGAGGGATGGGACAACAGGTCTGCAGAAGTGTCCAGAGTCCAAAGTGGACCAACTAGGTGAGACCAAAGGAAGGGGAATCAAACTTGCTGGGGCTAATGAGGATGACTTGGCACTTCAATCTCTGAGCTTTCTGCAGAAATTTGGAAATGAAAGGAAGAGGAGGATAGGCAAAGAGCAGACTGGGCAGCCAAGCATGGACTACAGCTTCTCTCAGTGACTGTCCCTGAGGAGGGATCAGGGCAAAAAAACTTGCTGTACTTGGTGTTGGAGGGAGGCACGAATAGAATGCAGCAAGGTTGACCCCATCTCTGGAAGATATTTGCGACTCAAGGATTCAGAGACCACTCAAAGCACCAGAATGGTCCTGCTGAGCCCGTCTGCCAAGATGTTCAACTTCCCCGGAATTTGCGTTGCTATGAGAAAACTGGTGGAAGGATCACCCACTGCCACAACCTCATGGCCTCTTGACATAAGGGGTAAGACCTGGTTCCTCCTTTCTTGCTGATGTACCATACCACTGACATGTTGCCTGCATGAATAACAATACTTTCCATTGGAAAAGAGAAATGAAGGGCTTGCAACACAAGAAGCACCACCTCTCATCTCCAGAACATTTATATGCAAATTGGTCTCTAGGGAGGACCACGTCTTGGACCATTTGTCCCAGATAATACCCCCCACCCGATACACGAAGCATCCATGGTCACAGTAGCTGTGGAAGGAGGTAGGATGAATGGGCGGCCCTGGAGATGATAGTCAGATTAGGTCTACCAAATGAGAGACTGTTTGCAAGCTTGAGAGATCCTGATTGGGTAATTTAATGGGAAGTGCAGGAGAGACTAGTGTACGGCTAAGGTCCATTGAAGTATTCTCATGTGCAGGTGAGCTAATGGCACCAGGGTGACTGTGGCCGCCATAGACCCCAAAGGCCTTAGGGCAAGACTTGCTTGGGGGGGGATGTCCATTATCAGTTTGACATGAGCTCTAAGGTTGGAAATCCTGTCTGAAGGTAGAAAGGCTAGAGAACGAATCATCTCCAAATGTGCTCCGATGAAGTCTATTGGACTGGGTGAATAGGAGACTTTTTTGGTTTGACAGAAATGCCCAAGGTCGAGGCTAGATGGAATAGGTATTCTCTGGCTTCTAGAAGTTGATGCCTGGTGGGAGCAGTTAGGAGCCAATTGTCTAGGTAAAGAAATACCTAAAATCCTTGCAGTCTCAGGTGAGTTGCCATGACTGCCATGCATTTGGTGAACACCCTGGGGGCTGTGGTGAACTGATAGCGACTGGCTCCCAGCCCGAAGCAGAAATACTTTCTGGAGTGCCTTTTCATCTTGACGTGATAGTATGTATCCTGATGGTCTATACAGCACATCCAGTCGTCCTTCTGCAGGATGGGCAGAATGGACGGTATTGTGACCATTCGGAAATTTGAGTTGGCAACTGACTTGTTTAGAGTGGTGAGATCCAGAATGGGTCTGAGGTCCCTCATCTTATTGGGCACTAAAAAGAATCTGGAGTAAATGCCTGATCCAAATTGGTCTTGGAGGGACACTTTGGATGACTCTCTTTCACAGCAGCTTTGAAATCTCTAACTCTGCAGCCTCCCACTGACTGCGTAGAATATCGGGCAGGATTTTATTCAGTGAGGGTTTTTGTAAAAAGGGTATGGAATAGCCTTTGGCTATAATTTTCAACACCCAATAATGTTTTGTCTCTCTACACCCAACAGCCTGGGAAGCCATCAAATGCCCCCCGACTGCCTCCAGAGTAGAGCAGTTGGGTAATCCCTCAGGATCACTAATTGGGTCTGTTTGAAAGAATCTCGAGACCCTTGATTCATCGGACACCCTCTACCACAAGGGTGGCATCTGCCATTATAACCATTTCCCCTTCTACCTCTGAGAGGAAGGTCCGCCTTGTGAATCCTGTAAAGAACCTTGAGATTTATGAAACTGCAACATCTTACCTCCATGCTGGTTCCTGGAAAAGCTCTGTTGTGAGATAGAGAAGTATATCCCAATGGCAGACAAGTACTTTCCATCCTTTCCACTTAGGGACAGAGTGTCTTTAACTGTAGGGCTGAAAAGTGTCAATCCATCCAAAGGAGCATTAACAAAGGACACCTTATAAAGTTCTGAAAAGTCATAGCCAAATCCATGCATGGCATCTGGTGGCAATACCTGATCCAGCCAGCCGGGCAGCACTCACTGCAGCATGAAAGATCAACCTCATGGACATGTTAAAAATAGACTGAAAGGTGGCCATTCTTGAGGAAAAGGTCTTCAGTTTCTTGGCAGACATGGACCCTAGGACAGAACTAGAGAGCTCCTTAACTAAGTCCCTCTGCAGCCTACTTACATGTGCCATGTAATTCGGTGCTTGTAATGCAAAGGTCGATAAAGCGTAAACCTGCTTTCTGAACCTGTTCAAAGCCCTAGATTCCCTGTTAGGGTGATGGACAGTGGAGCTCTGCTGGGCCAGCTCCTGTTTGGTGCCAGCTGCAACCACCATGGCATCAATGGGAATTCCCTTAGTCCAGTGTCAGAAGGGGCACTAAGGATCTTAGGCTGCTTGGCAATTAGTTCCACTGTGTCCAGTTACTTCCACACCTGACGTGGCACAAGTTCAATAAGGGGGTCCTTGGGGGGGGGGGTACCCAAGAAATAAATGGATCTGACCCAAGAAATAAATGGATCTGACCCAAAGGCTTCCAGAAACACAGATTCCTCTGGGTTAGGGATTTTTGGAAGACCAACCACTCTTAGTGGAGAATTTCCATGATATCTCCAAAGGAGATATCCTCGAGTGGTGATCTGGGGGACCCTTCCCCTTCATTGAGATTGGTGTCCTCTGTGAGGGATTCTAAAGGGGAACCCAAGTGTCTCCTTTTGCACCGGTGTTACCAAGGGACCTCCTCAGTTTGGTGCTCCAGGGAGGTATTGGAAGACTCAGAGGATCCAAAAGGGAAGTAGACTGGAAGTCCTTTTAGGTAGGCTGTCCCAGAGGGAACAGAGTAGATGTCTCAGGTACAAAAGCTGCTGATGAGAGGCCAGGGTCCGAAGCAGGTAGACTCGAGCCTCTTCTGGGTGCAGACAAAACCCTCTCCACCACCTCAAACACCAAGGGAGATTGGGACACCATAGGCACCCCCACCAGAGTGAAAGCGTTTGACGGGGAAGTTCCCAGAATCCCAACTGCCCCTGGATCTAAGTGCAGAGTTGAAGCAGAGCTGTCAAATGCCAAAGCACCGAGAGGAAGTGATAGCTCTGAAAATTTTGTGGCCGATGTCAACTCCTCGGAACCAACTTCGAAGCTATGGCTCTGAAAGTCACTCTGCTCTGAAACAGTTGGAGCCGGGCAAGTCAGGGAGACTGGAGTCGAGGTAACCTTACCCAACACTTCGATGTCTTGACTCCAGGAAGGCTCAGACTCGATAATTCCTTAACCCAGATTGGAGAAGGAGAAATAGGGGTAAAGGTAGAAATATTGTTCATGGATCCAGGAGGGGAAAGAGCAGGCAAGATCCCCAGCTGGATTTGTGCCTTGAGAAATTTGACCATCATGCTATCCACCTCAGCTTCGGAAAGGCTTCGGGAGGACCCAACGGAAGAAGCAACAGATGCAGGCCTGAAAGAGGGCCTGTGCTGCTGCAGGAGATGGGACTTGGGTCTGGCTGTCACCAACTCAGGGGAGAAGCTTCAGCTCTGACGCAGAAGAGGATCCTGGATGACTACAGGATCTGGAAGTTTTGGAGGGAGGTTCCCCTGAATGACAGGATCTACTGGGGGATCTCTTCCTCTCCTTATATTTTTTAGCAGGGGTTTGAGCCCCTGAAGTGGATGGAGTGGCAGGGGAAGAACTAGGAATGCGTCCTTTCAAAATGAGCTTGTTGTGCCTATCAAATGAGTGCCTGCTGATTAATGCCAGCACATACTGAACAAGCAGAATCCAGGCAAGCTGCACCAAGGCACACCACACATTCGGAGTGCGCATCCGAGAATGGGATTTTGGGCCAACAGGTGTTGCACTTCTTAAAGCCTGCGGGTTGAGAATCAGTCACGCTGAAGAACAAACAGCAACCCACAGTGTACACACAAACACACACACACACACACACACACACACACACACACACACACACACACACACACACACAGAGAAATCCCAACAAACAGGAAAATTGTACAAAAAAAGGTTCTACAGAAGTTAAGAGAAACTTTATGTACACACACACATACACACACACACATATATATATATATATATATATATATATATATATATATACAGCTATAAACAGGTCGAAAAAAGGGTAGGGAAGGGAGGGAAGAAAAGAGACAAAAAACTCTATCCTAAAAAACCACTATAAAGAAGAAAGAGAAACTGGAGATAAGGAAGGAAATCTATAAATTTAAGCCAAAACAGCAAAAAATGTTTTGACTTGCTGACAAAAACAACCACGAAGAGCTCAGAGTGTGAGATACCTGATGCTTAGAGAAGCAGAGCAAACAAGATCTGAGGGATTTGGAGTAGAGGAGCATCATGGGTAGGAGAGGAGCTCAGATGTTGCAGCCTGGAGCTTTAGTATGCAGCTGAGTCGGATCCAATGTTCGGATCAGAAATCCACAGGATGAAAAGCAAATGAAGGCAATAACATCAGATCTTAAATTTAAATTACTGGTTCTATCAGCCTTACAAGCCTCATCTGTAAAAATGTGGGTGTTATAACTGACCTTAAAAAGCTGTGGTAAAGACTCTTATTTGAACTGACCCCTAACAGTTTGGCTTTGTGAAGGGTAGATCCTACCTATTTAACATGGTAAACTTCTTCAAAAGAGTTACAGCAGCTGCAGATAGTTGTCATGGAGTGCACATGTGGTGAAGGATTTCAACACCATTCCTCTTGCTGGCATCATGCATAAGCTAATTGCTTTAAAAACTGCTGATTGAGAGCCCAGTGTCCAAGTGTATTAGTTCTGGTTTAGGCACTTGGGCTTCAGGCCAGTTATTTTACATTAAGAAGGTTCGTGGTCTGCACTCTTGTGGAAGAAGAGGCTGGACTCTGCCCTTCTGAGCTGGGAATTTCTGGTTAAAGGTTTATAGTGCCTGAATATTTGAAATGTATCTTACTGAAATTGGTACACCTTGTTTGCTCTAGCATAGACTAGATCCAGGCCTGCTGAATCTAGCTTTGTTTATATGCTTGTTGTTTGTTTGCTTGTTATTTCCCTGGAAGCTAATTCCACCTAATACGTAACTTCTCAGCGCTTCTGTGGATCACTAGTGATAACTGCATTGCTTACTGTACTTATTTCCTTGTTTCACTTGAAAGAAAGTTACTGTTTGTCGTTTTTGCATTTAGTTACTTGTAACACATTGCACTCAAGTTACCTGGCACTTGCTCACTAAAGCAATTATACAAGTCAGCACTAAAAATTAAAAGCACTACACCCTCACTCCCCACTGGCCCTTGTTTTCAATTAAGGATTTCCCAATATTATTCTAGCATGTCCAAAGGTCAGTTGTCAATCTCCTCTCCGGTCCGGTCCAGCTGGTGAATCTGGGAATCTTGAGGCAATGTTATAACTGCCTCATGTACACAGACAACCCTCTCCTCCTCCCACATAACACAAATACTTGCGAGAGATGCAGCTATTTAGCCAAACTGGAGGCTGAGCTCTCTCAACTCAGGACTGGCAAGACCAGACAGGAGGAGAAGGCAACTACACACACCACAAAACCAGCCTCACATAATGCTACCACTCCACTGAATCAAACACAAACACACAAAGACATACTCGGAGGCTCTGAGTAAAAATTTACCTAAACAGCAGAGGCCTCCAAAGCAGACACCCAAACAACTGCTACCTCAAGACACCCCACAAGCAACACATAAACCACAAAAGCAGTGTGCAAAGCAGTCACAGCCCTTAAGGCCAAATACAACACCAAACATACTTGTCATAGGTGACTCCATAGTCAGACACACTGATGTCCCACTCACCAGGCTTAACAAGGAGAGGGTCACAGTAAGCTGCCTATCGGGTGCTAGAATCCGCCACATAACACAAGCACTCGGGTCACTCCACGGCAAGTACAAATATGACACAGTCATTGTCCATGCTGGTGTGAACGACCTGAGACGTACCTCCCTGGACTACATGAAAAGAAAAGTACAGTTTTGTACCTACCATAAATGTAGATGTTCGAAGATCCACATTGCTGCAGTCCTAACACTTGGGTAGTCCGCTGTCCCAGTCGGCCCGAATACCAAAGTATATGGCTGACGTCGGTCAAGGCGCATTAGTCTGACGTCAGGACGTCAGGGTACAAATGCGCATGACCGACGTCATATCCTCAGTCTTTTCTTGCCCCAGATGTCAGAAGACCCTAAAAAGATAAGGCCAAAACCAAAAAACACCAAACACTCCTGCACCAAATATATATACAATACATACAAATTTACAAGAGTATAACCCCACCCACACAACCACCCCTAAACACAGAGGGAAGGAGGGAGGGTAATTGGACTGCAGCAATGTGGATCTTGAACATCTACATTTATGGTAGGTACAAAACTGTACTATGTTCTTCATTCCACATTGCTGCAGTCCTAACACTTGGGTAGAATCCCAAAGCAGAGGTAAGGGAGGCTGGCAAATCATAAAGAAGCAGGAGCTGTCAACATGCCTTGCAAAATAGCTGTGGCAAAACCAGCCCTAGATTTAGAGTAGAGAGGAAGGTGGTAATGCTTAGAGAAAGTATGCACTGAACTCCAAGTAGCTGCCTCCAAAATATCCTTAGTTGCCACCCCTTAGAAATGCTGTTGAAGTGGCAGTAGCCCTAGTGGAATGAGGCCTAATCCCAGCTGGAATCTCCTTGCCATGATGGGAATAACAAAATGCAATGCAAAACCCAATCCACTTAGAAATAGTTTGTTTTGACACAGGCTTGCCCTGAGAACTCAAAGCAAAAGAAACAAACAACTGCTGAGACTGCCTAAAATCCTTAGTCCTGCTTAAATAATAACGCAACTGCCTGTGTACATCTAAAGTGTGCAAAATCTTTTCCCCTTATTTTGGGGATCTGCATAGAAAGTAGGCAAATGAATAGTTTGGTTTAAAGCCACACTAGAAACCACCTTAGGCATAAAGGAAGGATTAGTGCGTAATGATACCCTATCCTTATGGAAAATCAAAAAGGCTCAACCGCCATAAGGGCCTGCAATTCAGAAACCCTTCTTGCAGAAGTAATGGCCAACAAAAAGCAGTCTTCCATGACAAGTATTTCAATTCAGCAGTAGCCGAGGCTCAAAAGGTTGTAGAGTAAGTTTCTCCAACACAAAATTGAGATCCCAAGCAGGAGTAGGAGCTCTACTGGGGGTCTTATATTCTTTGCCCCTCTAAGAAATTGCTTGAACAAAGGATGAGAAAACAATGGTGGGTCACAATCATAGTGAGCTGAAATTGCTGCAGCATGAATCTTAATGGAAGAGAAAGACAAACCTTTGTCCAATAACTCAGTAAGATATTGAAGAGCCACACTCAAATTAGGCTCAGAAACCTCCAAATTCTTTGCTGCACTCCAAAATAAAAATCTTCCATTTTCTGCGTACACTTTCCTTGTACTAGGTCTTCTGGCTTCCATAATCACATTTAAAACTTGTTGAGGAAGTTGAGACCTGCTGTGTTTCAAAATAGAATATGCCAGGCTGTTAGATGAAGAGAGTGAAGCTTGACATTGAGTAGATGACCGTCCCTCTGAGACAACAGGTGCGGAATCAAAGGTAAAGGCCATGTAGGCTTCCTTACCAGACTCCTCAGTAATGGGTACCAGTGTTGCCGAGGCCAATCTGGAGCTATTAAAATCATCCTTGGCTTGTCTTGTCTGACCTTTAGGAGTACCTTTGGGAGAAGAGGCAGAGGTGGAAAGGCATACACATGAAGATTTTTCCAACTGAAAGAAAGAGCATCCACTTTCCAAGCTGTGTGATGAAACCTTTTTGTGCAAAACTTTGGCAGCTGGTGGTTTAGTGGAGAAGCGAACAGATCTATGTCTGGAATTCCCCATGACACTGTCAATTTCCGAAATACATGAAGATCCAGTTTCCACTCGTGGGGATCCATGATTTGTCTGCTTAACACATCTGCTAAGGAGTTCTGTGCTCCCGGCAGAAACCTTGCCTGAAGAGTTAGTTGCAAGCTTAGCGCAGTCTCCCATAAAATCATTGCTTGCCTGCATAGAGGGTAAGAATGTGTTCCCCCTTGTTTGTTGATGTACCACATGACAGTTGTGTTGTCTGTTAGAATCAACACCTGCCCTGGAAGAAGTAACTCCTTGAAAGCCATTAATGCAAACTGGACTGCTAACATCTCCTTCATGTTGATATGTAGATGCTGTAGTCTGGCAGGCCACTTGTCTTGTATCCACTTTCCATTCAGATGAGCTCCCCAAGCTATGTTTGAGGCATCTGTCGTTAGAATCTGACTCGCCTCTGGCCGGGTCACAGAGAGTCCCTTGTTTAGGTGACATTCCTGAGCCCACCACAAAAATTCCTTTTGAATGCAAGGTATTATTTGAATGACAGTGTCCAAATCCTGGCAGTGCTGTGTCCATACATTTATGAGATACCATTGCAGCTTCCTCATATGCAGTTTGGCATTGGGAAGCACCAGAATACAAGATGCCATGAACCCTAAGGCTTGAAGGACTGTCCTTGCAGTCAGCCCGGACTGAAGAGATAGTTGATGGAAGTAAAGGGAAAGATTCTTTTGTTTGTCCGGGGTTAAAAGGCCATCTGGGTTGCTGTATTCAGTCTCACACCCAGAAAGCACATGTCTTGAGAGGGTACTAGACTGGACTTTATTTCGTTCACAGAATACCCCAGGCATCTTAGCACTGCTATCACATATTCCAAATGCTGTAAAAGGTCTTCCTTTTCTTGAGCCAGAATCAGGCAGTCGTCCAAGTAAGGATAGATTTGTATTCCTTTTAGCCTGAAGTAAGCTATCACTGGAGCCAGAACCTTTGTGAATACTCTGGGCAGTAGATAAGCCAAAGGGCAATGCAGAGAACTGATAATGGGAATTCCCAGCTCGAAAACGCAGATACTTCCTGCAACTTAGTCTGATAGGTACATGAAGGTAAGCCTCCTTGAGATCAAGTTACCATCCAGTGATCTTTGCCCAGCAGAGGTAAAAGCTGTTGTAACGTCAACATTTTGAACTTGGGAATGTCCAGATAAGTGTTGAGGATAGATAAATCCAAAATTGGTCTCCACGTGTTCCCCTTCTTTGGTACTAGGAACAGGCGAGAATAAAATCCTAGGCCCCTTTCTGGCACAGGAACCGGCTGAATGGCCCCTATTTGGAGTAACAGAGAAATTTGCTTGTGAGCCTCTTTTCTTTGTAGAGGAGGAATGTCTGGCATGCCTTTGAAAGGAGGCAAGGTATGGAAATAAAACCTGTAACCGTGGTGAATGATATCCAATACCCATCTGTCTTGGGTAATTAAATTCCAATTTTCTTTGAAAAGTGCCAGCCTTCCTCCCAAAGGTGCTGCCAGACGAGAAAGCACTGGCAGCTGAAAAGGCAGGTCATTGGGTCTGTTTACGAAAGGACTGACCCCTGCCCTCACCAGAAGACTGAGCAGGTGAACTCCCTGTTCTAGGCCTAAAAGAACCTTGAGCTCTGCCCCTACCACGTCTAGACCTACTCCTAGACTGGGAATCATAAGCAGGATATGTCCATCCTTTAGTAGGCCAATTTCTACTAAACTTCGGAGGCTGAACCTGCAAAAAATCTTTAACAGTCTGCATAGACTTAGCCTTGTCCTCCATTTTCTTTAAAACTGCTTCCACAGGCGAACCAAACAACACGTCAGACTGTAACGGAGCATCCAAAATCCTTGTCTTAACATGCTCAGCTAAATTCTGATCCCTCAGCCAGGCGTGCCTCTGAAGAACAGAACCAGTGGCAGCCACCCTCGAAGAGGCCTGCACAGCATCAAAACCACATTGCAAGGAATGCTTACCCACCTGTTCAGACACATGAACCAAATCCTGCAACTCTTTACACTCAATACCTTCCGCCAGAGCATCCACCTTAGACTTCAATTGTGAAAGGAGATAATTTTGATATTTTAACATGTGAAACTGGCAATTCAAAGCCCTCATGGCTAAAGTGGAAGAAGTATACACCTTCTTTCCCCATCTATCCAAAGCCCTTGCCTCTTTATCAGGAGGAACAGGATTTTTAACAACAGAAGCCTTAACACCTTTAGGCCCCTGAGCAATAGTTTCCGGGTCTGCCCTAGGACTCTTAAAAAGATACTTATGAGCTTCAGGCACCCTATAATACCTATCTGGTTTAACTGGGGCAGGAGGCAAAGAATCAGGGTTCAGGGAAGCCTCTGCAAAAACATCTTCCACCACATCCAGAACAGGAGGTATAGCTAAAGGCCTATGCTGGGGTAAAAACAAAAATTCCCTAAGCCTCTTCCTGGAATCAGAGAAATCTTGACCTTCCCATTTAAAATGCCCCCTCATGGAATGAAGAGTCTCTGAAAAAGAAAAATCCTCAGGAGGAGAAGCCGAAGGAGTAGAATCATCCACATCAGAATCAGAATAAGGAGGATACTCCTGCAAGTCTTCAGCCGAAGACTCAGAAGCCTCCGAACACTGCTCAAAACTCTCAAGTTCAGGTTCCACCCGAGGCCTCTTATCAGGAGGGGGCATAGAACCTCTAATCATAGTAATCAAATCTTCTGCCATTTTAAGCATATGTTTCTTAGGCAAAGATCCTGAAGAACTAGGAGAGACCCCCACTGAAGTTAAACCTGGCCTGCCTCTCAAAGAAGCCTTGGAAACAGAAGGGGAGGGCCTAACCACCTTAGGAAGAGAGGGGAGAACAGCCACCTGAGAAGCCCCTTCAGCCTGGCCTACCTCCTGAGAGGACACATCCTGTAACAGTAAAGTCTCTCCCTGAGACTCCAAAGAAACTTCTTGCAGAACCTCCGGCTCCACTGAGCCTTCTAAAGAACCGACGTCCGGGACTGACGGTTCTTCCAACCTAGGCTTTGCTGCTTTGTCCTTGCGCTTTTTGGCCGAAGCGGGCGTCGGAGCATCCGACGGCATTCTATAATTACAACGCTTCCCAAAAACTAACCTGGCACAGTTTAATCTTCTCTTTATAGTGCGTTTGTTAAATCTAGCACAAGAGCGACAACCAACAACGTCGTGCTCAGGCCCTAAACAAGGTATACACAAGGTATGGTAATCCCTATGAGGTATCTGTTTCCCACAAGAAATACAGTTATTCACTTTTTCTGACATCCGGTTAAATACTGAGGCAAGAAAAAACCAAAATATTCCCAACGGGTACTTAGCCAACTTTGATTCGGTCTGAAACTCCGACTTCAGAAAATTTCAGAACGCCAACCTGCACTCGCAAAACTGCTTCTGCATCGGACCATGCGGCAAAAAAGACTGAGGATATGACGTCGGTCATGCGCATTTGTACCCTGACGTCCTGACGTCAGACTAATGCGCCTTGACCGACGTCAGCCATATACTTTGGTATTCGGGCCGACTGGGACAGCGGACTACCCAAGTGTTAGGACTGCAGCAATGTGGAATGAAGAACATCATAGAGGAGCTCTCTGATTATGTAGCCCAGGCAGGTATGACCCTAACCCTGAGCAGTATCCTTCCTTCACCAAGAATGATGCCACAATATAGAGACAAGACGATCAGCTTTAACAATTGGCTTAATGTCTGGTGTCATTCAAAGGGGATCCAGTGTCTGTCTGCCTGGGATGACATGCTTGACAAGCCACGCTGCTTCACAAGGGACGGCTTGCACCTGTCACCCCTGGGATTCCGGATATTGGCTAAGGCTCTTGCCACCCCCATAGTGCCTTTTTTAGGCAAGGCTCAAATTCTAAACCTACCACCCTAGAAAACAAAAATGGGAAGAAACTGAGGGTAATGCTGCTCAATGCCAGAAGTCTAAATCTCAAAATGCACGCACTCGAGGCCCTTCTCAGTATGGAGAACATCGATGTCTGTGCTGTAACTGAAACCTGGTTCAAGGCTCCTGAGAGCACCCGGCACTATTAGGCTTTACCTCATATCATGCGTTCCGCCCCAAAACCCGGACCACACCACAAAGGAGGGTGTATCCATATTCATAAAGGATACCCACACCTCCAGGTTGGTGGCAACGCAAGCTCGGAAACCATCCAGGTGCAACTAACCATAGGCAAAACTGCTCTACAAATTGTAGCATGCTACAGGCCACCCTCTCAAACTCAGGAACCCCACACAGCCTTCCTGAAGACACTGGAGGGTATAAATGTATCTCCAAACACCATCATATTGGGTGACTTCAACTACCCGAATATAGACTGGGAACATTACTCAAGCCCTAACTTTCTAGCCCAACGGTTCCTGGAGTTCATAAATTCAAATGCCATGGAACACCTAGTCACTGTTCCCACGAGAGGAGAAAATATACTAGATCTCATTGTCAAAAACATGGGGACAAAATGCTCCACACCGGAAGTATATCCCTCATTAGTTTATGATCAGATCTCACCAATCTCACTGGAAATCCACATCCCGCCCCCACCCCAAACAAAAAAGACCATAGTGAAGAACTTCTCTAAAGCAAACTTCACACTACTCAAGACTGGTGTGGTATCCTTCAAGGCCCCTGAGCCAGTGGAAACCACAACCCAAGCTGCGGAAGCCCTTACAAATGCCTTCTATGAACACCTCCAGGACTGCATGGACCAGGCAATCCCAAATAAAACCAAGACTCTTTCCACAAAGGGCAAACGTCCGTCTGGTGGACCCCAGCCATTAACAAACTTTACAATAAGAGGAGAAAGCTATTACATGATAGAACAAAATCCATAAAAGGGAAGTCACTCCTGATCATTATTAGTAAAAAATACGAGCACTCATAAAATCAACTAAGGCCAATTTTGAGAGAAAAATTGCCATGGATTCAAAGGACAATCATAAGGCCTTTTTCAGCTATGTTAGGAACCTGGGTGGAAACTCCCAGATATGCTCAGGATTAGTCCAACATGATACAAAATCACTGAACCCACAGACATTGCCAACATACTGGCAGACAGGTTCAGTGCAAACTTCACCCCCTTCTCCCCCCCTAAAGGAGAGATAACTATCCCAGCCGAGTGTAGCCTCCCGGACATCTCAAATACAAGGTGAAAGCTGCTCTCTCTAAAGCTAAAAACACAGCATCAATGGGACCGGATGGTGTCCCCGGCTGTGTGCTACACGAGCTAAATGAGGAATTAAACCCGCACATAAGGCAGCTGTTTAATCTCAGCCTTACCACAGAATACGTGCCCAAGGAGTGGCGTACGGCAACTGTGGTCCCACTCCACAAAGGCGGCGCCTCTACGGACCCTGGTAATTACTGCCCCATAAGTTTAACAAGTCTAGTCTGCAAAGCTATGGAGAGGATCATAATGGAGCTCATAAACAAAGATATAGGGGACTTGCAGACATTGGACCCGACCCAGTTTGGCTTTGTCAAGGGAAGATCATGCCTTTTGAACTTGGGCGACTTCTTCGAAACAGTCACCAAGGCCATTGATGAGGGAAAGGCAGTCCATACAGCCTACCTTGACCTTGCAAAGGCTTTCGACACAATACCCCACTCGGGTATTGTAGAAAAACTTACCAGCTTAAATGTAAACCCATATGTCACAAGATGGGTTGCAAACTGGCTTAAGGACAGAACCCACAGGGTTAGAGTTGCTGGCGCTATGTCAGACTCCAAGCCGGTCACAAGTGGTGTCCCACAGGCTCGGTCCTTGGCCCCCTATTGTTTGGCATCTACTTCTCAGAAGTACAGGCCAACATGGGAGGACTTTGGCTGACAAAGTTTGCAGACGACTGCAAACTGGGTGCCATAGTGGAAAGTGCATCGGACACGGATATCCTTCAGAAGGGACTCACGGAAACAGATAGCTGGTGCCAGAGCCATGGCCTGAAGTTAAAACGCCAAAAAATGTATAGTCATACCCTTCGGGAAAAACAAGGTAACCCCAAGCTACCATATAGGTGGCAATCCACTAAGCACAGAAGAGGTTATCAGGGACCTGGGGACCCAGGTTGACAGTGGCCTTTCTTTTGACACTCACGTTGCTAAAGTGGTTAGAAAGACCTTCTACATTGCCCACCTGATCATGAAGGGATTCACATCCAGATCTAGTGAGGTCATTGTTCCCCTGTACTCTTCACTTATCAGACCAATGATAGAGTACAATGCCCCATTCGGGATGTATCTCACCCGACATCTGCAGCAATTGGAGACACCCCAAAAGTTCCTCACCAAAAGGATAAAGGGACTCCAAAATCTGTCATATGCTGCCAGATTGAAGAAACTCCAGCTCTATTCAGTCGCATACCGTCTGCTCAGAGGTGACATGTGCCTGACATACAAGGCCATGTCCAACCCGGAATTAATGGACATGCTCCACCTCAAAAAATCCAAATCCACCAAAACCACTAGAGCAAGCGACTTAAACCTTAGCACGGATATAAATAGGACGTGCTGGAGGGATAGATTTATCACTCAGAGACTCCCTATGCTGTGGAATAAAATCCCGGTCCATGTGAGGCAGAGCACCTCGCTGACTCTGTTCAAGAGAAATCTAGACCTGCGGATGGGAGATCGTAGGTTTACCCCGGGAATCCTCTCTGTGTCACTGCTGGACAGAGGCACAACAAACTAATGGGCACAGTATTTTTTCATATAAGGGGTGGCGTAAGCCACAAAAATTTGGGCTAGGCTTATAAATGCCTTAGGGCAGATAGCCTAGTATAAACCTATGAACCTATGAACCCTATATGTGGCATGATGGATAACAGACTGGCTGAAAGAGAGCCCACACAGTGCAATTTGCAGGTGCCTCATCAGTAAGTATGAATGCGGCCAGTGGCATCTCCTTAGGGCTCAGTGCTGGAGCATCTCCTTTTTGGTATCTACTCTGATTTCCAAGCAGAGAGCCAAAACCTACTGACTTCAAACTGGAGGTTATTGTAAAGTCACAGTATGACACCCAAACTCTTTTGATTGAACTCCCCGTAGGAATCCCTTGGTGTACTAATATTAGCTCAAACCAAATGATAAAAGTGTAGTATCGCTTTTGGTAGACAACCCCTCCCCTCATTATACTGTACAGCCACCACACAACTACAAAATGAAAAATATGTCAAGAACCTAGACAAGTTGGCTGACAGCTCCTTCTCTTTTGACCATCATGTATCAGTTGTCAGGAAATCCTTTAATTTAATCAAACTAATTGCCAAATAAATATCCTAATGCTCTAAAAAAACAATAATTGTCTTAAAGTTGGTCAGGACAATAATGTAGTACAATGTCCCCTTTGGGATGTTTCTCATTAATCATAACAATTAGCAAGACCCTAAATGTTTCTAACCAAAAAGATCACAGGCCGAAAGTTCGAGTTATGATGATATGATGGAATCTCCATCACTTTATTCAGTGTCTTACAGACTTTTGAGGAGAGAACTGTCTTGCTTGGTACGCCATTAGAGAACCAGTTGTCCTGGATCTCATTTCTCTGCAAATCCAATATCTCCACCAGTACTAGAACCAGGGACCTAAATCTTCCTCAAAAGGTAAATACTGCACAGTGGAGAAGCATGCTTATAAGGCAGCATCTCCTAAACTTCTGGAATACATTTCCCCTACATGTTAAGTAGTGAGATTTAAAACATAAACAAGTGACTGGATGGATATTTACAAATTTAGTCTGGGATTTACTGGTATGGCCGTCCTGGAGAAAGGAGCTGCTGCCTGGGGGAGAATAATGGCAAAGCACGAATGATTGTTAAGATTTGTTGACTTTGGAATATCTATGAATCTAAACTGTTTTTATGGCTTACTCCCATAGCTTGTCAGATAATCATTGCCCACCTCCATGATGATTCTGAATATCATAAACTAGGTATAAGAGAATGAATGAATGAATGAATGAATAAATAAATACAGCAAAATGATTACTAGAATGAAAGTCAGTCTAGCTCTAGTGAAATGTACCTCCGTGGCAAATTCTGCTTAAAACAGGCTATTAGACAGCACAGCCAAAGCCTATCCTAGTACTGACTGGGTGAAAGGCAATAACCACGCCGGTTTGGACCAACCTACAGAAATTAAACATACCTCTTAGCTGTACAAAGTATGTATGTAAATGCAGTGTTATACTGTATATTTGTGTAAATTGTTATCGTGACTGTTTTTTTTATCTCGGGTGGTGGCTGCAAAGGGTCAAAAGACCAGCCCACTTAACTGGTAAATAAACAGCAATTAATGAATAAACAAACTATTCAGAATTTTGCAGAACATCCCTGATTCTGCTCAATATTTGTGCGATGTCCATTATAAAATGTCTGGCAAATCGCTCAGGATTACACCTCTCAACCCTCCAGAATTTCATAGAATGTCAAGATTTTTGCGTCATACTTTTTGGTATGTTTTTCATAAAATTTGCAGTTTTTCTGTCAAGCGATTTGAAGATTGTGTCCATTAAATAAGGAGACATTTGAGGGAGACTTCATATACTTCTGAAAATGCATGTCAATACAAAACCGGTTAAGCAAAAGTTGAGAGGTATGTAGAGGATTAGAGTCAGTAACTAATGTCATACATTTAAGTTTCATAATTCTATTAATCAGAAAATGCATGCTGATGCAAAGCCTGTTCTATTAAAATTTTAAACGAAAAATAATGTTTAAAAATTGCCCCATGTTTTGAGCGTTCATTCTCCTGCTATTTTTGGCTTTGTCCAAAATTTTTGAAAAAAGTTGATCAGTATTGCCTCAGAACACTTGCACAAACTTTTCTATAGTAACCATGAACCCGGGCAGCCAAAAAAAGATGATTTATCACTCAAATAGTCTTCTGGCTGTCTGACTTTGCATTTACCTTGGAAATGCCAATGTGAATGTTTGTGTGTAATCACTATTCTGGCAACAGTTTCAGGGCATATAGGGCAGCTGCTGAAAGACAGCCGCCCCCCCTCGCCTTATGGTTCTGGGACTCACGCTTATCAGTACAACTATTCAACTGGAAGTAGAAGTCAGAAGCATAGGTAACATCTTCAGCAATGGGATCCTTTGCAGAGGGATTACAACAGGATTTATGTATGTCATCAAGTAACTGAAGAAGGTTTGCCTTTGAGAAGTCCCCAAACACAAAGTGATTTACAGGGAGAAGTACCACCAGTTTTAAAAGAAAAGGTTACTAAATTCTTGCCTGATTTAATAAGCATGATGATATACATGGAGATGTGCAAGACACAGGACAAGCTAAAGGATATCTGGGCCCCTAGTAGGATTACTAACTATTTTTAAACGAGTGTTACCATTTACAATGTCAAGGTAGTGCGAGGCATGCCAACCATTTCCAGTGTAAGTCATCCAGTTTACAGATTGATAGTTGAAGTCCTCCAATAGAAAAGTCTTATGTTTAATAAGAATTTCAGCTGTTTTGTTAATAAAACTATCATGCTAAGAAGGGGACATAGAAGGTGTTCTATAACTAACTGTGAAGTAGTAATTAGTCTGGTTTATGGTGAGATTTGGACTTCTAGGAGTTCAAATTTGGGGTTCCAAGGAATCTCTCAGGATGTGATAATATCCTTGACAAATGCTGATACTCCATCACAACTGTCAGTATGAAGAAGCGATAGGCACTATACCCAGGAATAGAGGGAGTGCTTTCACTGTCCAAAAGAAAAAAAACTGTAAACTAATAATAAAACCAGATCCGAAGCAGGAAGGAACACCAGCTTTAATTAAACCACAAAACTGACTAAGCGCTTTCACCCACAGTTGGGCTTCATCAGAGTCAGTGTAAAACAGCACCAATAACATTTATATAGCAATTAGTGTCAATTAATTAGACAAATTATGTTCTAAACTGTTCGATACATTTAAACTCCTAAGTTCCCTTCAACAAAACAAATGGCCACTTAATATACTTGATTTAGTATCCAAACTAAAGCAACAGAAAAATTAGGAATAAAATTAGTAATAATATTAAAAATACATAGCTCACTCATTTTACACAATAAAAAGATAAAACCCAGTCACAGATTTAATATAAATAGACACAAAAAATGTGCAGATGTTATAAAAACTGTGATTTATATTTTAATACAGACGCTGTTGAAATATTGTCATTGATGTCTAGTGCATCGCGCCGTAACTGCCATAAACATTCCCTGACTTCCAGCAAAGTTTTAAGATCTCCACCAAAATCACATTTTGGCAGTCTGTCAATGACAAAAAATAAAAATCTTTTAAAATTGCTACAATACTTACTGTGGTTAAATAAGGCATTAGTGGATTTTTTAATTTTAATGTCCCTATTATGCTCAAGTATTCATAATCTCAACTTTCTTGTGGTCATACCCACGTAAAATGCAGTACAGGATAAACATGTAGTCACATACACCACCATACTTGTGTTACAGTTACAATACCCAGGACATTTTAATGTCTTCTTGTAACTGCATATCTGAATATATGATCCATCATTAATATATTTACAATTGCTACATGTACCATTTACCCATCCTACCCAGTCTCTGACTAGTTGTCACAGAAGTTTTTTCAAAAAGGTCTTTCAAATTTAGACCTCTACTATTAATAAACCTCGGAGCATAACCAATGACGTCTTTTAATTCCTGAGCGAAAACACTATCCCAAACAGTGTATATAATATTCTTAACCTTTATTCCTGTTGGATAATACTCAATAACCATACCAGAATGGTGATTCTGACCAGGGTTGTTTTTATGTGTTGTACCAAGATTTCGGTTGTTATCCAGCAAAATAGGCCTAAAGTCATTGGTTCTCCTTCTCTCAATTTCTTTGCTAACATTAGTTAATAAATCAGAAGGGTACACTCTCTTTCTGAACATATCCATCAATTTGTCAAGTTCAACCCTAAAATAAATATCTTGACTGACTATTCTGGACATACGTATCATCTGCACCTTGACTAATTTTTTCTTTTGATAGTCAGGGTGACAGCTGTCAATGTATAAATGAATTACTCTATGTCTTTTTACGAAAAATATTAGAATGCATTTGACCATCGTGCTTATATAACTGTATCTCCAAAAAAATTAATTTTGATCTTGTCGAAATGGCTTGCAAATTTTAAGAATGTTGTTGTCATTCAAACAGCCAATTAATTCATCTAGTTCATGCCTGGAACCCTTCCATAAAATAAGTATATCGTCCAAATATCTTAAATACGTCAGCATTTTGGACGTATACTCAGACTTAAAAACAAATTGCTCCTCCCATTCAGCCAGCGCAAGGTTGGCATAAATGGGTGCACATCTTGCTCCCATCGCTACCCCAGTCGACTGTTTATAATATTCACCATCAAACAGTACGTAGTTATCAAGTAGTACAACTGGTCTGTAACAGTGTATCTGACTAATTTGTTTTCTGTGATCCCCCACCAAATTGGGTTAGATTGGTTTAGTAACAGTTTAGCTAAACACAGTGAACTGCATCAAGTAATGAGAAGCCTTTTGGTGGATCTAATGGAAATTGTACTACTAATTAAACATTGAACATGGACATTAAAAATACAAAATCCACTAATGCCTTATTTAACCACAGTAAGAATTGTAGCAATTTTAAAAGATTTTTATTTTTTTGTCATTGACAGACTGCCAAAATGTGATTTTGGTGGAGATCTTAAAAATTTGCTGGAAGTCAGGGAATGTTTATGGCAGTTATGCCTCAATGCATCTAATGCACTGGGCAACAAGGACAATATTTCAACAGCGTGTGTATTAAAATATAAATCAGTTTTTATAACATCTGCAAATTTTTTGATGTCTATTTATATTAAATCTGTGACTGGGTTTTATCTTTTTATTGTATAAAATGAGTGAGCTATGTATTTTTAATATTATTACTAATTTTATTTCTAATTTTGCTGTTGCTTTAGTTTGGATACTAAGTGAAGTATATTAAGTGGGCACTTGTTTTGTTGAAGGGAATTGGTTACTTAGGGGTTAAATGTATTGAACAGTTCCGAACAGTTCTGTCCCATCAGTCTGACAAGCCTTATCTGCAAGGCCATGGAGCGTATTATCATGGAACTTATAAACAAAGACATTGGCAACCTTCAAACACTGGACCCCACCCAGTTTGGGTTTGTGAAGGGCCGATCTTGTCTCCTGAACCTGATTGACTTCTTTGAATCAGTCTCCAGAGCCATGGACAAGGGTAAGGTGGTCCACACAGCCTATCTAGACCTTGCCAAGCCCTTTGACACCATCCCCCACTCTGGAATCATAGATAAACTTACTAAGTTGGGCATTAATCCCTATGTCACCCAATGGGTTGCTAAATGGCTTACTGATAGAACCCACACTGTAAAAGTAGCAGACTCCAAATCCGGCTCCAGACAAGTGGAGTACCTCAGGGTTTAGTCCTGGGGCCGCTCTTGTTTGGCATCTACTTTTCTGAAGTACAGGTCAACTCTAAGGGACTCTGGCTAACAAAGTTTGCAGATGACTGCAAACTGGGAGCCATTATTGAATCCCCAAATGATGTGGATACTCTACAAAAGGGCCTTACAGAAACAGATGCTTGGTGCCAGAGCCATGGGCTCAAGCTCAATGCCAAGAAATGTAATGTTATCCCCTTTGGGAAAAAACATGTATCCATGAATTACCATATAGGTGGCAGTACACTAAACACAGAAAGTGTGATAAGAGACTTAGGGACACAGGTGGACAGTGGTTTCACCTTCGATAACCACATCGCCACAACAGTCAGGAAATCCTTCTATGTGGCACACCTCATCACGAAGGGCTTTTCATCCAGAAAAAAGGAAGTCATTGTCCCACTGTACTCATCCCTCATTAGACCCATTATAGAATACAACGCCCCCATTTGGTATGTACCTCTCAAGACATCTGCAACAACTGGAAAGGCCTCAGAAATACCTCACTAAAAGAATCACAGGCCTAAAGAAAATGCCCTATGCTGACCGCCTTAAAAAACTCCAGCTATACTCTGTCGCATATCGTCTACTCAGAGGCGATCTCTGCTTAACATACAAGGCCATGTCAAACCCAGAGCTGTTGGACATGCTACACTTAAAGAAATCCCAATCCCTCAGAGCTACATGCTCCAGGGATCTAAACCTTGTCATCACAATAAACAAAACATGCTGGAGGGATAGGTTCCTGACCCAGAGACTCCCCAGACTCTGGAATAGATTGCCCATACATGTCAAGCAGAGTGCCTCTTTGGACCTCTTCAAGAGAAACCTTGACGATTGGATGGGAGAAAGGAAATTCACCCCAGGGATCATGTCAGTCGCCCTGCTAGACAGGGGTCCAGGAAAGTAAATAATGTGGGAAGAAATAGCCAGGGAATTGTTATGGCTAGGCTTGTATAGGCCCTAGGGCTGATAGCCTAGTACCAACCTATGAACCTATGAACATAATTTGTCTAATTAACTGACACTAGCTCCTATATAAATGCTATTGGTGCTGTTTTACATGGACTCTGATGAAGCCCAATTGTGGGTGAAAGTGCTAAGTCAGTTTTGTGGTTTAATTAAAGCTGGTGTTCCTTCCTGCTTCGGATCTGGTTTTATTATTAGTTGGAGTGCTTTCACTGCTCTGAAAAAGCGTTTCTGTAACTGCACATATATGAATGTGCAAGTTGTAGGAGAGCCTTAAGTTCGTGCATTTTTTGTTAAGACTACTGGCACTGAAGAGCCACATTAATGTGTTCCAAATTAGAATTTACTAGGTTGAAATGTTTATCGGATGGACTTTGTCTAAAAGGCATTATGCAAAAGCCTTTGTAAGAGAGGTGCAGATGATCCCTGACAAAGCAGGCAGGATTGTCAGCCAACTCATCCCAAGCTGACAAACTGGATCCCACTAGATACCTGCTATATAGCCAATTATTAAAGCCAATTATCTTGTCTTTGAATGTTTGTACAATTCTGGATGATGGCAAAATATCACTAAAAACACTTTTTTGCCATTCCCCTCCAGGACCCACTACCTTTAGGCTGTTCTCCTTCCTCTTATACCAGGATCCTAAACTCATGGTCCTCAATCAGCCCTCAAACAAAAATGATTTTTATAAGGGGAGCTGTAGTACACTACATTCTTAGCTGCAGTACTGAGTGAGCTTGTCCTCATGCAGCCTTCTTGGTTATCCACATCCGAGCCCCCTGCCTTACACACTGTTTCCTACCAACAGGCTGCAATGGGAGGGAGAAATAGGGAGAAACTGCTGCCACCGACCTATGAGCAGTTTGGATTAATATTTTGTGCATTGCATTTCTGCTTTTGTCATTGGCAATATGCAGTGTGCAGTGCATGCAGTATGGTCAATTATACCCACTGTATGTGCTATTAAACCCACTGCAGTCAGCTAGATGACACTAGCTTTAATGCTGATAAGTTTGCAGTGATCTGCATCAGAGGCGTAGCTACCAAAAGGAAATAAATGGTAAAAAGGTCTGAGGTCTGTTCCCAATCTGGCATTCTTTAAGCCAATCTATGAGAAGAAAAAGAAAAGAAAAAGGTCTTGTGTCCGACCCTGATCTGGTTCTTTCCTCCACAAATTATGCTGTGCTTTTCAACTACTTAAGGGGGGAAAAAAGTCCAAGGTCTGGTCATGATCTGCCAGGTCCATGCTGCTTCCCCACCTAGAAAAAAAATAAACTTTTCTGTATTTTTAAACTGTAGCAAACAGTTTGCTACATTTGTAACATGCAGCTGCTACAGTTAAATGTACACACAAAGCACTAAAGTGTTTCCATTCTGCCAGCAAATGCCAGCACTGCATCATTGCACGTAAGAGTGATCACAATCGGCCAATTGCACCCAGGGTGGCTGCCTCCTTCTCTCCACCCCAGCTATGCTACTGATCTGCATGTCACACACATTTCTTCTACAGTGTTCCTGAATACACAACTTCAGTGAGATCAAACCACATCCGGAGTATCTCTGGCATTTATTATTGATCTTGACATGACAGTGGCTAGGCCCTGACCACTAAACTTACTTCATCCATCTTAACTTTCAGATCCAGGCACATTACATGAGCACAAAATGGTTGCTCTTCAGTCTGATATCCTGTATCTCTGCAACACTATGTTAACTGATCCAGTCTAACTTTGTCTAAGATGCATTCACCAGTATACCTACAGATAAGTGCACTACAGACTATCAATGACTTCCAGCACTGAGAGCTACTACGTTTTTGGCACAACTTTGTACAAACAGGTTGGCAGTTCAAAGGCTTGTACACCTGATGGGTTACATCATTTCCCCACAACCCCATTATCACATTTAAAGAAAGGAGTGAATCATGTAAAATATGCAAAATTTTTTGATTCTTACCCATTGCTGGACTGCACAAGTCGCCCACGAAAGTATTTACAAACTAGACAGACCATATTAAATCGGAATCTCTTCACCAATTCTGGGTCTAGTCTCTTGCTGAGAAGGTCCTCAGAGTTCTTAAAGAACAAAACTTTGTTCTTTTCACACCAAGTGTCAAAGAAGGTGCAGAACTCCAACCAAGATGAGAATTTCTTTTCAGAGATGTCATCCACCATCACTGTGTACTCCTGAGGGTGAGACATAAAAGACAGAAGTTAAACAGCAAATACCATCTTCCAAGCCATATTCTCTCATTATCCCTTCACATCATTTACTATGGTTCATAATCAGTTGTGCTACACCTGCAACACTATTGCCACATGCCCATATATTTTTCAAAATCTTGAGTTCTCACATGCTTATCTCACAATCCTAAATAACCTTTGAAATATAGAAATTCAGTCCTTCTCAGCACAGAATCTACATGTCTATGTGGTCTGGAATTCAACTTAAGTCACAAAGTCAGTCGTTTTCTTAGCACTTCTGCAGCAGTATATTCATATTACATTTTATTCTAATTTACTGCTTGTCAAGTATGTACCACCCAATAGGGATACCCACTGAATGTTTGGGGATTATAAATGAAATCCTTAGAACAGTAACAACTGAATGCTACTATAAGGAATATTTCCTAATTCCTACACTACGGTATGTCAGAGGATTCCATCTACTACAAGACACAGTTATTTAAGAGTCAGTAGCTAGGATGTGAGAGGCACAGTCTCCAATCGTCCAAAAATGCTTCAAAAACATAATGACAAGCTTAGAAATTCACTATTATTTTTCTCAACTGATCTTTTACTTTCATACTTTTGATACACAGCGCACAGTCAGACATAAGTGAGAATGGAGCAATATGCATGATCAACAGTCATGTTCAGTCATACAGTGCAAGTAGAAACTTGGGGAATAAAACCAAGGAATACAAGGCTCAATTATTAGCTTCTCAAAGTCTTAACCCTCTGTTTTACACTTAAGGGATCATGTCAGTTGCCCTGCTAGACAGGGGCCTGGAGAAGTAAATATTGTGGGAAGAAATATCCAGGGAATTATTATGGCTAGGCTTGCATAGGCCCTAGGGCAGATAGCCTAGTACCAACCTATGAACCTAAGATGCTCTACTGGCACCATGTACTTATGAAAATAAAGGTGATATCATGACACTTGCTTTGCATTCCAGTATGATTCATAACTTCAAAATGCACAATGCGGCATTAGTACTGTAAAAAAGAATCCTCCATTAAGTTCTGGTTGAGCAGAATGCTGCTTCTGAAATATCAGATTCTCGTGCCTACTTTAGGATAAACACATCATTCAGTGTTTTGCTTCCAATTTCAGACCCAGATCATGGGCAAAGGGCTTCAAGGCAGGGTAATGGAATCCCCATCCACCCCTCAGCCATTCCAGTGTCCTACTAGTAGGTTGTTTCTCCCCAGTGTTACTATAAACACTGTTCAAACCTCTCAGTGTGCATACAGTTTTCTGATTTTATTCTACAATTACAAATATTTGGATTTAATTTAAAACTTGTATTTCAAATTTTATAACACAAACACTGATGGACATTTGCCAAACAAAACAATAGTGTCTCACAATGAAAACAGACTTAACATTAAAACTTCTTTGCCCTTGAAGCTCACATTCATTGAAACGACACTGAAACCCACATTCAAAGAAAATGCATCTGTCCAGTGGCAGATAAAGTTTACCTTTGGGCTGTTTTCAAATCATAGGCACCTTGCACACATTTTTAGGACCATGCATGTGTTCTTCAATTCACCTTCCTGATTGTCTTAAATTATATTCCTTATATAATACAGCAGTGTGTTTTTTAAATTTGTAGTTTTGAACATTTTTCTGGTAAGCAATGAAACAGAATGTATGAACCAATAATGGCCAGACTGCCCAATTCAGGACAGTTTAACCATAAAAGACCACGCACTATAATCCACCAATATCAGTCAATATGCACAATCTCTGCAGAAGCAAAAGTCATCTAAATAATTCCACATTAGAGAGCTGTAACTAATGGAGAGGCTGCTGCCAGCAAACAATTTTATGTTTCAGTGTTTCATCTAGTGTCTGATGCCCTTGAAGAATAAACTGCCTATGTTATATTAAAGAAAATGGTAAGCTGGTAATACTGCAATAGGGAATGGATGGCAAGCCAACAACAGGTTCATAGTTACTAGGCAACTCATCCAAAGACATACTAAGGAGTGCAGAACCCCCTTAAAGTACATCACAGTATTTGCAGTCCATCTACATGCTGTGGGAGTAGAAATCACAGCCTTCTGCATCAAAAGTAAGTATGCTACTTGTTGGGTTATTAACAATGCTCTTCAATTCTACAGCACAATAGTGACACCATTTGCTAAATAAAAACAGCTGCACATAGTAAACAGGCAGCATGAGCAGCAGTAAACTTCTTTTGCCTTGAAGCTCACAATTTCTTGAAAAGTGCACTTGAAATTCAATTCTTTGAAAAGTGCACTTGAAATTCAACTCCTTGGAAATGCATTTGAAACTCAATTCCTTCAAAATGTAAGACAAACTAATTTTTTTATTAGCTTGGTAGCTGGGGTAGAGGATTCGGGTGCTTGTTTCATGTAACTAAGATACAGAGTTTGAGCATGAGCAAATTAACTAACCACCTGCCATCCATATAACTAAGGCATGACACACACACAGACACACACAGACACACAGAGACACACAGAGACACACAGAGACACACAGAGACACACAGAGACACACAGAGACACACAGAGACACACACAGACACACACAGACACACACAGACACACACAGACACACACAGACACACACAGACACACACAGACACACACAGACACACCTCTCCCTTACTTGTGTGCTTATTACAGAAGCAGCAACAAGTTCCAGGGTGAGAGTGTGTTCATTACAGACCAGCAGCAGCGACAGGATCATCATCTTGTACTTAAATTTTGCATGGGTGGAATGCGGAACTGAAGAAAAACAACAGGTCTGTGAGACAAAGATGCATGCACAGATGCAACAGGTGTGTGCGACCAGAAACAAAGGGCACGCTAAGAAAAATGCCCTTAAAAATGTATTTATTTTTTTTAAATTAAAGTAATTTTGAAATCCTTCCCAGCCAGCGGGCCCCCTCCCTGCCAGTGGACTCTAGGCATCTAGTGCTGGATCTGGCTCTGTTCAAACCATTAAACTGTTATAACCTCTTACGGGATGGTATAAATAGCTTTACTGCACCTCCCCCCTTATATGGAAATGGCAACTATGTAGAATTTTACACCACCAATAACACCTGTATAACTGCAATGACTCAGCCATACTTGATATAACCAAAACAAGCTCCTCACGGAAGAGCAAACCTGCCTGTTGGACAACTGACATTAACAGGCTTTACAATAAGAGGAAGAAATTGCTGTCCAAGAGTAAGATGGAGCGAGTCCTAAAATGGAAAATTCCCTCCTCAGCTTAGACAAAGAAATAAGACTTCTTGTGAAGTCCTCCAAAGCAAACTACAAATCCAAATTAGCTTCCTCAACTAAGGACAACCATAAGGCATTTTCAGTTACATCCATAACCTAAAAGGAAAGGCCCATATTTGTGCCAGACTGGTAGTTAATGATATCACATATACTGAACCTGTGGACACAGCTAACCTGTTGGCTGACAGGTTTTTTGAAAACTTCACTCCCCTGTCCCCACCACATATACCCCATCACATCCCTACCACCTGTACCCTACTTTGTATCTCTAAAGAGCACTTTGTTAATGCCCTCTCTAAGGCCAAAATAATAGCATCTATGGGACTTGATAAAGTACAGTTGTGTACACTTACCAGAAATGTAGATGTTCGAGTGTATTTACTGTTGCAGTCATTACATTTGGGTTATCCTGCTGGCAGGTTGCCCTCAGTCTGCCTGAATTCCAAAGTCTTGGGTCCTGCGTTGGTTGCCGTCGCCTCTTCCCTGACGTCAGGTCGTCAGGGGTATAAAAGATGCAGCCGACGCCATTTTATTCAGTTTTTCTTGCCCCAGATGTCAGGTGCCCCCAAAAGGGTAGGCTACAATGATGTAAATAAAACATACATGTACCAAAATAAGCTTTACCTTCATCTATAAGCAAATACACCACCTAGGTTGTATAGATTAGAGAAGTAAAGATAAGTTCCAGCAAAAATAAGGGGGATGGTGGGTGGGTAACCTGGACTGCAACAGTGAATACACTCTAACATCTACATTTATGGTAAGTGTACACAACTGTACTATGTTCTTCGTGTTTCACTGTTGCAGTCATTACATTTGGGTTGAGTCCCAAAGCTATGGTTGGGTGGCTGGAGCTAGACAGCATTAGGAGTGGCTATGAAGCCCTGCAGAACTGCAGTGGCAAAGCCTTCCCTGGATTTAGAGTAAAGAGGCAGACTGTAATGTTTTGTAAAGGTATGCACTGCACTCCAAGTAGCAGCCTCTAAAATGTCTTTGGTTGGTACTCCCCGGAGAAAGGCTGCAGAAGTGGCTGCAGCTCTGGCTGAATGTGGCCTAATGCCCTTAGGCACTGGTTTGCCATGCTGTGAGTAGCAGAAACGAATGCAGTGACCTATCCACTTTGAAATAGTCTGCTTGGAGATGGCCTTTCCTTGTGATGCTGTGGCATATGCCACTAGTAATAGTTATGTCTTTCTGAAAACTTTAGTTTTGTCCAAGTAAAATCTAAGTTGTCTGTGTAAGTCCAAAGAGTGCAGCATTTTCTCCCCCTTGTTCTGTGGATTTGGATAAAATTTGGCAAATGAATTGTTTGGTTAAGGGCTAAACTGGATACCACCTTAGGCATAAAAGTAGGGTTTGTTCTCAGAGAGACCCTGTCTGGATAAAAAATGATAAAGGGTTCCACAGCCATGACAGCCTGTAGCTCTGAAACTAGTCTTGCACAAGTTATTGCTAGGAGCAGAGCTGTTTTCCAAGATGAGAACTTTATATCCGTAGTTGCAGCTGGCTCAAAAGGGGGTAAGGTGAGTTTTTCCAAGACATAATTGAGGTCCCATGCAGGTACTGGCATTCTCCTTGGAAATTTTTGGCTCCTCTGAGGTACTGCTTTAATAAAGGATGAGAAAAGAGTGGTAGCTCTGTATTGTAATGAGCCGAAATGGCAGAGGCATGGATTTTAATTGATGAAAAAGATAGGCCTTTGTCCAACATCTCAGTTAAGTATTGCAAAATCTGAGGAATAGTTGGGACAGCTGTGTCAATTCCTTGAGCTTGGTTCCAAGTGCAAAATCTCTTCCATTTCCCAGAATACGATTTTCTAGTACTACACCTTCTGGCTTCTAAAATGACATCCATCAGAGCTTTACTGAGAGGTGTGGTTTGTATGTCTACATTATCCGCCATGCTGCCAGGTTTAGGGTCCTGAGTTGGCTGCGCAGAATCTGATTGTTTTGCTGGGACAGTAGAGGAGGTTATTTGAGGTAAGGTCCAGGCTGGGTACTGGGACAAGTTCTTTAAGATTGGATACCAGTACTGGCGTAGCCAGTCTGGGGCAATCAGAATCATTTTTGGTTTCTCCTGCCTGACCTTTAGGAGTACCTTGGGGAGGAGAGGCAGTGGAGGAAAAGCATATACTGATAGGTTTGTCCAGTTGAAAGATAAGGCGTCCACTTTCCAAGCTTGTCTGTGATAAGTCCTTGTGCAGAATCTTTTTAGTCGATTGTTTTGAGGAGAGGCAAATAGATCTATATCCGGGCGTCCCCATTTCATTGTTATCATGCTGAAGACTTGTGGATCCAGGTGCCACTCATGGGGATCCATGAGGTTTCTGCTTAGTTCGTCTGCCAGAGTATTTTCCTTTCCTGGCAGGAATTGTGCCTGCAGATGAACTTGGTAAGTCAATGCTGTGTCCCATAAAGCCATGGCTAGTCTGCACAGGGGATAAGAATGAGTGCCCCCCTGCTTGTTTATGTACCACATGACTGTGGTGTTGTCTGTCTTTATCAGTAGTTGTCCCGGATGAAGTAGGTCCTTGAAGGCTGTCAGGGCATTTTGAACAGCTAGCATCTTTTTGATTGATATATAGATGCTTTTGGTTTGTGGACCATGTGCCCTGAATGCCTCTTCCTGCTGTGTGCGCCCCCCAGGCATAATCTGATGCATCCGCCGTTAGGCTCTGCCTGGCTGGGGCTAGAGAGAATGGCTGTCCCTTGTTTTGGTGACAAGCCTTTGCCCACCATCGAAACTCCTGTTGCAGGCTGGGAATTAGAGTAATCATTGTTTCCAGACTGTGGCAGAGTTGTGTCCAGACACCTTTTAGGTACCATTGAACTTTCCTCATATGCAGTCTTGCATATGGAATTAGTAAGATGCAGGATGCCATGAAGCCCAAAGCCTGCAGAATTTTTCTTGCAGATAACTGGGCCTTTGTTGCCATTTCCTTGAAATAAGTAGTCAGTTGCCTTTGTTTGTCTGGAGTGAGATAAAGCCATCTGGGCAGTTGTATTTGCACGCAGGAATATTATCTCTTAGAGAGAGTACTAGTTTTGATTTCTTTTTGTTGACTGTGTACCCAAAGCATGTCAAAAGTCTCATCACAAACGTCAGATGCTGTAATAGAATGTCCTTGTTCTCTGCTTGTATGAGGCAGTCATCCAAGTAGGGATATATTTGTATTCCTCTTTGTCTGCAGTAAGCAATTACTGGTGCCAGGCACTTTGTGAAGACCCTGGGCACAGTAGATAAGCCAAAGGGCAGTGCAGATAATTGGTAATGCTTTGAGCCAGCCTTGAATCTGAGGTATCTTCTGCATGATTGTCTGATTGGGAAATGCAGGTATGCCTCTTTTAGGTCTAAAGTCATGAGCCAAGCCTTGCTGCCCAGCATGGGCAGAAGCTGTTGTAAGGTCAACATCTTGAATTTCGGTATATCCAGGAAAGTGTTTAGAATAGATAGGTCCAGTATTGGTCTCCATGCTTGGTCCTCTCTGGGTAACAAGAACAGTCGAGTAAAATCCTTGTCCCTGCTCTTGCTGTGGCCCTTGCTGAATAGCCCTCATGTTCACGAGAGCTGCAACTTGTTTCTGAGCCTCTGCCCATTGATTTTTTGGCAGGTCTGGCCAACCGTTTGCCCTTGGCAGAGTATGGAAATGAAACTTGTAGCCTTGTGACACTATGTCAAGAACCTATTTGTCCTGGGTTATAATGTGCCAATTTTGAGAAAAAAGTGCTAGTTTTCCCCCCTAAGGGTGTTGCCAGAAGATAAGTGCTTGGTGCAGGTATGGGGAAGTCATTGGGACTGTTTCCTGTATGATTGTGCTTGGTCTTCTCCACCTTTGGAGGTAAAAGCACTCCACTGTTTAGGCCTGTAGGATCCTTGCGGTTGTGATCTGCCTCTGAGGTCTGTCTGAGACTGGAAAGTACCAATTCTTTGTAGGCCAGTGTCTGCTAAATCTAGGTGGCTGTACCTGTAAGAAAATCCTTGACCATTTGCATAGATTTAGCTTTGTCCTCCATTTTCTTTAACACCTCTTCTGCCTTAACACCAAACAAGGTATCATGTTGTAAAAGAGCATCTAATAATTTTGCTTTAACATGATCAGGCAGAGTTTGTTCCTTTAACCAAGCATGCCTCCTAATGACAGAACCCGTAACAGCGGCCCTGCAGGAGGCCTCCAGAGAATCAAACCCACATTGCAAAGTATGCTTTCCAACTTGTTCAGCTGCATGCAATAAATCCTGCATTTCTTTGTTTTCTGCACAATCAGAATTTGCCATCATTTTCTGTTTAAGCAGTGTCATGATATATTGCTGATATTTGAGCATATGAAACTGGCAATTTAAGGCCCTTATAGCCAAAGTAGCAGACGTGTAAATCTTTTTTCCCCATCTATCCAGTGCCCTAGAATCCCCGTCACAGGTGGTAGAAGCCTTGACCCCTTTGGGACCCTGAGAAATAGTTTCTGGGTCTGCAGTAGGGTTTTTGAAAAGGAATTTATGAGAGTCAGGGACCCTGTAGTATCTGTCCGGCTTAACAGGAGCTGGAGGTAAAGAGTCAGTGGTCAGACTAGACTCCGAGAACACATCTACAATGTCCAACACAGGTGGAATAGCTAGAGGCCTGTGCTGAGGTAGTAAAAGGAAGTCTCGGAGCCTTTTCTTAGATTCTGAAAAATCGTGGCTCTCCCAGTGGAAGTGCTCCCTCATGGTATGCAAGGTTTCCCCAAAAGAGTAGTCCTCAAGAGGAGAAGCTGAAGGAATTGATTCTTCAGCATCAGAACACTCATGGGGGGGGGGGGGGGAGAATATTCCTGATCAGAAGAGGAACCAGAAGAAATGGAAACCTGATCTGAAGATTCATAGTCCATCTCTTACCTAGGCCTCTTATCAGGAGGGGGATGTGAACCCCTGATCAAGGTAATTAAGTTTTCGGCCATTTTGAGCATCTGCTTTTTAGGCATGGAGGCTTGTCCTTGTGGCTGGTGAACTTGTTTCTTTGCCTTTAAAGGTGTGGAGCAAGAAAAAAGTTTCCCCAACTGGGTACTAAGCTTTTAATGAAGACTTCAGATCTTAAATTCAAACACGAAAATCTCAGGAGTCGGCTGACCGGCACTTGCAAACTGCTTCTGCTTCGGGCACCGCGCGGCAAGAAAGACTGAATAAAATGGCATCGACTGCATCTTTTATACCCCTGACGACCTGACGTCAGGGAAGAGGCGACAGCAACTGACACAGGACCCAAGACTTTGGAATTCAGGCTGACTGAGGGCAACCCGCCAGCAGGATAACCCAAATGTAATGACTGCAACAGTGAAACATGAAGAACATCATCCCAGGCTGTGTCCTACATGGGCTCCAACAAGAATTAGCAACACCATTGCGTACTCTATTCAATCATAGTCTAAGCACTGGCTTAGTTCCAGATGAATGGAAAATGGCCACAGTTATTCCCTTGCACAAAGGTGGTGCTTCCAATGACCTCAGGAACTACAGACCTATTAGCCTAATTTGCCTTATCTGCAAGGCCATGGAGCGAATCATCACAGACCTCATCAACGAAGACATAGGTAATCTCCAAACAATTGACCCTACTCATTCTGGATTTCTCAAAGGAAAGATCATGCCTGTTACACCTGGTAGACTTCCTTGAGACCATCGCCAAGGTACTGGACAAGGGAAAATCTGTGCATATAGCCTACCTAGACTTAGCCAAGGCTTTTTATACTATCCCCCACTCAGGCATCATTGACAAACTCGCCCAGCTAGGTATCAGCCCTTACATCGTTAGATGGGTCACCAACTGGCTCACTGATAAGAAACCATATAGTCAAAATAGGAGAATTCACCTCCAACAGCAGACCTGTAACCAGTGGTGTTCCACAGGGATCAGTCCTGGGACCTCTACTGTTTGGAATCTATTTCTCCGAGCTACAAACAAAAACTACAAGTCTGTGGCTGACAAAGTTTGCTGATGACTGCAAACTGGGAGTGGTCATAGTCTCTCCAAATGATGTCAACATCCTACAAGAGGGTTTTAAACAAATGCTTGGTGCCAAAGTTATAGCCTTAAACTCAATGCAAAAAAAGTATCATCTCTTTCGGTAAGAGCGATGTTCTTGCTAACTACCACATTAACAGCAACACCTTAATTATGCACTCAGTAGTGAGAGACCTGGGCACACAGGTTGACAGCAACTATACCTTTGACCACCATGTCTCCACAGTGGCAGTGGCAAGAAGGGCATTCTATATTGCTCATCTCATAAGGGCACTGCCTCCAGAAAAAAATAAGTTATAACCTCCCTGTACTCTTCCCTCATCAGGCCAATAACGGAGTACTGCAACCCTTTTGGTATGTACCTTTCCAAGCACCTGCAGCAACTGGAGAGACCACAAAGCTTCCTCACAAGGAAAATTCAAAGTCTTCAGCATCTGTCCTATGTGGATCCTCTGAAATCCCGGTCACTTTATTCTGTTTCATAAAAACTACTCAGAGGTGATCTCTGCCCCTGCTTTGCTAGAAATGCTGCATCTCTGTAAGTCAAATAGTACACGGGTTACTCGCTCTAAAGACCTTAACCTTGTATGCGACATTAATAGAACCTGTTTGGAGGGACAGATTTGTCTCCCAGAGGTTACCACACCTTTGGAACAGACCCCTGCTTCATGTCAAACAGAGCAACTCATTGACCCTCTTCAAATGCAATCTGGACAATTGGATGAGTAACCATAAATTCAGCCCAGGGGGTCCACCAGTGTCCCTCTTGGACAGGGGCAATAGGTGCTGACTGTGGAAATAAGGGTAGAACTTGGATAGGCTTGTAAGGGCCCTAGGGCCATTAGCCTAGTAACTTCATATGATCAGCATGTTACACATTAATGCCCACAGCAATAATTAATAGTTATGTTCTTACCATAACTTGGTATCTGTGTTATCCGTAGTCTCCATTCATCATGTATGGGTCTAGGATCAGAGCCAGTACACTAGACAACAGCTTAGCTCAAGCTCCTCCCCTCCCATAATACACTGCTACCCTCTAGGGCAAACTCCGTCTGAGGGGTTACACCACGGACAACACAGATACCAAGTTATGGTAAGAACATAACTATTAATCTGATGTTATCCTAGTCACCATTCATCACATATGGGACAGAGTGTGCCCAGCTACCCGATATTCTTGGGTGGCCTCAAGGAAGGACATGCAGAAGAACAGTGAAGCCAAAGGAAGACCTTCCTCTAGAAACTAGGTCAAGTTTGGAATGAGATATGAAGGCATGTGGCCAAGACCAAGTTGCCGCTGCGCAAATTTCATCCAAGGACTGACAAGCCGCGAAGGTAGCTGACGTAGCCACTGACCTGGTAGAATGAGCCCTAACTGCTCCAGGCAATGGAGAACCATGAAAGGAATATATGAAAGAAATGCACTGAAAAATCCACCAGGAAATAGCAGTTTTCAAAACAGCTTGGTCCCTTCTGTTACTAGAAAATGCTACAAACAAATAGTTAGAGAGGCAGAAGGACTTAGTTCTGTGCAAATAAAAATGAAGCTGTCTATGAACATTTAAAGTGTGTAAAATGTACTCCCCCTTATTGGTGCAACTGGGAAAAAACACTGGGAGTTGGATACAACTGGGAAAAAACACTGGGAGTTGGATAGATTGATTAAGGTTTGCTTGAGTGGCCACTTCTGGCATAAAGGAAGGGTTGGATCTTAAGGCCACTATCTTTATGAAATATCAAACAGGGAGGTCTGACAGTAAGAGCCTGTAATTCTGAAACACTCTTTGCTAAAGTTATCGCCACCAAAAAGGCAGTCTTCCAAGAAAGAAATCTGGTATCACAGGATGCGACAGGCTCGAAAGGGGGTCTAATTAGAGTTTGCAGCACCAGACCAAGGATCCCATGGTGGAGAAGGATGCTCGACTGGAGGATGCAACAAAAAGACACCTTTCAAAAAGGCTTTGCAGAGGCGTGAAGAAAACATAGGTTCATTATTGGGATGGAAAGTAGAAATTGCTGCTAATTGAACTTTGATGGTAGAAAAACTGGTACCTTCTGAAAAAGGGAAGTCAGGAAAAGAATGTGAGAAATGGCAGCCAGAAATGGATCTAGATTCCGGCCTTTAACCCAGATAGAGACCATCTTATCTTGGTAGATAATTTCTGAGAAGCAAGGATAATGTTGTTCACAGGGGATGCAAGCCTGGACTTGGCAACAATTACTGGAACTGGACAAATCAGACAGATGGTCTCTAAATTTGGAAGTGGACGGAGCAACGGATGGGAAATCAGATCGAGCACCCAAGGGGGGGGGGGGCCTGAGAAGAGTCCAGAGAAGAGGAAAAGTACAGTTGTGTACAGTTACCATAAATGTAGATGTTAGAGTGTATTCACTGTTGCAGTCATCACATTTGGGTTATCCCTGCCAGGGTAGCCCTTGGTCGGCCCAAATACCAGAGACTTGGTATTTCTGCAATCAGTTGCTGTTGCATCAGGACTGACGTCAAGTCGTCAGTAGTATAAAGTAAGGCAGCCGATGCCATTACATCAGTTTTTCTTGCCCTAACCTGTCAGGAGTCCCCAAGTCGGAGCCATGTTCTGGTGGAAGAACCCCACCAGTGGAAAATAAATACCAATATGTCCCAAGAAAGGAAAGAGAATAAAGTGGGATGGAGGGAGGGAAACCAGGACTGCGACAGTGAATTCAACTCAAAGTGATTTCAACTCGAACATCTACATTTATGGTAAGTGTATACAACTGTACTATGTTCTTCTTGTTTCACTGTTGCAGTCATCACGTTTGGGTTGATTCCCAACCTGAGGAAATGTGTGGAGGCAGTCAAGGAAACTAGGGGCTGGCTAGGATGCCCCCTGCAAGACTGCAGAGGCAAAGCCTGCCCTGGATTTAGAGAAGAGAGGCAGGTGGTAATGCTTGGTAAAAGTGTGAACAGATGTCCAGGTGGCAGCCTCCAGGATGTCCCTGGTGGGGACTCCTCTGAGGAAAGCTGTAGAGGTGGAGGCTGCTCTGGTAGAGTGCGTCCTGACCCCCTTAGGGGGAAGCTTTCTATGTTGTTTGTAGTAGAAATGGATGCAGTGTGCTATACATTTGGAGATGGTTAAGTTTGGAGATGGCTTTGCCTTCTGCCCCTGTAGCAAAGCTAACCAGCAATTGATTAAACTTTCTGCAGGATTTAGTCCTGTCTAGATAAAATCTGAGCTGTTTGTGCACATCTATAGAGTGTAGTATCCTTTCCCCTTTGTTCTGGGGATTAGGGAAAAAAGGTGGGCAAATGAATGGATTGGTTGAGACCCACACTAGACACCACCTTGGGCATGAAGGATGGGTTAGCTCTGAGGGATACCCTGACAAATGGTGATGAAGGGTTCCACAGCCATGAGCGCTTGCAGCTCAGAGACTCTTCTGGCTGAAGTGATGGCCAGAAGGAAAGCTGTCTTCCAGGAGAGAAACTTTAGCTCCGCAGAAGAAGCTGGTTCGAATGGGGGCAGGGAGAACTTTTCCGATACAAAGTTAAAGGTCCCAAGCTGGTGTTGGTGCCCTTCTGGGTGGCCTCAAGTTGCTAGGCCCGCTTAGGAACTGTTTGATCAAAGGGTGTGAGAAAAGGGGCTGCTCAGTGGGAAAAGGAGCAGAAATAGCAGAGGCATGAATTTTTACGGAGGAGAAAGAGAGGCCACTGTGTAGTAGGACATCCAAGTAATCCAGGATGAGAGAGAGGGCTGTGCCGTATTGACTCCCTTAGCCTGGATCAAGGTGCAGAACCTTCTCCATTTGTCAGCATATGTCTTTCTGGTGCTAGGGCGTCTGGCCTCACAGTTAACATCTAGAACCGGTTTACTGATGTTGGCAGATTGATTCGGTGTTAGGGAATAAGTCAAGCTGCCAAACTGAGTGTCTGCAATTGTGGATACATGAATTCCCCTTCCTTCTGGGTCAGGAGGTTTGGAATCTGAGGAAGATGCCATGGGGGCAGTGGGACAGGCTGCGCAGGCAAGTGGTACCAGTGTTGCCGGGGCCAGTCTGGGGCTATAGGAATGGTCCTTGGTTTTTCCTCCTTTATTTTGAGCAGTACCCTGGGGATGAGAGACAGTGGAGGAAAGGCATAGACCGATAAGACTGATACAGGGGAAGGACAGGGCATCCACTTTCCAAGCCATGTAGTGATGCTCCCTGGTGCAGAATTTGCTGAGCTGATGGTTGGTGTGGGAGGCAGAGCGGTCGACCTTCAAGTGCCCCATTTCTGAGTTATTAGGGTGAAGCTTGTTCTGTTGAGCTGCCACTCGTGTGGGTCCAAAAGATTTCTGCTTAATTGGTCTGCCTGAGAGTTAAGTCAGCCTGGTAGGAGCTGTGCTAACAGGTGAAGTTGCATGGCAGAGGCTGTATGCCAAAGGGACATGGCCAACCAGCATAGAGGGTAGGAGTGAGTACCTCCCTGCTTGATGATATACCACATCACAGTGGTGTTGTCTGTTCTGATCAGGAGAGCCCCTGGAGAGAGAAGGGGCTTGAAAGCCATCAAGGCGTGCTGCATAGCCACCATCTCTTTTTGACTGATGTGCAGAGGGATTTGCTGCGGGCTCCATTGGCCCTGTATGCACCTGCCATCCAGGTGTGCACCCCAAGCATATGCATTTGTGGTGAGGGTCTGGGCAGTGGGGGGTGGTGAGAAAGGCAGTCCCTTGTTGTAGGAGCATGCTGCTGCCCATCAAAGAAAATCTTTTCTGAGGCAAGGAATTGTAGGTAGAAGAGTTTCCAGGTCTTGAGTGTTGACACCAAAACTTTTTAGGTACCACTGAAGTTTCCTCATATGCACTCTGGCATATAGAATGCGTAGTATGCAAGATGCCATGAACTCCAGAGCTTGCAGGATCTTCATTGTAGATAGCTGGGGCCTGGTGGCTAGTTGAGAGAAGTAGGCTGTCGGGAAAATTTGTTTCGCTGGTGTAAGGTATGCCATCTGGGATACTGTATCCAGGCTTGCTCCCAGGAAGATAATCCTTTGGGTGGGCACCTGTTTGGATTTCTTTTCATTGGTTGTGTACCCTAGGGAGGTTAGTAGGGTCTTTACAAAGGCCAGGTGCTTGAGCAGCTTTTCCTGGCTGTCTGACTGAATAAGGCAGTCATCCAAGTATGGGTAAATTTGAATATTTCTTTGTCCAGAGACAGACATTTTGTGAAAACTCTGGGAGCAGTAGATAAGCCAAAGGAAAGTGCAGAGAACTGAAAGTGTTGGGATCCTGCCCTGAAACGGAGATATTTCCTGCATGATTCACTGATAGGAATGTGCAGGTAGCACTCTTTTAGATCTAGGGTGGCTAGCCAAGCGTCCTTGGAGAGTATGGGTAGCAGCTGCTGGAGGGTGAGCATTTTGAAATTTGGGAACACCAGGAAGGTGTTTAGAATGGATAGATCGAGGATGGTGTGCCAGGTGCCCTCTTTTCTGGGCACCAGAATAAGTCTGGAGTAGAAACCTTGGTCTATCTGTTCTGCAGGAACATGCTCTACTGCCCTCAGAGAGCAGAGAAAGGATTTGCTTTTGAGCCACTCCCCACTGCTTTTGGTGGTAGATCTGGGAACCTTTTTGGGGTTGGAAGGGTGTGGAAGGAAAATTTGTATTCCTGAGATACTATGTTCAGAACCCAGTGGTCATTGGTAATGGTGGCCCAGGTGCTTGAGTGAAAGGAGAGTTTTCCTCCTAGGGGTAAGTGAAGGTGCACAGAGGGAGAGGGTGGGGGAGGCGGGTCATTGTGAGTTCTTACTATAAAGGGGTGGCTTAGAACTCCCTGGTTTTGAAGTGGAGGTAGTCCACTGCTTAGATCTCTACATTCCCTGTGGCTACTGTTTGGGGGGGGTCTGGTCTGACGGGGCCTACGCTGGACTGGCTGAGAGCAGGAAAATGCCTGCTGAACCTAGGGGGCTGGACCTGCAAGAAATTCTTAACTGTTTGCATAGATTTTGCTTTTTCTTCCATCTTTAAGACCTCCTCTACCTTAGTGCCATATAAGTTATCTTTGTGCAAGGGGGCATCCAACAATTTAGGATTTGACATGGTCTGGTAGTGGCTGTTCCTTAAGCCATGCATGCCTTATAATGGCAGATCCAGTGACTGCTGCCCTTCAAGAAGCTTCTAGGGCACCAAAACCGCAGTGCAAGGTGTGTTTAGTTACTTGACTTGCAGAATGCATTAATTCTTGTAATACTTTAGATTCTGCCCAAGCAGGAAAGGAAGACTAAATCTGTCCAGTGCTCGGGAATCCCTATCTGTGGGGGGGGGGGGGGGGGATTCTTAACAGAGGTTGCTTTAATCCCTTTAGGCCCTTGAGAAATTACCTCAGGATCAACAGTAGGATTTTTAAAAAGTTATTTGTGCGAGTCAGGGACTCAATAGTACCCGTCTGGTTTTCTGGGTGCAGGAGGGAGGGTGCTGGATTCCAGGAAAACATCCTCCACAACATCTAGGACTGGGGGATGGCCCGGGGTCTGTGCTGTGGAAGATCTAGGAATTCCCAAAGTCTCTTTTTAGACTGAGAATAGTCTTGACTCTGCCATTGGAAATGCTCTCTTAAGGTATGCAGGATTTCCCCAAAGGAAAAAAAACCTCTTGGGGAGAGGCTGAAGGAATGGAATCCTCTGCAACAGAATGCTCATAAGTAGAGAGGGGTTGCATGTCTTCATTTTCAGTTGCATCAGATTCATCTGACTCTTGTTTAGACAAAAACTACAGGGGACAGATCTCTTTTCCTTTTGGAGGGGGTAGCTTGGCTTACCCTGAACAGCATGATAAGGTCTTCCGCCATTTTAAGCATTTGAGACTGAGGCAAGGAAGCAGGCGCCTGAGAGTGGGTCGGTTTCTTGGGTGTGGTTTGTACCCTGGGCCTTAGAAACTCGGTTTTTGAAAGAACGGTAGTCGCGAAAGAAAATGTCGGGTTGTGTCGAGAATCGGTAGTGTGAAGGACTTCCTTGGAAGCCAATGCCTGCTCAGTAGCTCTGGACCCATCCAAGGTAGAGACAACCACAGGATCCTTAGTCGAAGAAGAGTTTTGCAGCATACCGGACTCCGAAAGGGCCTCGGTAGCGGCCTGCGAAATCGACAGAAGCGGGCATCAGGGGCTGTCAATGCACCTGAGGACCAGTGAACTGACGACTAGCTTAACGGAAGCGTTGTTAGAAGGTTCGGACCTGTGCGGTCTGTCTCTGTCTTTATCTTTACGTTTTTTCGTAAAATTTGCTGTCGGATGGCTTACTGAAGCCATATCGGAATTTGAGGACTGTAAGCAAAATATCTGGCTTTAATAAGGGCCCGATGATGGATAGTTCTGGCATTGAACAAAGCACAGAAGCGACAATGGGGGACGTTGTCTTCTGAGCCTAAACAATGCCCCGAGAAGAATGGAAGTCTCGGTGTGGTATTTGCTTTCCACAGGCAACACAATTATTACGTTTTTCTGACATCAGTTAGTGCAAGAAAAAGGATCCCCAACAGGGTACTTAGCTTTAGAGGACTTCAAATTGGACGAAAACTCAGGTAGCGGGCAACCGGCACTCATGTGAACTGCTTCTGCTTCGGGCTCCATGGCAAGAAAGACTGATGTAATGGCGTCTGCTGCCTTACTTTATACTACTGATGACCTGACGTCAGTCCTGAAGTGACAGCAACAGACGCAGAAATACTAAGTCTCTGGTATTCGGGCCGGCTGAGGGCTACCCTGGCAGGGATAACCCAAATGTGATGACTGCAACAGTGAAACACTAAGAACATCCACACCTGCCAAGGCTAAAAGGGGGCAATGAGGATCAACTGCGTCCTGAGGCATCTTGCTTTCTGAAGCACTCTCAGAATAAAAGGTAATGAAGGGAAGGCATAAAGGAGACCCGGAGGCCACTCGTGAGTCAGAGCGTCCCTGGGGGACTCTCCCTCCAAGGGGATCAAGGGGAAGTAATTGCTGCATATGTTGTTGAGAGGGGAAGCACACAGATTGCAGCTAGTCTGACTCTACCAAAGGAAGACCTACTTCGTAACTAATGGATTCAGGGACCACTCGTGAGGAGTCACAATAGCCCTGCTCAATTTGTCCGCAAGCACATTGGATGCTCCAGGAATGTGTGCTGCAAGGAGAAAATGACCCAAGGACATCGCCCACTCCCAAATCCTCATGGCCTTGTGACGAAGCAGGTAAGAAAGTGTACCCCTGTGCTTGTTTATGTACCACACAAAGTACAGTTATGTACACATCATAAATGTAGATGTTCAAGTGTATTCACTGTTGCAGTCATTACATTTGGGTAATCTGCTTGCAGGTTGCCCTCAGTTGGCCTGATTAACAAAGTCTTGGGTCCTGCGTCAGTTGCTGTCCCTTCTTCCATGATGTCAGGTCGTCAAGGGGTACAAAACATGCAGCTGACGCCATTACATCAGTTTTTCTTGTCCCAGATATCAGGTGCCCCCTAATGGGGGGCAAACAAACATAAAAACACAAAGGTATACCTCCAACAAAAAGCAAATACACCAAAAAGGCTTTCAAGCATAGTAAATGAAAGTAGAGGTATAGCCAGAATAAATTAGGGGGCTGGAGGGAGGGTAACCAGGACTGCAACAGTGAATACACTCGAACATCTACATTTATGCTAAGTGTGCACAGCTGTACTATGTTCTTCGTGTTTCATTGTTGCAGTCATCACATTTGGGTAGATTCCCAAAGCTATGGTTGGGTGGAGGAGTTTATATAGCATTAAGGCCAGCTATAAGGCCCTGCAAGACAGCAGTTGCAAAGCCAGCTCTGGATTTAGAGAAAATTGGCAAAGTATAATGCTTGGTGAAAGTATGTACAGAACTCCAGGTAGCAGCTTCTAGGATGTCCCTGGTAGGAACACCTCTGAGGAAGGCTGTAGAAGTAGATGCAGCCCTGGTGGAGTGACATCTGATCCCCTCGGGGACAGGTTTTCCATGGTGCTTATGGCAGAAATGAATGCAATGGCTTACCCATTTAGAAATAGTTTGTTTTGAAATAGCCTTCCCCTCTGCCCCTGCAGCAAATGCTACCAGCAGTTGTTCAGATTTTCTTCAAAGTTTAGTCCTGTCCAAGTAGAATCTAAGTTGTCTGTGCACATCCATAGAATGCAGAATCCGTTCCCCTTTGTTCTGTGGATTGGGAAAGAAGGTTGGCAAATGAATGGACTGATTAAGAGCCACACTGGATACCACTTTGGGCATGAAGGATGGATTGGTCCTGAGTGACACCCTGTCCGCATGAAAGATGATGAAAGGCTCCACTGCCATAAGGGCCTGTAATTCAGATATCCTTCTAGCTGAAGTGATTGCTAAAAGGAAAGCCGTTTTCCAAGAAAGAAATTCTAAGTCTGCAGTAGCAGCTAGCTCGAAAGGAGGTAGAGTGAGCTTCTCCAATACAATGTTAAGGGTCCTAAGCAGTGGTCGGAGCTCTCCTGGGTGGTCTCATGTTTTTGACCCCTCTGAGGTACTGCTTGAGCACAGGATGAGTGAAGAGGGGAGGTTCTGTGTTACAATGAGCTGAAATGGCTGAGGGGTTAATTTTAATGGAGGAAAAAAAGACGGGCCCTTGTGCAGCATCTCAGTTAAGTATTTCAAAATCTGAGGTAAATTGGGTGCTGCTGTGCTCATCCCTTGAGATTGGTTCCAGGTACAGAATCTTTTCCATTTTTCAGCATAAGATTTTCTAGTACTAGGTCTCCTTGCCTCTAAGATGACATCCATCACAGGTTTGCTGAGGGATGAGAAGGGTGAATTTAAGTGATTAGCCACGCTGCAAGGTTCAATGTTGAAAGCTGAGGGTGCAGAATTTGGTTCTCCTGCTGAGACGGCAGGGAAGGGGTCTGAGGCAGGTGCCATGGAGATAACTGCGACACACTGCGCAAGAGGGGGTAACAGTGTTGGTGCGACCAGTCTGGAGCAATCAAGATCATCCTTGGTTTGCCCTGTTTGACTTTTAGTAGAACTTTGGAGAGCAGAGGTAGCAGGGGGAAGGCATAGACGGATAGGTTTTTCCAGCTGAAGGACAGAGCATCCACTTTCCAGGCTTGTTTGTGGGGAGTCCTTGTGCAAAACTTGTCCAACTGGTAGCTCTGGGGGGAGGAAACTAGATCTATGTTCGGGCTCCCCCATTCACTTGTCAACATGTTGAAAATCCTTGGTTCCAGTTTCCACTCGTGTGGGTCCATAAGGTTTCTGCTTAGTCCGTCTGCCAGTGTATTTAATTTTCCTGGCAGGAATTGAGCTTGTAGGTGCACTTGGTAGCTCAAGGCTATGTTCCAGAATGCCATGGCTAGTCTGCAGAGGGAATAGGAATGTGTACCCCACTGCTTGTTTATGTACCACATAAGCATGGTGTTGTCCGTCTTTACCATTAGTTGTCCTGGAAGGATGTAGTCCTTGAAGGCTGTCAGAGCATTCTGTACAGCTAACATTTCTTTTTGATTGATATGTAGGTGCATTTGACTTGGCTTCCATTTGCCCTGAATGCACTTCCCTGCCAGGTGAGCCCCCTATGCATAGTCTGATGCATCGGTTGTTAGGGTTTGGGTGGCAGGGGTAGTGTGAATGGTAGTCTCTTGTTTTGGTGGCAGGTCTCTGCCCACCAGAAGAACTCCAGGCGTAGGCAAGGTATGATAGGAATCATTGTTTCCAGGCTGTGAGAATGTCGACTCCCATAGGCTTTTTAGATACCACTGTAGTTTCCTCATATGCAGTCTCGCACATATAATTAGAAGAATGCAGGAGGCCATGAACCCCAATGCTTGCAGTATTTGTCTTGCAGATAGCAGGGTTTTTGTGGCCACTTGTTTGAAATATGTTACCAAATGAATTTGCTTTTCTGGCGTGAGGTAAGCCATCTGGGAAGTTGTATTCAAGCTTGCTCCCAAGAATGTAATTTGTTGACAGGGTACTAGTTGTGATTTCTTTTCATTTATGGTGTACCCCAGATAAGTTAGAACCCTTTTTACAAAACGCCAGAAGATTCAAAAGTATGCCCTGGCTTTCTGCCTGAATCAGACAATCGTCCAGGTATGGGTATATTTGAATACTTCTTTGCCTGCAAAATGCAATAACTGGAGCCAGGCACTTTGTGAATACCCTAAGCGCAGTAGACAAGCCAAAGGGCAGTGCAGAGAACTGATAATGCATGCAGCCTGCTTTGAAGCATAGGTATCTTCTGCAGGATTCCCTGATTGGGATGTGCAGGTATGCTTCTTAGTGTTGCCAACCAGGCTTCTTTGCCTAGCATAGGAAGTAATTGGTGAAGAGTCAGCATCTTGAATTTTGGAATCTCCAGAAAGGTATTTAGAGTCGACAGGTCCAGGATTGGACGCCATGATTTGTCTTTTCTGGGTACCAAAAAAAGTCTGGAGTAGAAACCTTGTCCGTTTTCCTCTTCTGGTACCAGTTGAATAGCCCCCATGCTTAAGAGGGAAAGTACTTGTTTTTGAGCCTCTGCCCACTGACTTGGGGGCAGGTATGGCCACCCATTTGGTGTTGGCAACGTTTGGAAATGAAATATGTATCCCTGTGACACTATTTAAAACCCAATTGTCCTGGGTTATGAGTTCCCAGATCTTTGCATGAAGAGCAATCTTTCCCCCCAAAGGGGCGGTCAAAAGATAAGTACATGGGAATTTTAAAAGGATGTCATTGAGACTGTTTACCATAGGGGGTGTGCCTTGTTATTTCCAGATTTGGAAGTGGAGGCTCCCCACTGCTTAGTTCTGAGAGTCCCCTGGGACTGAAACCTGAGGTTTTTGCTGTGTCTGGGTTTGGCTTGAGAAGACCTGGAAGGGACTGGAAAGGACCAGTTCTTAGTAGCCCAGTGCCTACTAAATCTAGGAGGTTGCACTTGTAAAAAATATTTAACAGTTTGCATAGATTTAGCTTTATCTTCCATCTTTTTAAGAACTTCTTCAGCCTTGTTGCCAAACAGGCGGTCCTGATTTAAAGGAGCATCCAACAATTTAGCTTTAACATGATCAGGCAAAGATTGCTCATTAAGCCAAGCATGCCTTCTAAGCACAGACCCAGAAACAGCAGCCCTGCAAGAGGCCTCTAAAGACTCAAAACCACATTGCAAAGTATGTTTTCCAAGTTGCTCAGCAGAATGCATTAAGTCCTGTAAATACCTATTTTCCACAGAGTCAGGAATCAACATCATTTTCTGTTTAAGCAGTCCAATAACATGTTGCTGATATTTTAACATATGAAATTGGCAGTTTAAAGCTCCGATTGCCAAGGTTGCAGAAGTATAAATCTTTTTACCCCATCTATCCAGCACCCTGGAGTCTCTATCAGAAGGGGTAGGATTTTTAGCAGTACAAGCCTTAATGCCCTTGGGCCCCTGAGAAATAGTTTCTGGATCTGCAACAGGATTTTTGAAAAGGAACTTGTGGGACTCAGGAACCCTGTAGTATCCGTCAGGTTTACTAGGAGCAGGAGGCAGGGAATCAGGGGCCAAACTGGATTCCGAAAAAACATCATCAATAATGTCTAGTACAGGAGGTATAGCCAAAGGCCTATGTTGAAGGAAATCCCTAAGCCTCTTTTTTGAATCAGAAAATTCCTGGCTTTCCCAGTGAAAATGCTCCCTTAAAGTATGTAAAGTTTCCCCAAAAGAAAAATCCTCAGGAGGGGAAGCAGAGGGAATAGAATCTTCTGCATCAGAATCCTCATAAGTAGGTATGGACAAATCCAGGTCGTCAGAAGAAACAGAATCCTGATCAGAAGATTCATAATCAAGCTCAACCCTAGGCCTCTCGGGGGGGGGTTGACTACCCCTGATTACAGTTATTAGATCTTCTGCCATTTTTATCATTTGTTTGTTAGGCTTGGATCGAGATTTAGGCCTTAATGAAGGAGGTGTTGATTTAATATGCAAGTCTGTAGGCCTGAATACATCCTCAGAAGCCGGTGCCTGCACAGCGGCTCCGGACCCATCCAAGGTAGAGGCATCCAGGGGTTCCGTAATTGAAGTATCTCGTGGCATACCAGACTCCGAATGGGTCTCAGTAGAGGCCTGCAAATCAGAAGTAGTGGGTATCAGGGGCTGCGAAAGTGCCTCACTGAGTACCGGCGAATGGCTTAGGAGAAGCGTCATCGGCAGTTTTGGACCTTGGCAGCCTGTCTCGGTCTTTATCTTTGCGTTTTTTCGGAATCCCGGTAGTCGGATGGCTAACAGATGACATTTCTGGATAATTAAACAGAGAACCAAAATATTGAGAGGCAAAAATATACAGACAACGGATTGTGCGCTGATTAAATAAAGCACAAAACCGACAGCAAGGTACATCGTGGTCAGGGCCTAGGCAAGGAATACAGTACGAATTAAAATTTTTATGAGGTATTTGCTTTCCACAAGTAATGCAATTATTAACTTTTACTGACATCGGTAAGGAGCAAGAAAAAAAGTTTCCCCAGTGGGGTACTTAGCTTTAAGTTGAAGACTTCGGTTTGGGAACTACTGCTTCGGGCACACACGGCAAGAAAGACTGATGTAATGGGGTCGGCTGCATGTTTTATACCCCTGACAACCTAACGTCATGGAAGAAGGGACAGCAACCGACACAGGACCCAAGACTTTGTTAATCAGGCCGACGGAGGGCAACCTGCAAGCAGATTACCCAAATGTAATGACTGCAACAGTGAAACACGAAGAACATCAGCCATGTTGTCTGTGTGAACTGCTATTGCCCCAAGAGGAAAGCAGTCCTGAAATGCTTGCAATGACGGAAGAAAGCACAGTTGTGTACACTTACCATAAATGTAGATGTTAGAGTGTATTCAATTTTGCAGTCATTACATTTGGGTTATCTGCCTGCAGGTAGCCCTCAGCCGGCCTGATTATCAAAGTCTTGGGTCCTGCGTCGGATGCTGTCTCTTCTTCTTCTACGATGTCAGGTAGTCAGGGGTATAAAGCATGCAGCCGACGTCATTACATCAGTTTTTCTAGCCCAGATGTCAGGTGCCCCCATAATGGGAAGCATTTATATACAAGGTTACATCTCCAACAAAAAGCAAATACACCAGAAAGCTTAAATACAGTAAACAAGAAGAAAGGTATAGCCAATAGAAGCCAGGGGGCTGGAGGGAGGGTAACCAGGACTGCATCAGTGAATACACAAGAACATCTACATTTATGGTAAGTGTACACAACTGTACAATGTTCTTCGTGTTTCACTGTTACAGTCATCACATTTTGGTAGATTCCCAAAGCTAAGGAAGGGAGGAGGCAGTTAGAGAGCATTAGGACCAACTATGAAGCCCTGCAAGACTGCAGTGGCAAAACCAGCTCTGGATATAGAAAAAATAGGCAAGTGGTAATGCTTGGCGAAAGTATATACAGAGCTCCAGGTAGCAGCTTCTAGGATGTCCCTGGTCAGAACACCTCTGAGAAAGGCTGTTGAAGTAGATGCAGCCCTGGTGGAATGTGATCTTATCCCATGTGGGGTAGGTTTTTCCATGGTGCTTATAGCAGAAATGAATGCAATGACCTATCCACTTAGAAATGGTTTGCTTTGAAATGGCCTTCCCCTTTGCCCCTGCAGCAAAGGCAATTAGCAGCTGTTCAGTTTTCCTGACAGGCTTAGACCTGTCCAAATAAAATCTAAGTTGTCTGTGCATGTCCAAAGAGTGCAGTATTCGTTCTCCTTTGTTCTGTGGATTAGAAAAGAAAGTTGGCAGATGAATGGACTGATTAAGGGCCACATTGGATACCACCTTGGGCATAAAGGAAGGACTGGTCCTGAGGGACACCCTGTCTGCATGGAAGATGATGAAGGGCTCCACTGCCATGAGGGCCTGTAATTCAGACACTCTTCTTGCTGAAGTGATGGCTAGAAGGAAGGCTGTTTTCCAAGAATGGAATTTCAACTCTGCAGTTGCAGCTGGCTCAAAAAGAGGTAGAGTGAGCTTTTCCAATACAAAGTTAAGGTCCCAGGCTGGAGTAGGGGCTCTCCTGGGCTGTCTTAAATTTTTGGCCCCTCTGAGGAATTGCTTCAGCAAGGGGTGACAGAAGAGGGGTGGCTCAGTATTGTAATGTGCTGAAATTGCTGAGGTTGAATTTTAATAGACGAGAAGGAAAGGCCCTTGTGGAGCATCTCTGTTAAGTAATGAAGAATATGCGGTAAGCTGGGCACTGTTGTGCCCATCCCCCGAGTTTGGCTCCAGGAACAGTATCTTTTCCATTTTTCAGCATAGAACTTTCTAGTACTAGGCCTCCTTACTTCCAGAATGACATCCAGCACTTGTTTACTGAGGGAAGGTATTGGTGAGCTCAGGTAATAAGCCAGGCTGGAAGGTTCAGGGTTTGAAGCTGAAGGTGCAGAATCTGGCCCTCCTGCTGGGACAGCAGGGAAGGGGTCTGAGGCAGGTGCCATGGTTCCAGCAGTGACATACTGCGCAAGAGGAGGTACCCAGTGTTGGCGTGGCCAGTCTGGTGCAATGAGAATTGTGCTTGGCTTGTCCTGTTTGATCTTTAGTGTTTGATCTTTAGCAGAACTTTCAAAAGGAGAGGCAGAGAGGGAAAGGCATAAACTGAGAGGCTTTCCCAGGTAAAGGACAGGGCATCCACTTTCCAAGCTTGTCTGTGGGGAATCCTTGTGCAGAATTTGTCCAATTGGTAGTTCTGAGGGGAGGTAAACAAGTCTATCGCTGGGCTTCCCCATTTGTTTTTCAAAATGTTGAATATCTTTGGTTCCAGTTTCCACTCGTGTGGGTTCATGAGATTTCTGCTTATGTCGTCTGCCAGTAAATTTAGCTTGCCTGGCAGGTACTGAGCTTGTAGGTGCACTTGGTAGCTCAAGGCTGTGTTCCACAGAGCCATGGCTAGTGTGCAGAGAGGGTACGAGTGTGTTTCCCCCTGCTTGTTTATGTACCACATAACAGTGGTGTTGTCTGTCTTTACCAATAATTGTCGTGGAAGAATATGGTCCTTGAAGGCCGTCAGAGAATTCTGTACAGCTAACATTTCTTTTTGACTGATATGCAGGTGCATTTGACTCTGGTTCCATTTGCCCTGAATGCACTGCCCTGCCAAGTGAGCCCCCCATGCATAGTCTGATGAGTCTGTTAGGGTCTGGGCGGCAGGGGGTAGAGAGAATGGCAGTCCCTTGTAGTGGTAGCAAGCCTCTTCCCACCAAAGGAACTCTGTCTTTATACAAGGAATGATAGGGATTCATTGATTCCAGGTCCTGAGAATATTGACACCATAGGCTTTTTAGATACCGTTGTAGTTTCCTCATATGCAGTCTTGCATATGGAATTAGTAGGATGCAAGAAGCCATGAACCCCAGTGCTTGCAAAATTTTCCTTGCAGATAGCTGAGTCTTTGTGGCCAGTAGTTTGAAGTAGGCTGTCAAATAAACTTGTTTCTCTGGCGTGAGGTAGGCCATCTCGGAAGTTGTGTTCAAGCTTGCTCCCAGGAATACAATTTGTTGGCAGGGTACTAGGTAAGATTCTTTTTCTGTTTATGGTATACCCCAGTGAAGTTAGCAGTTTCTTTACAAATGCCAGATAATTTAACAGTATGTCCTGGCTTTCTGCCTGAATTAAACAACCGTCCAGGTATGGGTATATCTGAATACTTCTTTGCCTGCAGAATGCAATGACTGGAGCTAGGCACTTTGTGAATACCCTGGGTGCAGTAGATAAGCCAAAGGGCAGTGCAGGGAACTGATAGCGCATGTGGCCTGCTCTGAAGCGTAGGTATTTTCTGCAAGATTCCCTTATTGGGATGTGCAGGTAAGCTTGCTTTAAGTCCAATGTTGCCAACCAGGCATTTTTGCCTAGCATGGGAAGCAGCTGATGAAGAGTTAGCATTTTGAATTTTGGGATTACCAAGAAAGTGTTTAGAATAGACAGGTCCAGGATAGGACGCCAGGAGTTGTCTTTTCTGGGTACCAGGAAAAGTCTTGAGTAAAAACCTTGTCCCCATTCCTCTGCTGGGACAGGCTGAATAGCCCTGACACTGAAGTGACAGAACCTGCTGTTGAGCCTCTGCCCACTGATTTGGGGGTAGGTCTGGCCAACCGTGTGGGGTTGGCAAGGAGTGGAAGTGGAATCTGTATCCTTGGGAAACTATATTTAAAACCCATTTGTCTTGGGTAATGAGTTCCCAGTTTTTTGCATGCCTGGCGATTTTTTTCCCCCTAAGGAAGCTGACAGCTGAGCAGGGCTTGGAAGGTTTAAGGTTAAGTCGTTGTGACAGTTTACCATAGGGGGGTGTCTTATTACTTCCAGCTTTGGAAGTGGGAGCCCCCCACTGCTTAGGCCTGTGAGTACCTTGAGACTGTAGCCTAGGTGGTCTGCTGTTCCTGGGTTTGGACTGAGGAGGCCTGGAAGAGAGGAAAGGACCAATTCTTAGAAGGCCAATGTCTACTCAATCTGGGAGGCTGTACTTGAGGCAAATCTTTAACAGTTTGCATAGATTTAGCTTTTTCTTTTTAAGTAGTACTTCTGCTTTGTTGCCAAACAGGTGGTCTTGGTTTAAAGCAGCATCCAGTAATTTAGCTTCAACATGAACTGGCAAATTTTGCTCCTTAAGCCAAGCATGCCTTCTAAGAACAGACCCAGTGACAGCAGCCCTGCAAGATGCTTCTAAAGAGTCAAAACCACATTGCAAAGTATGTTCACAAACTTGTTCAGAAGAATGCATTAAATCCTGTAATTCTTTATTTTCAGCAGAGTCAGGAATCAACATAATTTTCTGTTTCAGTAGTCCAATAATATGCTGCAGATACTTTAACATATGAACCTGGAAGATTAAGGCCCTAATGGCCAAAGTAGCAGAAGTGTATACATTCTTACCCCATCTGTCCAGGGCCCCGGAATCTGTATCAGAGGGGGTAGTGTTTTTGGCAGTAGTAGCCTTAATGCCTATGGGTCCCTGTGAAATGGTCTCTGGGTCCACAGTAGGATTCTTAAAAGAGGAACTTGTGAGAGTCAGGTACTCTGTAATACCGGTCAGGTTTTCTGGCTGCCGGAGGTAAAGTGTCTGGGGCCAGGCTAGATTCTAAGAAGGCATCATCTACAATGTCCTGTACAGGAGGGATAGCTAAAGGCCTGTGTTGAGGTACGAGTAAGAATTCCCTAAGCCTCTTTTTGGAGTCAGAGTAATTCTGGCTTTCCCAGCGGAAATGCTCCCTCAGAGTGTGCAAGGTTTCACCACAAGAAAAATCTTCTGGAGGGGAAGCAGGGGGAATGGAGTCCTCTGCATCAGAATCCTCATAGGTAGATAAGGGCAAGTCCCGATCATCAGAAGAAACAGAAATTTCAGAATCCTGATCAGAAGGAAAATCAGTTCTATGTCTCTTAGAGGGAGAAGGCTGGCTTCCCCTAATTAGAGTAATAAGGTCTTCAGCCATTCTTATTTGTTTTTTAGGCATGTGAGCCTGATCATGCGGTTTGGACATCAGTTTTCTAGGCATGGGTCGAGTTTTAGGCCTTGAAGAAGAAGATGGCGTCGGTTTGAAATGCAAGTCCGTAGGCCTGAATACACCCTTAGAAGCCAGTGGCTGCACAGCGGCTCCAGACCCATCCAAGGTGGAGACATCTGCAGGTTCCATAGTCGAAGAAGCATCTTGTGGCATACCGGACTCCAAATGGGTCTCAATAAAGGCCTGTGAATCTGAAGTAGCAGGTATCGGGGGCTGTGAAAGAGCCTCACGGAGTACTGGCGACTAGCTTAACGGAACTGTCGTCGGCAGTTTTGGATCTATGTGGTCTGTCTCTGTCTTTATCTTTGCATTTTTTAGAAATGGTCGGTAGTAGGGTGGCTTACCAAAGCAATTTCTGGATAATTATTCAGAGTACCAAAATAGTTTGCTGCAAAAATGGACTGACAATGAATAGTTCGAGGATTGAATAAGGCACAAAACCGACAGCACGGGACATCGTGGTCTGGGCCTAGGCAAGGAATGCAGTAGGAATTAAAATCTTTATGAGGTATTTGCTTTCCACAGGTAATACAATTGTTAACGTTTACTGACATCGGTTTAGAGCAAGAAAAAGTATCCCCAACGGGGTACTTCGCTTTTTGAAGACTTCGGTTTTGAAACTCGAAAACGAAAATTTCAGGAGTCGGCCGCCCGGCACTTGCGAACTGCTTCCGCTTCGGGCATGGCACGGCAATAAAGACTGATGTAATGGCATCGGCTGCATGCTTTTACACCCCTGACTACTTGAAGTCATGGAAGAAGAGACAGCATCTGATGCAGGACCCAAGACTTTGATAATCAGGCCGGTTGAGGGCTACCTGCAGGCAGATAACCCAAATGTAATGACTGCAACACTGAAACACGAAGAACATCTGCTCTCATCTCCAGAACATTTATGTGCAACTCGGTCTCGGACTGGGACCACATCCCTTGGACAGTCTTCCCCTGAAAATGCCCCCAGGAGGAAGCATCCATGGTCACCGTGGCCAAAGGAACTGGAGGAGAAAAGGGCCTGCCCACCAGGAGATCTGGGGAGTACATCCACCACAAGAGATGTCTCCGACATATTGGCACAAGTCGTAATGAGACTGACAAATGGTGGGAAAGAGGGGACCACTAAACAGCTAGAGTCCACTGCAGTACTCTCATGAAATACCTGGACATCGGAACTAGATAAATGGCATCCGCAATAGAACCTAGAGCACTTTGACAGTGGAGACAGAGTTTGCTCCAGAAGAGGCTGAACATGAGACAGAATAAGAAGGGCATGCCAAATGGGGAGGGCTGCAATCTCAGAGGTTGTGTCCAACTGACTGCCTATGAATTCAAGTTGTTGAGATGGGGTCAAGGAGATTCACTGTATCCCCAACTGACTGAAGGGACACAGAAGAAAACATGCATCCTCCACCAGTTGATGCTGTGTGGGAGTTGTAAGGAGCCAGTCGTCAAGATAGGGAAACACCTGGAATCCCTGCAGCCTGAAATGGGCTGCCACCACTGCCATGCATTTGGTGAACACCCAGGGGACTGTGGCGAGTCCAAAGGGCAGGGCTCTCAATTGGGAGTGATCTGCCCCCTAGGCGAAAGTGGAGGAATCTCCTGCCAGTCTATTTTGATATGACAGTATATGTCCTGGAGATCCACAGAGCACATCCAGTCATTCTTGTGCAGAAGAGGCACAGTGGACAGTACAGTGACCATCCAAAACTTTGACTTCTTGACTGATCGGTTTAACTGATTGAGGTCCAGGATAGGATGCAGGTCCCCCATTCTCTTGGGTACCAAAAAAAAGCGGGAGTAAGTTCTGGATCCTCACTGTCCTGTGGGAACCTTTTGGATGGTTCTTTTTTGGATGAGGTTGGTGACCTCTAGATAGGCTAACTCTCTCTGACTGGGTGACACATCTGGGAGAGTTCTGTTTCTTGGCAGGGTGTCTGAAAAGCAATGTAGTAGCCCCTGGATATGATTCTTAGCACCTGTTGATCATTTGTAATGTTTGACCAGGCTAAAGGGTGCAAAGCCAACTGACCCCTGACTGCTTCCAGGGAGGGACAGTCAGGTAATGCCTCAGGGGCACTGGAAGGGTTTCTCAGAGAGGGGTTTTCTGGAACCCTGGTTTTGTGGGTCTCCTTTGTCTCTAGGGTGGCTTTGAACCATTGAAACCTCTCCCCTGTCCCCTGGAAGAGGAATCTTTTTTAGCTTCCTGAAAGGAAGACTGCGACTTGCGGAACCACGTTTTCCTGTTCCCCTTTTGGGTCTTGGGAGGACCTTTGGGGGGGGGTGGAGAATTTGATTCCTACAGCCAACAGCATCTTCCCCTCTTGCTCATTGCAGGTCAAAGTTTCCATAACGCTTAGTCGAAAGAGTGGAACCAAGAAGGAGGCGTTGGTGAACGATGCTTTAAAGGCCTCTGCAAAACCCCATAAATGCAAGCAGTCACCTGTGAAGAACTCTCTGCAGCATCGGAGAATAACCTCATGGACGAGTTACCTATTGACGTAAGAGTGGCCAGCTTGGGAGAGATGGACTTATGGTCCTCCACAGGCATGGACTCAGAGGGAGGTGGTAAGCTCCTTTACCAAATCCCTCTGGCAATGGGTAAAATGAATAGGGTAATTCAGAGCTCGCAGGCAGAAAGAAACAGATGCGAACACCTGCTTTCCAAATCTGTCCAACATTCTCGATTTACGATTGGGAGGATGGACTCTGCTCCGCCAGCTCTTCCTTGGTGGTGGCAGCTACCGCCCATCACATCAACTGGAACTGCCTTGGACCAAAAGGCCTTGTCTGATGGGGGGCTTATAAATTCGTCTGCTGTTTTGGGTACTGGCTCTACTGTAATGGGTTCTTCCCAGGCCCTGCTAGCAATGAGGCTGATTAATGGGTCAGCAGGGGGGGGGGCACCCAAGAGGTAGATGGGCCTGTACTGAAAGCATCCAGGAACATGCCTTCCCCAGAGGGCCGGGGGCTGGGCAGAACAGTCACCCTTGGCCTTAAGAATTTCTAGTATGTCTTCAAAGGAGTCATCATCAGGCAGTGACCTTGGGGACCTGTCTCCTTCATCGACATGCATGTTCTCCATGAGACTCCATCAGGGAGTCCAGATGTCTCCTCTTACATGTCCTCTTCCGGGGCACTTCGCAGGAGGCTCAGGGGAAGAATCGGAAGAGGTGGGGCCCCTATAAGGGAAACTCCCCCCACCAGGAGGCTAGATCAGACACGCTGACCGGGAGCAGGATGAGGGGGTCTGCTCAAATTCTGGGGCTGGGATGGTGCACAGCGAGTACAGGAGATCACTCTGGTAGGAGAGGGATCTTTCCACTACCTGGAACATGGACAAACTGGATGAGGCACCTTTCCCCAACCCTGTTGATAACACTAAAATGGAAGAAGGAGCAGACTCCGCCAGAACCTCCAACCCTCCGGATAGTGCCGGTCAGGAGCTATGAAGCACCAAAGCACCGAGGGGCAGGGAACAGTCAGAAAAGCCCGGACCTAAACCAACCCCCACAGACTCCGGGGTGACAATCTGGACTGGTGGCCCAGCCTGTCCTGGGGGAAGGGGAGCAGAGCTGGTTTAGACTCTGACTGGGTAGGACTAAGAGATCCCAGTAACCCCATCACCTCCCTGCTGGGCGCCAGCTCCCCAAGTCCAAACCCAGGGAGGTCGGATGAGAAGAAAGAAGACGGGGAGTGGGAGAAGATTCCCCAATCCTGTGGGCTGGGGAAGCAAAGAGCCCCAGTATAATTTGAGCCCTCAAGAAGGACTGCATCATCCTGTCCATATTGGAGGGGAAGATGCTCCTGAAGGATCGGGAGGAAACACAGGACCTAGCAGGAGACCTATGTAGAAACCCAGAGGGCCATACTTCCTGGTCCAGGGAATGGGTCCTACTTGGAGGAGAAAAGAAATGATCTCCTGCAGGATCCTAAGGAAGACCCTCAGTCAAGATGATATCAGACACGGGTCTCGGATCTGACCATAACAGATGCAAGGTAACAAGAGGGCCTGAGGAAACAGTTCTCGAACCCCTCGGATCTGAAAGGGTCGGATCCGTGAGTTCTGCTTTGACTTGGATCCGAAGGCCTCGATCTGGAGGCCTTGGATCTGTGAGTCAAACTTGAAACCCTCAGATCTGGAGGGCTGGGAGTGGAAGCCCTGCATCCGGGAATTGACTCCCTAGAAGTACTCAGATCAGAGACCCCCGTATCAGACACCACACTAAGGCTGGAGTCCGATCTGGGGATCTGGGATTAGACAGCCTAGGTTGTTTCTTAGAGTAAACTTCCCCCAAGGAGGAGGAAGATTTCCCCTTCTGTCCAGAGGATCCTGATTTGGAGGATTCCTTAACTAAGGAGCCCCCCTGAACCAGGCCTTATAGAAGGAGCTTGTTATGACGGCTGACCAGGGCCCTGGGGTTGAATGCAGCACAAATGCTTCCTTCAACCTCCAGGTGGCTGGCGCCGAGATAGTAGAGGCACTCCTCGTGAGAGTATGAAACAGGCATCTTCCGACCACAGAAGAAGCACGTCTTGAACCCAGAGGCTTTTCTGACATGGGAGCAACCAAAACCGAAGGAAAGAACTAAAGAGGAGTCGGAGAAAAACAGCCTTTAAGTCGAAAATCCTGAGATTCGTCCAGCAACTACACAATAAACTACTAGTAAACTATTAATAAATTATTAATAAACTCTTAATAAGATGTCAATAAAATAACTATAGAACCAAAGGGGAGCCAGGAAAAGGGGTTCCTAATCTACTACACTGGCCGACAGAAAAGGGCGCCAAAAAGAAACCAAAACAACCGACAGCACAGAAAAGACGACCAACGGGAGGGGAAAAAATGCTACCAATAACTAGACTAGAGAACTAAAACTTAGAGAAATACTGACAAGAAAAATACAAATTAGAAGAGTTACTTACAGAAATTATGAGGAGCTGAGCTATCTGAGTCTGACGTGACAGGAAGTAAATACTATGGGAAGAAATAGCCAGGGAATTGTTATGGCTAAGCTTGTATAGGCCCTAGGGCCGATAGTTTCCTAGGCTGATACTAGGCTATGATTGACCAAAGCGCCAAATGAGATCTGAGGGATTAGAGGACTGCAGTGCATTGTGGGAGGGGAGGAGCCTGAGCTAAACTGTTGTCTAGTGTGCCAGCTTGGATCCGATGTCAGATCCTAGACCCATACGTGATGAATGGTGACTAGGATAACATCAGATCTACAGTGAAGAGTATCATATTATTGCGTGTGTCTAAACTTTAGTGCTGTCCCACAACTTTTTTTTCTCATTAGAACTTAGCAAGATAGATAATTATCAACCAGAAAACCTTTACAATGCAGTAGCACAGCACCCTAGGACACTGAGGAGTTCAGCAGCACTGAAGGTACTGGGGTACCAAAGGTAAGGCATACTGTAGCCTAACCACAAGCTGTATGCCTTCAAAATAGAGGAGTTAATAGAATAATTGAACTACAGCACTACAATTACTTCCATAGAAAGTATGAGCAGCACTGTAGCAAAGCTACTATTAAGGTGCTGGAACAAAGTTCCTGTAACAGCATGACCTGTCTATGCAGAGTTAAAGTATAGCAGTACAGCACCCTCTCATACACCAAGATGTAGAATACCACTGGATGTACTGCATGCTACAAACAAGACACATTTCTGCGCCAACAAATTACTGTCAGACCATAAAACACATGCAGTATACATTATTATAAAGAGTGACACTGAATGAGACAGCAGAAAACCACTCTGGACAAACATGCATCAGTAGAAATAATGGCATTTTAACTCATTCACTGGAAAGGAGCTCAAGAATGTTGATGGCTAACTTCCTCCACATGAACAATGGTGCACACAGAATTACTTTTCAGAAAGTACTTTCTTTAAAACCATACTGGAAAGAAATACTTGTAAATCTTGAACTGAAAAAAAAGCAAAGCAAAAAGTATAATCTTGAAAACTGTTTGGCATACACAGAACTTCACAACGGTATTGAAATGGTATTAATGTTCACTGCTCATTGATTGATTCATTGATTCATACTAGGCTAACTGCCCTTGCGAGCCATTTTAAGCCTAGCCAATTATCCCTTGTGAGACTCAAACCCTGCACCTTGTGTTTGTAAGGCAAACACCTTAACCATTAGGCCACCCTCCTGAACAGATTGTGAGCATTTGTCTGTATTTTTGAAAATAAGTGGCAACATCTCAAGAATCATACTAGCTTGACATCCAAAATTTGAAGCAGAATTGTCCACCTCACTATCGGCTTCAAAATAAAACCTCACCCAACATAATGCAAAATTCAATTGCAGAGACATTAAAAAAGTATGAAAACTAAAATACTTACAATAATCTGGCCTATAAATCTGTAATGTTTGATAATGTGCAATTATGAACAAATTACTACAGTTTATGTATTACCCAAGTGAATCACTGTAGGATAATGAGATTTCACTGCTTTTTCACCACGTGGTGCTGGTTGACAGTAATTCATATTCAGTTACAAATTATGACAAAAATATGCTACTGTTCAACCTATTACAATACAGAAATGTTAATTTCTTAAAGTGAGGTCTAAAGTCACAAATACTACTAATGCAGATATTAAAAATATGTCACAGTATACATGAATGTAATGAACTAAGAATATTCAAGTAAGTGCTTTATATTTGTGAGATTCAGTTCCCTATAGATGAAAGTGACATATCCTATCCAGCATTCTTTCACATACATGAATCTTTGCCACAATCCAGTACCAGTAACATTTGGGCAGTGAACTACTTAAGCAAATATTAACACAATGTATTTTGTATACTTTATTTCTTCTAAGCCTTTACTCCGCATTTATTTCTTTAAACACCTTACACCATGTCCATGTCAAACTATTCTTTAGGCATGTTTTGAAATCTTGTACCAAACCGCCAAGCACCACACGCTGCATGGAACTTTCTTGCAAAATTTGTACAAAATAAGCAGATTTCCTTAAATCAGTACTACTAAGAAATATCAATATCTCAATTACTCTGTGGTCAAAAGTCACTGATCATACGCCACTGCTTCGCACTTGTCCTCATCTGTTCCTGGACGTCTGACATAAATCTCATTTTCTTTCTTACACTAATACAGTACTGCAAACATTTAAAAAATACTGAAAAATTGACATCTCAAACATTGCTGTACCAACCTAATTATGTCACTGTATCTACTACTGCTGTACTGCAGCTCAAATAATTAAACAGTCTGATTACAGAGAAGTGGAGCATTTCATGTATTTGAGAATATGGTTTTTGAGACAATTTTTTTATTCACTGCACACAACATGACTAATCAATAAAAAAGCATATATTTCTAGCATCTGGAGCTTGCTGCAAGAAAAAATCCTCAATTCTAGAATGATTCAAGAACTCATTGTGCTTTATTTCTAGGAACGAGCACCAATATGAACAATACAAAGTGTGACTAATACAATATCAACCTTTCTGGGACACATCAATGCTACTGCTTCTCCATTTCAAAAAGAAAGGCTTTCTATTCCGGACCAGGCTGCCAACTTGCCTGTTTTACCTCATAAGTTGCTTTGTACTACTAAATGCTATCCAATTGAGACTACACTCTCTACTGTATCTGCAAATTGCAAACTACAGTCACAGGAAGATGGGCTTTAGGCTCAGGCTCTTCAAAAGATCACCAAGCAATTTTCTACTTACAGTAGACTCCCTCTTATCCGGCCTCCTCTTTAACCAGTCATCAAATTTCTGCCGTAGCAAAAGACAGCAGAGAAGAATAACACTACTGCTTCCTCTGGGCTATATAAAGACAGACATTTGAGTTTTCGACTTCATATTCATTAGAAAAATGCATAATACAGATCCTGTTATCCTCGCTGATTTATAACCTATAAATGCTATTTTGTATGCTTTTTCTGATTAACCAGCCATTTGTTTAGCCAGCCTAAGGTCTGGTCCCAGCAAAACTGGATAACAGTGAGACTACTGTACATCAGCATGCTTACAGTACATTTGAGTTAGTAATACTGAACCTTTAAGGAAACAGTTTGCATGCTAACTTGTATAAAGCTACACACAATAAAGAAACTAATGTCCTGACCTACAATACCTGAAAAAGCACTGTGTGCTCAGAATGGTAACATGGCTGACAGTGAAGGCAGACAAAGTAAGGTACTGGGGGGGGGGGGGTTAAAAGTTAAGTGACTAGCCACACATTACAGAATTCTGACTGGCTAGTTTGGACCAACTGATAAGGTATAGTGATGCAAGTGCTGTAATGTATTGGATGGAGAAAACAGTCACTCATATATGCTAAGTGATACCGTACAATTTACAAACATTCTATATTTTAAAAACTATACTAAATTATTTAATCATTTTCCAAAGTTAAAGGGTGCATAAGGGTAGTTAACAAACCAATGCAAGAACAGCAAACCAAAAAAAAAATCCAGAAAAGCACACAAAGGCTGGAAACCAGAAATACAGCCAAACTATTTATTGAAACACTGGTAAGCGCTTTCGTCTGGTGACCATCACCAGACTTCTTCAGACAAATTAGAACATCACAGTTAAAAACTTTTATACATATCCTAAATTTGGATAATTAACTAGTTAATTACAAACACAAACTAGCATAATTAATTTAATTAATGAAATATAAAATTAACAAAAATTAATAGTAGAAGCAGCCCAGAACAAACCAAAGTAAACACATCCACTTTCAAAAAATTACATATCAACACATTCCCTAAAAGCATATATATTATTATAAAACATAGGATGAATATTTAAAAATTAATGTCATTTAGACTACGTTTATTCATCTATCAAATACTTTCAATTTAAGCTTACTAGGAATAGATATCACATCATTAAGTCCTGGTGGAAAATAAGCATTTAAAAAAACTTGCCACCAGGCTTCCTTTTCTTCAAGGTGTAGTTTCCAAGGTCCCTCCCTAGCCTCACACTTTACTTGTTTTATAACCAAAAATTTGAATGTGTGATTAGGAAATATCTTTAAATGTCTATATAAAGCATTTTTTTCATCCTGTTGATAGAGTTTCAACAGTGTTTCAATAAATAGTTTGGCTGTATTTCTGGTTTCCAGCCTTTGTGTGCTTTTCTGGATAAGGGTAGTTAAGGCACACTTCCATCAAATTCGTTCTTCATGGAGGTGGCAGACATAACAAATTGGAGAGGCATTTGGAAATCAGCAGCTGTGCTAATTTAACTTTTTTTTTAAACAGCAATCCAGTTTCACTGCTTTACAAGTTATTATCATGGCATTCAAAGGAAATGAGTTTAAAGTATGTGCGCCACTAGAAGGCATAAACGTGATGGACTCTCAATGCATTGACATCTGAGGTAGCACTTGGGTGATCAGAGTTAACACTTCTGGAAGCTGTTTGGAGTTAATGACTTAATATTCTGAAAGCAGCCAATATGCATGTAATACATGGAGCTCCCTGATTATGCTCTGAAAACCATAAAATGCAAACCCATCGCAGTGAGGTTCATAAGCAAGAAATGTTAACAGACTTTGAATTGCTGCACAAATGGCAGTTGAAGAGAACTGCACTTCCAGTTAATCAACAGCTTTAAAAGCTGTTACAAACCTTGCATGGCCACACAATCTTTCTTTTTAAAGGGGTAATACTACAGAGGCAAAACTGCCCATATACTACAAAACATTATAACCTGATCAAAATTATCTTATGCCAGCTGCCAAAATTGTACTACCACACACCTGCATCTGCTTATTTTGAGATACTTACACATTGACTTAGTTGAAAAAATACTTTTCTTCTTAGAGCAATAAATATAAAATAGTGCAAGATATACTCCAAAAATACTTCAGTACATAACGGATACATAGGATGTACCCTTCAATAGGTGTGTCTTTTGTAACTACAGCAAAGTTTTACTGTAACCGCTCACTTTCAAGAATGCGAAATCTTTACCAATGCATTTCCATGGTAATATTTAAGAAGCAGTATCTTAGATTTTTGTTTTAGCCACTGGCTATTGGATTTGGATGCTTCAGTTCAAGAATGTCTGAAATGCCATACTGATCAACTGGAACTTTTTTTCAACTTAAGACAATAAAGCTGTGGAGTTTGAAATGTACAATATATACGATTCAAAGAAAGACATGTACATACAGGTAGTATGATGCTGTTATTGACTGGCTTTAGGTCCTCGGTATTCTTCTACACTACAACAGAGAACAGGTTGTAAAACTGTTCTAGTCTGCATGATGTATTAAAACGAACAAGGATAATATTGCGTAACTCAGGAATATCACACAATGTAAGCTGTTGCACTTGGTTGGCACTCACAATGGAACCTCTACAGCACTCCATTCATTTACTTCACCACAGACTTTGATCTGGCTAAACACCTCATCCTGAGAAATCATTTATTTGAAACTGGTATAAGCCATGATGCCTCAAAATGGTTCCATATTTTTTTTAAGGTCAGAACTTCCATTTCATTATATGCCCCTCTTCTAAAGAAAACAAATATTGCTGTGAGTTTAATACTTACTCTATTACTCTTCTCAGCCTTCATCAATAAACTGCCTAATTATATGCCTCACCTGCCACTTCTACTATATATGCCAATGACATGATCTTAGATCAGATCCAGTCCTTCTTGCACTCTAGAAAACCAATTAGAGATAGATATTCATTTAGTCATTAGCTGGATTAACCCCAACAAAATGTTTTTAAATACATCTAAAACTAAAGTTAGTCTCCTTGGAATACACCAAAAACAAAGTCCTTTTTACCTGAAAATTTAATGACCTTAATGTTCCCAATAAAACTACCACCTTATGCAAACAGTTAGGCATCTGGCTTGATCAAGCCCTTAATATTTGGCTCCACACTAAAAAAAAATAAACACAAAATTACCTGGCTAAAAAAATCTCATTTCCATTCCATATCTGGTAGATTTGTCATGGAAAAGAAATCCCATTTGCCCAACTTGAATATGGACTTCTCTTTATGGCTGCTGCTGCTGCTTCATACAAAAAGTACAGTTGCCAAGTCCTACTTACCTGTACCAGTAAATGTTGATAGAACACACTGCCTTACTAGCATAAGGGTAGCAGTGCTTTGTTACTCATCTCTAACAGTCTACCAAAGCTCAGAGCTCCTCCCTCTGCCTATCAGTATGACGGATCAATCATCTTAAAGGACTGCCTATTAGACCTGCAGAAAGAACCATTTCAGTTTTCTAGTGTCCAGAAGGAACAGATTATGAAAACACAAGCCTGGGTGGGAACACCTACCGTTTCAAACCAAATACCACACACACACGCACGCACACGCGCACAGATGCTCACAAAAAGGCTGCTGAGCATAACTCAATGGCAAAAAAAACCCAAACCATATACATCCAAAAAATGGGATGGTAGGTATGCCATTATGGTAGTGTCTTCTATGAACATCTGGTGTTATAGGCAAGATGGACTTGGCAACTGTACTATGTTCAACAAACACACTACCTTACTGGCATATGCCTAGATTCTCAAAACTTACCCACCCTGAAAGGAGGAAGAATAAGGTTCCAGGAGCCCCTGTAGAATGGTCCTCCTTAAGTCTGCTCTGGCTTTAGAAAAGGCATCCAGCTTGTAGTGCTTTGTAAAGGTATGAACAGAGGACCAAGTTTCTGCTTCGAACACTTGAGTCTATTCCTTTCCAATATGCCACTGAAAAGGAAAAGGTTTTGGTGGAATGTGCTTTTACCTTGCCTGGATTTGCCTTAGCATGGGGGGGGGGGGGTGTGTGCCAAAAATCAATACTAGAGGACAACCAATGTGCAATGGCTTGCTTGGAGACAGGGTGACCATTCTTTGCCCGTGTAGAAAATAAGCCTTTCAGCCTTCCTAAAGGGCTTTGTTCTGTCAAGGTATTACCTGCGCTGCCAATGCACAAGGTATGATGTAACCTCTCCCATATTTTTTTGGTTCTGGGAAGAACATAGGGAGGTTAACAGACTGACTGAGGATGAATTCTGATCCCTCTTTCATGCTGAAAGTGGTATTAGTGTGTAACACAATTCTATTCCTGTGGAAAATGAGGTAAGGTTTTCCCAGCTTGAAAGCCAGCATATCAGAGACTCACCCTGCTTATTATTTATTTATTTACATTTGTTTACTGGGAAAGCCCAACTGGGCCAGAAGCCCATTTTCAGTGGAGGCCCAGGGAGAAAAGCTCCACAAAAATACAAGCAATATATAATAATCAGATAGTACAATAGTATACCTACCGTAAGATGCAGAATACATATCTTCTAGTTAGTCTATACAAAGTAGTATTCAATACAGTTTTCTAAATATGTCAGTGCAATACACAGAACATTTCTCCATGATAAGAACTTCAGATCAGCCTTAGTGGCAGGTATGAAAGGTGCTAGTGGCAGGTATGAAAGTTAGTGAGCACAATTTGTTCAGAATGTAGTTGAGATCCCATGAAGGAGGAATTTGCTTGCAAGAAGGTCTAATATGCAATACTCCTTTCATAAACTGTTCTAAAAAGAGAAGAAGAAAGAAAGAGATGATCCATTGGTAGACAAGCAGAGATGGATGCTAAATGCACATTAATGGACACATGTTAAGCCATCCTGAAGTATTTCACACAAACATTTCAGACCAGAGGGATGTCTACCTCAAGGGATCCTCTGTTCCCATTTAGGCACCACTTATAAAACCTCATCCATCTACAAACATAAGATTTTCTAGTAGCAGGTTTTCTGGTCTCCTTTAACATCTGCTGCATATCCTTATGAAACATGTGCCTAAACAGAGTCAAGCTTGAATCATTCAGGCTGTCAGTTATAGCTGCTCCAAACTGGGATGTACCAGTCTCCCCTGAGACTATGAGCAAATCCAGAGTGTGAGGAAGTCTGAGGTAATTGCCTTTGACCACTACCATTAGAAGGGAGAACCAAAATTGCCAAGGTCAATAGGGTGTCACCACAATGATCTTTGGCATTTCGTTCCAAACCTTCAGAAGTACCTTGTGAATGACAGAAAAGGGTGGAAAGCATACACGAACATTCTTGTCCAAGGGAACAATAATGCATCTGTCCTCCAAGCATGGCTGTTACAGAATTTCTCTAACTGTTTTGAAGAGAGACAAACAGATCTATTTGAGGCGTTCCCACATCTAAACTAGATACTGGAATTAAAAACAACCCAAACAGTTCAGACTGACCCAGAGGTAAAAATAATCCAAATAAACCTGCCCTTGTTGGAAGGTAACTGGAATAACTGTAGAAACCACAACAAAATAAAATCTTATTGTTTAATGCAGAAAGGTGAGCGCTTTCGCAATGGTAACCATTGCTTCATTAGACATTTCATACAAAAACTAACCACCCTTAAATACACTGCACAAAATTCAAATCAACCAATCCTAGTTACATGCTAATTCATTACCTTAATTGCATTTAGCAACAGAGGTGTATTTTTAAAGTGACAAAGTATACTAATGCAACTATGTATGCTAAAATCTACGTAATATAACTAATGTGTATGGGGCTATTTCAATTTTGATTTTAGGGCTGGTTTCAAGGGGACGCTATCATTTAAACCTAATCCCCTGTGTGCTCCCAGTCTCAAAATCCATTTCACTTCCACATTTTCTGCTGAATTTACAATGTCTCCCATTCTGATACTTATATTCTGTACATGTAGAACTTGGAACAAAAAAACATGATCTTCACCCTTAGCCAAAGTATGTTTGGCTAAGGCACTATGTTCCTGTCCTTTCCTTGTACAATATATATGATCCCCAATTCTCTCCCTGAGGTGGCGGTTGGTTTTACCTACATAGAAATGGAAACATGTTTTGCAGTGGACTACACATACCATATTACACACATATACCACAAATAGCGCCATACACATTAGTTATATTACCTAGATTTTAGAATACATAGTTGCATTAATATACTTTGTCACTTTACAAATACACCTCTGTTGCTAAATGCAATTAAGCGGTTCGATCCTCGGATGGGGTGCCTTCTGTGCAGAGTGTGCATGCCCTCCCTGTGGTTGTGTGGGTTTCCTCCGGGTGCTCTTGTTTCCTCCCACATCCCAAAGACATGCTGTAGGTGGATTGGACACTCTAAACTGGCCCTAGGCATGTTTGTGTGTGTGTGTGTGTGTGTGTGTGTGTGTCTTCTGTGGGAGGTTGGGCGCCGGGCTGGCAACTTGACACCTTAAAACTCCACTGCCAATTATGAGCGGACGGGTGATCCACTGTGGCGACCCCTAACCAGGAAAAGCCGAAAGAAGAAGAATTAGTATGTACCTAGAATTCGTTGATTTGAATTTTGTGCAGTGTATTTAAGTGCAGTTAGTTTTTATATGAAATGTCTGATGAAGCAACGGTTACCACTGTGAAAGCACTCACCTTTCTGCATTAAACAAGATTGTATTTTGTTGTGGTTTCTTCAGTTATTCCAGTTACCTTCCAACAAGGGCAAGTTTATTTGCATTATTTTTACCTCTGTGTCAGTCTTAACTGTTTGGGTCGTTTTTAGTTGCTGTTTTATCGATTTTTGGGATGGCGAAAGGTACTGTGACCATCATGGAAAGCATTGGAATAGATGCAAATGTGGACAGAAGACTTATAAATTTGCTGGCAAACTAACAATCCACTTCTGGAAGCTGGTGCATTAAGAATGAGTCCGGAAACAACCAATAATGGCAATAAAGAGGAAAAGGTACGAACCTTAAAAATAATATTGAAAATGACTTGTATATGTTCAAGCGACTTCAGAGTCAATGGTTTCATTTCGAGGCTTGCTTGAATCTAAATGTTGTACCTAGAGGACTTAAGAGTTTTAAATATGCGGACGTACTGCAATACATATCCCAGTCTTTTGGCACAATGGTGGAAAATAAATTTAGACACCAGCAAAGCATGCATCCAGTTGCTCTTGGACTTTTTCAAATCAATAGAGCAAGATCTCAATGAAAAAATCTGCCAACAGCAGCAGGAGTTGATGGTAACATATGGGGAAGGCGCAACAGAAATATTTATGCATGAACTTATAGATAAGGTACTTCGCTATGAAGTATGACTATTAGATAAAAAGAAAAGAAAGTTAGCTAGGGACTTAACAGACTTTGAAAATCAGCATGTATTTACCTGGCCGAAGCCTGTACAGCAGACAGAGCAATCAGTAACCAATCATATTTCACAATCAACGAAGTTCACCAATGGGCCGTTGCAACAGCTCCGTAGAACCAATCAACAATGGAAAGGGCACGTTCCTTCACTTGATCGACAGGAGAGGCAGAGGGAGGAGTGTCGGGCAAGGTCTGAAGAGACAACCAACGAAGAAGGAGAAGTAACGAATCAACAACAAGAAGGGGGTGTTCCCTCACCAAGGCAAGTGGCATCCGTTTATTCAACACCAAAGGAAGTTCTTTCAGACATTACAGTAAAAGAGGTTCAACAAAATAACCAGACAACAGTGGATGTCGTCAGACGAAAAATCAATATGGAAGGAGGACATAAACAGGTTTTTCCAGTTCTACATTTACCAATTCGACCCGGAAGAAGGAAATCAGTGGAGCAGGATTTATATCGAGGCCAGAAACGGAAAGAGGCACCAGCCCAGCAGCAAGCACACACCCTAAAGAAAATGTGGGGGTATGGTCAGGAGACCTAATATGGAACATATTGAAGTATGAACTGACTACAGCAGAAACAACATTGTTAAACAAAAGTTTGAGCTTTATTCCCTCTAGTGGAATGTACATAAGTGAAATGTTATTAGGGTTACAAATGTTTACAGGCAATATAGCACTGAAGTTACAATTTAGTAATGTAGATGAAGTGAGAAGCAGTTATTTTAAGAAAAACAGTACTTTTGTAGCAACATTGCCGTATAATGTAGAAACATTTTTAAAAGCTTGTGAAAATGCAATATATAATAATGACAATAATTATTTTTTAAAAGGGCAAAGTTATAATTTGTCGTTAAGTGAAAGTAAAGCAATGCATAACTTGCAAAATAATGACAGTATTATCATACATCCCTCTGATAAAGGGGGACCAGTTGTGAGTTTAGATTCAAATTTTTATTATGATGCAATGCAAGAAATATTATTAGATGAAAATGTATATGAGGTAGTATCAACAGAAATTAGAAGTTATGTACCAACCATAACGTTCCATGTTAGTTGTCTTCTCTCGCCTTCTTTCTTGCTGGATGGGTTCGGAGCCGATCCTCGGCTCCGACTCGGCACTTGCTTTAGCTTGAGAACTCCTTTTACCAGCTCGAGGCAACCCTATATCCCATGATGCAAGGCGGAACTACCTCAGATCTCGTTTGGTAGCTAACCTACCCTGCTAAGGACTAACCTAACATAATTTAGGAAACAAGTTCATAAAAAGAGTCCTCATATGAAGGCTCAGGAGGAAAAACAAACCTGATAGGAACTCTTCAAGATCTGTCCAGGCCAGGGGGTAGGAGGGAGGGACGCAAGAAAGAAGGCGAGAGAAGACAACTAACATGGAACGTTATGGTAGGTACATAACTTCTAAATGTTAAGTTGTCAATCTCGCCTTCATTCTTGCTGGATGGGACCGCGTCCCTAGCACCTGTATCCCGGGTGGCTCAATGGAACAGACTCTTGAGAACTGTGGAACCAAAACTAGCCCTATCTCTGGAGGCCAAGTCCAACTTGTAATGAGAGACAAAGGTATGAGGTGTGGCCCAAGTAGCTGCTGCACAAATAGTATCAATGGGTAGTCTATCCTGAAAAGCTGCAGAAGTGGATAGACTCCTGGTTGAGTGTGCTTTTGGTTTAGAAGATAGCTGCTTGCCCCTGAGAGAGTACACAAAGGAAATGGTGGAAGTCAACCATCTGGATAAGGTCACTTTAGAAACTGGAAGACCTATCCTGTTTTCTGCATAGGAGACAAATAATTGGTCCGATTTTCTGAATTGTTTAGTTCTATGCAAATAGTACCTGAGCTGACGATGGACATCCAAAAAATGAAGCTTCTGTTCAGCTCTGTCGGAATAGTTTGGGAAGAAGACTGGTAGATCTATAGATTGGTTAATATTGGTTTGAGACAACTTTGGGGAGAAAGGAAGGATTAGTTCTTAATGATACCCTGTCCTTATGAAAAACCAAATAAGGGGAACGAATGCAGAGAGCTTGAATCTCGGAAACCCTTCTTGCTGAAGTGACAGCCAGTAAGAATATAGTTTTCAGGTCAATAACTTCAAAGAACATGAAGCAGACGGTTCGAAGGGAGGTAGTATCAAGGATGCCAACATTAAGTTTAGATCCCATTGCGGAGGAGGTTGCTTTATAGGCGGCTTTAGGAGAAAAACTCCTCTCAGAAAGGCCTTGCATAATCTATGAGACATAATGTTATTGTCATGCAAGCCAACATGATACTTGGAAATAGCAGCCAGTTGTACTTTAACTGTAGATGACGAGGATCCTGAATGAAAAACCTCCGCCAGGAAATCTAAAACAGAATGTACAGGAGCAGTAAAGGGATCAATATTCTTGGAATTTGCCCAAATAGAAAAACGTCGCCACTTGCTAGCATAAACAAACAGTTCTAGTGGACGACTTCAAGGAAGATACTAAGATGTCTCTGACGGAGTCAGATATCATCGGAAGCCTGGCTAGGGAAGGAAGTGGAGCAACCAAGCAGTGAGGTTGAGAGAATGAATGGCCCGGTGCTGCTGACCCGACTGGTGGATCAAGAGGTCCGGAACTGGGTCCAGATGCCAGGGCTGCACCAGAAGGTGACGATGCAGAGACGGAAACCAAATTTGTCGAGGCCAGTAAGGGGCAATGAGAATCAACTTGGCTCTCAAAACGGTGGCTTTCTGAATGACTTGTGGAATCAAGGGAAAAGGAGGAAAAGCGTACAGAAGTCCCGGGCCAATCCTGGGTTAGAGAGTCTCTCATGGGTTGGCCTGGAAGGGGAAAAGGGTGAAATAATCGAGGCACTTGTTGTTTTGAGGAGTAGCAAAAAGATCGCAACAAGGAGTGCCCCACTGCAGAAAAATCTGATCCACTACAGATTGATTGAGAGACCACTCGTGAGGCATCAGAATGGATCTGCTCAGCCTGTCCGCCAAGAGGTTCGCCCTGCGGGGATGTGCGTTGCTATCAGAAACCGATGAGAGGAGATTGCCCATTGCCAAAGTCTGAGAGCTTCTCGACACAACGGATAGGACCTGGTCCCGCCCTGCTTGTTGATGTACCAGACCACGGACATGTTGTCCGTTTGTACTGCAATAGTCCCCGTGGGAAGAAAGTCGTTCAGGGCCTGCAACGTTAAAAGCACCGCTCTCATCTCCAGGACATTTATGTGCAGATGGTATTCTATGGGTTGCCACGTCCCGTGGACCATCCTGCCCTGATAATGCCCCCCCCACCCGATCAGAGAGGCATCCGTAGTGACTGTGGCAACTGGAGGAGGGGAAACAAAAGGTCGGCCCTGATGAAGAAGAGGGGAAGATATCCACCAATTTAGATGAGTTCTGCACGACTGTGTGACTAAGATTTCGTGCCTCATCGGAAGACTGGCTAACATTTTGACGGTGTTTAATTCTGCGCCTATAAAGGTGATAGATTGGCAAGGCAGCAGAAAAGATTTTTCGAAATTTACTGAAATTCCCAAACTCCTGCAAAGCTGTAGAGTGTAGTCTCTGGTCTGAAGAAGCTGACACCTGGTGGTGGCGGAGAGGAGCCAGTCGTCCAAATAAGGAAACACCTGGAATCCTTGACGTCTCAGATGAGCTGTGACCACTGCCATGCATTTGGTGAACACTCTGGGGGCTGAAGTGAGGCCAAAGGGCAGGGCTCTGAATTGGTAATGACTGGTCCCTAGCTGAAAGCGGAGAAACCTTCTGGAGCGCCTGTGAATCTTTATGTGATAGTACGCGTCCTGAAGGTCTATAGAGCACATCCAGTTGTCCTTGCCCAGAAAGGGCAGAATGGACTGAAGCGTGACCATCCGGAATCTTGCCTTCTTGACAAATCTGTTTAGACTGCTCAGGTCTAATATTGGTCTCCAATCTCCCGTCCTTTTGGGGACCAAAAAGAATCTCGAGTAGACGCCGGATCCTACCTGGTCTGCCGGCACAGTCTGGATGGCTCTTTTTTCTAGGAGCTTTGAAACCTCCTGTTCTGCCAAATCCCTTTGACCGGGTGAGATGTCTGGAAGGGATAGTTGAGGTACGGGATACCTTTCGAAGGGGATTTTGTAACCCTCGGATATGATCGACTGTACCCACATATCTTGTGATAGGGATTGCCAGGCTACTGGGTACAGCGAAATCCTTCCCCCGACTGCCTCCAAGGGTGGACAGTCGGGCAACACCTCAGGGATGCTGAAAGGGCTTCTCAGGAAGAGACTCCCTGTTGCCCTGGTTCTGAGGACCCCCCCTGCCTCTAGGGCGGTGTCTATTGTTGTTACCCCCTCTGCCTCTGGGGGTAAACTGACCACGTGTGTCCGGTGTAGCGCCTTGGGCTTTGCGGAACCACATCTCCCCCCCCCCTTCTGACCCTTGGGATATGGTCTAGAAGGAGTGGAAAAATGGACTCCAACGGCAGAAAGAGTTTTACCGTCCTGCTCACACCTGGTCAAGGTATCCTTCACCTGAGGTCCGAACAAAGCCGAACCATCAAAGGGGGTATTGGTGAAGGATGCCTTAAAGGGGTCCGCAAAATTACAAAGCCGCATCCAGGCTTGGCATCTAAGAGCAACTCCTGTGCCTGCGGCCCTGCTTGCTCCATCGGCCGCATAGGATATGAGCCGCATGGAGGAGTTGGATAGGGAATTCAGGATTGCTAGCTGTGAGGCAATCTTTTCTTGAGCCCCAGCAGCAGAAGGATCCTGGACCACTTCACCCAGTTCCTTGAGAATATCTCTTTGAAGCCTGGTGAAGTGACAAAGGTAGTTCAGCGAACGCATAGCAAAGGTCGCTGAAGAAAACATCCGCTTTCCATACCTGTCCATGGTCCTAGAATCCTTGTTAGGAGGATGGACAGGTACTGAAGGATCCGCCAGTTCCTTCTTAGTGGCCGCCGCCACCACCATAGCATCCACAGAGACGCCCTTGGAAAGAAACTGTTTGTCCGTAGGGGCCGTGATAAATTTGGATGGTCTCCTGGGGACAGGTTCCACAGAATCTGGAGCCACGCCTTCCGAGCCACTACCTGCATAAGTGGGTCGAAAGGCGGAGACACCCAGGAGGTGGAGGGTCGGGATCCAAAAGCTTCCAGGTATACAGACTCATCCTCGGAGGGATCAATGGATGGCCAATTCCCCCTCTGTTTGAGGAGCTCAAGGATGTCTGAAAAGGAGACATCCTCAGAGGGGATCGTGGGGAACCCTCCGACTCATCTAAGTCGGTATCCGATGTAGTAGACTCGGGGGAGTCTGTGTGTTTCCTCTTACACGTCCTCTTCCGAGGGGGTTCACCTGCTGGATCAGGAGAAACTTCGGAAGAGGAGGAAATTCCCAATGGGGAAACCTGGGGCGATGGATCCCTGGGCCTGAGAGCAAGAGGCTGGCAAGAGGCGTCTACAGGCACTGAAGAGGGAGGAGCTAGAGGGATGGACCGTTGACCTGGCTCAGAGGCCAGGACACTCCTCATCACCTCAAAGGCTCCCCTCCCGGGAGGCGGAATATCCCGCTCGAGGATACAGGAATTCCGGCTCCACTGAGAGGAAGGCTCGAGGCCGATGTCGGCGCCGAGCTTACCAAAGCGAAGCCCGAGAGGGAGGCGGGGTCGGACAAAGGTCCGATGCCACTAGCCCTCGGAGCCGACAAGGAAACCCGGCGTCCGGATCCCTCCAAGGAAGGCCTCAAGGAGGAGATCGGGCCGAGGGACGGAGCCGAAGGTTGTATCGGCTCCGGCGCGAAACAGTCGCTGTCCCGAAGCTCCGCCTCCGGACCCTGGTGTGGAGGGGGAGGAGGAAGTGCAAGCGGTGAGGCAATAGCCGAAGTCTGTTGAGACGGGCTATGGAGCATTTGGGCCAGTGCCTGCGACTTCAACAGCCTGCTTACCACCCTCTCTAAGTCATGGTCAGACAGCCTGGAAGATCTCGAAGATCGGCTCCGATGGCTCCGCTCCGACAAAAGAGGAGACCCCGGGCCGAGTGGATACTCTGCAGAAGGGGACCAAGATCTCTTTCGGGACGAAGTCATCGGAGCCGAAGTCCCCTGAATTCCAGATGGAGCCGAAGGTTTCTCGGCTCCGATGCTGGATAAGGTGTCGGCTCCAGCCGGAGCCGACAAGGCCACAGTAGACAAGGTGTCGGAACCAGTCGGTGCCGAACCCACTACTTTTGAAGTAGATAGATCGGTTCCAGCCGGGCGATCTCGGCTCCGACGGAGCCGGAGCCACCGGAGGAGGCTTGGATACTGAAGCCTGAGCCTTCGGTGGCTTAGAAGGTTTCCCAGACCCTGCTTTAGAGGGAGAACCTTCTGGCTTAAGTAAGCCACGGAGGATAAGCTTAGTCCTCCGTTCCTGCAGGACTCTCTGGCTAAAAGAGTGACACAAAGCACAGGAGTCCTGCAGGTGCAAAGGCCCCACGCAGTAAACACAAGAAGTGTGACCGTCTGTCAGAGACATTTTCTGACAGCACGAGTCACACTTCTTGAAGCCTGAGACCTTGCCTTCCTTAGACATAATCCTAGGAGGAAGTCACACACAAACCCTAACAAACACACAAAATTAATCCCCTAACACACAACACACAGGAAGGGATTAACCAATGGGGTTTAGGCCTAACTAAACTTTTACACTAAAGGAAATAAAAGTTTTGAAATATAAGGGAATAGGGTGGGCTGTAACACACTACAGACTATAAAAATGGATACAAGGGGGAAATAAAACCCTAACTAAGCTTTTCTCTTTTGACAAGAAAATTACTTACCTCAGCTGGCAAAGGAGACCTCTTTCGCTAAGCGGCAAACGAGATCTGAGGTAGTTCCGCCTTGCATCATGGGATATAGGGTTGCCTCGAGCTGGTAAAAGGAGTTCTCAAGCTAAAGCAAGTGCCGAGTCGGAGCCGAACCCATCCAGCAAGAATGAAGGCGAGATTGACAACTTAACATTAGTGTTTGATATAAACAATCGTATTACAAATGTTTTACAAGAAAGTATGTGTATGGGTTTACTAAGTAAAGAATTTTTTCAGTATTTTATTGTTGTAAATCCACTAATCCCTCAGATGTATGGCCTCCCAAAAATTCATAAGGACCCGATAAATCCTAAGTTTAGACAAACAGTAGCAAGGGCAGGCTGGTCAACAGAACCTATTTCTATCGATTTAGACAGTGAATTAAAAAAGGCATTGGGTGAGTTTACATATGTATTAAAAGATACCGAACAATTCTTAGTAGATTTATATGAGACGGTGAAAGATTTGGATAGACAGAATGGAAGCATATTAGCCACATTAGATGTGGTCTCATTATTTACAAGTATACCTAATGACAAAGGAATTAATATGGTGAAATCGGTGTTAGTAAGACAAGGTAAACTATCTATAGATAAAATATACTTTCTCTGTATGTTGTTGGAAATGGTGCTTGAAAATAATATCTTTATGTTTAAAGAGACATGCTATAGACAACTTTCTGGAGTTGCTATGGGCACTAGTTGTGCCAACACATATGCAAACTTGGTAATGGTAGGTTGGGAGTATGAGTACATGCTAACTAATTCCCACATAGCCTTTTATAGGCGTTTCGTGGATGATCTTTTTGTTCTTTGGAAAGGTACCGAGGAACAACTGATGTTGTTTCACCTATATCTTAACACCACTAGTGACTTTTTAAAATTCACTATGAACTATGCTAAAATGAGTATAGATTTCTTGGACGTCACCATATATAGGGAAGACATGAATTGGTCAACTAAGCTACATAGGAAACAGTGTTATCGTCCAACATTTCTACATAGGAATAGTATTGCACAATCAATGCACTTTTCCTAAAATTATAAAAGCACAGGCAATGAGAGTATCTCATCTATGCTGTCAGGAACAAGTGTATAAAGATGAACTTAGCAACTTAAAAACAGAGTTTTTGAAAAGAGGATACAATGAACATGAAATTAACAAAGTCTACCATCAAGTATATACAGAAAGGGGTAGTAAAGCAACACCAAACTATTCTGACAGAGTAGTGAAGGGAATTGGTAAACAACAGGAATAAAAGGTCTATCCTACACTCCAATGATTTTATCCTATACAATGGATGCAAGTAAATTTCAAGATATTATTTACCAAAATTGGCACGTTATTAGTAGATGAAGAGACTACTAGTATAGTGGGCACACACCCACACTTTGTGTTTAAAAATAAGAAAAACTTAAAACAACAATGATGTTATCCAAAAACAACAAGGATAAAAGGGGAGAGAGAGAGATGAGAGAGAATATAAGGAATGGTACACAGAAGTCTGGGAATTGTGCCTACTGCACATATATAGAGCAGTCCAGATTTTTCAAACATCCGGAGACAGGACACCTTTGGGAGCTTAGGAATTCAGCAGATTAACACCAAAAATGTGGTATATGTAGCCCACTGCAAAACATGTTTCCATTTCTATGTAGGTAAAACCAACCGCCACCTCAGGGAGAGAATTAAGGACCATGTATACTGTACAAGAAAAGGACAGGAACATAGTGCCTTAGCCAAACATAATTTGGCTAAGGGTGAAGATCATGTTTTTTTGTTCCAAGTTCTACATGTACAGAATATAAGTATCAGAACGGGAGACATTGTAAATTCAACAGAAAATGTGGAAGTGAAATGGATTTTGAGACTGGGAGCACACAGGGGATTAGGTTTAAATGACAGCGTCCATGTGAAACCAGCCCTAAAGTCAAGAAAATTGAAATAGCCCCATACACATTAGTTATATTACCTAGATTTTAGCATACACAGTTGCATTATTATACTTTGTCACTTTAAAAATACACCTCTGTTGCTAAATGCAATTAAGATAATGAATTAGTATGTAACTAGGATTGATCGATTTGAATTTTGTGCAGTGTATTTAAGTGTGGTTAGTTTTTGTATGAAATGTCTGATGAATCAATGGTTACCATTGCGAAAGCGCTCACCTTTCTGCATTAAACAATAAGATTTTATTTTGTCGTGGTTTCTTCAGTTATTCCAGTTACCTTCCAACAAGGGCAAGTTTATTTAGATACTGGAATACCACTGCCTTGAGCTGCCACACATGTAGGTCTGCCCAGGATCTGCTTAGTCTGTTTGCCATGATGTTTTGCTATCACAGGACATATAAGCCGAAACAGTCAGAGAATGCTGTAAAGCCAGCTCCCGGGCCATCGCTGCCAACCAGCACAAAGGGTATGACTGAGTCCCATTGTTTGAAGTACTACATCACTGTGGCTTTGAACGTAACAACCAGAAGTGGACATGCAGTCCACAGGTGGTGAAGGACTTTCAAGGTGTGGATTACTGCCAACATTTCCTTGATACTGATGTGTTACTATGTATCCTTGGGCCCCCAAGTGGCCTGCACTTGCACTCTCATTGACACAGCTCCCCAAGTGAAATCAGACAAACAGATTGCACTGGAAAATGTGGGAAGAAGGGAAGACCTGGACTGATACGAAACTGTGCTCTAAACATATGTAACTATCTTCTGATGAAGGGCAGTACCAGTAATAGAAACTCCAAGGAATTTTGGTACTAGGTCAAACAATTCTGGACATACCACTGAATTTTCCACATGTGGAGATGGGTCAGTGGTATCATGAGAATCATGGATGCCATAAGTCTTAGAATTTTTAGGAATTTCTCCTGCAGAATTCCTAAAACACCATCTGTTAAGACAGGATCTTGTCTTCAGGAACAAAAAAGGCCATTCTTTTGTCCAACTCAATTAAGCACCCCAAGAAGATGAGTTTTTGTGAGGCCATCAGGCAAAACTTCTAAAGGTTCAAATTGAACCCCAGCTCTGCTCTAAGATTTAAGTCCTTCTGTAGTGATTCCAAACTCCTGGATACAGACTCTGCACAAATTAGCAAGGAAAGATATGCATGGAGTCTGGAGATGAGCCATTACCACAGCAAAGCATTTGGCAAACACTCGAGGTGCAGTGAATAGAACAAACGGCAATGCACAGCACTGAGTGTGCAAACCAGACAACAAATCTCAGATAGCTCCTGAAGCGATGAGCAATAGGAATATGATGATATGCATTCTTTAAGTTCAGGGTCATCATGAAGCAGCAGAATGGTAAGAGAGTAAGCAAAGTCTGCAGGGTAAGCATCTTGAACTTTGGGATCTTGATAAAGGAATTCAGAAAGGATAGGTCCAACACTGGTCTCCAGGGCAGCTCTTTGGGAACCAGGAAATTTCTGAAGTAGAAACCTTTTATTCTTTCTGAAGAAGGGACCGGTTCTATGAACCCTGAATTCAGCATTTGCTGGAGTATAGGAGGGAACAACAATATTTGGTTTGGCAGGCGAGGGGGCACCCCCCCTTGAACTGAAGTGGATATTTCTTCCACTGCCATCTGTAACCTCTGCCAACAAAATTGAGCACCCATTTATTTGGAAACTACTGAGAGCTAACTTTCAAGACAGGGCATCCAGAGGGGTACTTGAGAAAGATGGGTGCTGCGTCTCAGCATACTCATAAGTTGGAAGGGAGGGGGTTATCCTTTTTGGGAAAGGAACCTCTCAACAGGTTTTGTGGGAGTTCTCGTACAGCCATTTTCTTTTGCTGCCTTGACTTTTGTTTGGCTAGGACTTCTGTTTGTTGGGTCACTGAAAATTATCCTGCTTAATGGAGGGAAACTTGACAATATGGAACACTTTAGGCAACCCTTGAATCAGTTTCTCTCGGTTATCCCATTGTTTGTGTATTTAGTACAGCAGCTAATCAGATCCTTAATCAGAATCAAATGGAACATTCATAATCTCATTTTTAACTCATCAGAAAAGCTTTGAAAAGGCAACCAGGCATACCTCCTTATCACTACAGATGTCGCTGGATTTCTAGAAACAGTATTAGCCCCTTCCAAAGCACTCTTTAAAGCACGTTTGAACATTTGAGAAATACTGGACATCGTACCATTGACACAGACTTTTTGTTCAGCAGGGAAATATGCAGCAAATTTGTCTATACTATACATGTACCTCAACTCAAACCTTCCAAATAAAACACTTGTAGTTAAACACCTCAGAAGCTGCCAAAGTGAACAGCTCTAACTTCTTTCTCTGAGATTCTAGCCACTTACCTGAAGGGACTAGGTTTGATGAAGACAGCCCTTGTTGGATGATGCAGCTGAGGACACAGCAGCAACAGCTGCAGCATCTGCACACAAGAAGGCTTGAAGACTATGCAAAGATGAGCACACCCTAAATTTCTTAAACACTTTTGTAGGCAAAGACTCATTCAAAAGAGAAGAACTGCAAGCTTTCTTAAAAACATACACCAATGCTGGGATTAAAGAAGTAAAGGCCACCATATCTGGGTCCCCATCCTTCAAAAGATCATATATCCTACTAACCGAGAACTGCCAAATACTGCTTCCAACTGAATATGTCCTTAAATCTAGACACCATTTGGGAAAAAAGAAAGTATCTATTTAGTTTTCTGCACCTGTTCATCCTCCGAGGAGCTGACTGATCAGAATGACATTTCTGAATCATCAGATTCTGAATCCCTTTCAAAACTGTAATCCCTAGATGGTTATTCCTAGTGTTACCCATAACCAGAGTTTGCACCTTGTAATCAACTGCCTGAACAATCCGTCTAGCCACAGCCACCACCTCAACTGAAAATCTTGCAAGACACTGTTGCCCTGTGATGTTGTGGGTTGTCTTGTCTCTTTTTTTTGCATGCATTACTTCAGTGAAAGAACCCCCAGTGGGAGGCGTATCAATACTGGTAACAGATTCTGCACCCTGACTTCCCCTGCACCTAAAGAGTTTGGTTCTCTTGCACCTGAACCAGGAACTGGGTACAGCCCCAGAGGACATTTGACCCTCGTGTCACAGTCTGGGTATTAACACCACACCACAGGATCTAGGGGCAAGAGGAGGAAACTGGTCCGATAGAGTGCTTAAGGCTACTACAGAGTTACAAGGTGTAGAAAAAGGCATATTCCTTGACATATTTCTATGTTTTTTTAGGTGCACAAGAGGTAGATGGTAGGGGTGGAGTGTGGACACCATATCTAAAACCATCAAATGAGGGACAAGAAACTTTCCAGCTCTATACTTAACACTGTAAACAGTAAAGCTAAAATCCACAAGACAGAGTAGGTTTATTAGACATATACTTAAAACACTTTAAAACAATGATAGGGTGGATAAGCACTTTCGGAAAACCTTCTTCAGATCCATATAACCATTAAAACACAATAGGCTTTTTAAAAGGGGGCTTAACCAATCAGATCTCTTTCCTGAGCCGATGACTCCAATGCCAGTTTTAAAGGGAGAATACCATTTAACGCTGGTTCGCAGTCCGCTCTTAAGTCTGCAATCCATTGAAGTTCTTTGAACTCAGTAGCATTAAATAAATCACCTCTTCTAGGTTCATTCTTTACACATTCTAGCACCATAAAGGAAAATTTATGTTCCGGAAATCGCATAAGATGTTGTGACAATGCATTTGTACTGACCTTATGTTTGATCTCATTTAAATGTTTCAAAATCCTAGTCTTGAACAGACAGTTGTTTTTTCTAACATAAAACTGCACACAGTGTTGGTACGTAGCAATATACACCACATTCTTGGTGTTACAATCCGCAAAAGTATTCAATTGATATGTTCTCTTAGTAACTGGATGTATAAATTTATTTGTAATATTAATAAAAGGACATGCGCTACATCTGCAACACTTATAAGCACCTTTCTTCTGGGTATGTAACTTATTAGTAACTGCCTTGTCACCACATAGTAATCGTTTCAAATTTGGTTTATTCTTGAAGCAGAATTTAGGGGTTTCTCATACAATTTGCTTTAATGACATCTGCTGTTAGTATTTTCCAATTATTTCTTACTGTATCACATATCTGCTGGATATCCTGACTATATGTAAGGGTACATCTTATATTCTCAGTTTCTTCCCTTCTTTGAGTTTTAATTCTTCCTACATCACGATGAAAGCATGGTTTCTTCCTCGGTGGACTCGTCGAATCAACTGCCATTTTCCCACTCTGTTTCCTTCAATCTGTAGCCCTTTTCATATAGGTGTTTCTTTACACTGGAAATTTCAACAACTTGATCTTCCTGCTTAGTAGTTAACCTCCAACTTCTTAAAAACTGATTTTTTATAACCTGCGGAAAATTGTGTGCAGGACGCATACTGTTATGATGTAGTGAGAGTCCATTTAACTGCAGAGAGAATTAATATTACAAACAAATTTATACATCCACTTACTAAGAGAACATATCAATTGAATACTTTTGCGGATTGTAACACCAAGAATGTGGCGTATATTGCTATGTACCAACACTGTGAGCAGTTTTATGTTGGAAAAAACAACTGTCTGTTCAAGACCGGGATTTTGAAACATTTAAATGAGATCAAACATAAGGTCAATATGAATGCATTGTCACATCATCTTGTGTGATGTCCTGGACATAAATTTTCCTTTATTGGGCCAGAATGTATAATGATGGACCTAGAAGAGTTGATTTATTTAATACTATTGAGTTCAAAGAACTTCACTGCAGAATTAAGAGCAGACTGTGAACCAGGGTTAAATGGTATTTTCCCTTTAAAACCAGCACTGAAGAGGCGTCAGCTCAGGAAAGAGATTTGATTGGTCAAGCTCCCTTTAAAAAAGCCTATTGTGTTTTAATGGTTATATGGATCTGAAGAAGGTTTTCCAAAAGCGCTTATCCACCCTATCGTTATTTTAAAGTGTTTTAAGCACATGTCTAATAAACCTACTCCATGTTACGGATTTTAGCTTTGGATCTTTGGAGCTTTGTTTATTCAGTTCTGCTTTGGTTTGTCTTTGTCAATACTTAACACTGGCTGCATGGTCAGCCCAGTAAAAGTTTAAACAAATCCCACTACTCTCCCTCTACACAACAATCTAAAGACTATTTCTATAGGACTACTATTCTGAATACTGTGCTGTGAAAATGACGCACAACTCCCCTAAATAAAAGTGAGTTTCAGCACAACTCCCCTAAATAAAAGTTAGTTTCAGCACCAAATGACTAAAAATCTAAAGTTATGTACTTACCATAATGATAGATCTATGTGGTCCATTTCCGTCCTTCCTCAACTGATTAGTTTTTTTTATCTTACTTCTGATTTGACTTCTGTTGCTTTTTCAGCCTTTAGGATCTGTAACTCACACTCTTCCCCTACCAATAAACCTCTCCGGTCTCCAGCATTACCTCAGATTGAGTTTGCCCTCTAATCCTATAAAAAAATTTGTTTTATGTAATGTTGTTTTTTTTAAGACTAGAAATATTATGACAACGTAAAAGAAAAATCCTCACCGGAGCTGCAAAACCATGTAGTGCTATATCAATAGCAGCCATATAGTCACACCAAACGCCATGGGGAGAAAAACTTAAGGGGGAAGGAGGAGGGAAGTTAAGGAAGAACAGAAAGACAACACAGATCTGTTATGGTAAGTACATAATTTTTTTTATCAAGTGCTGTCTTTTCCCCAGCTACTTAGTTCCATTGGGTGGTCTCATGGAAGGATGTACCAGACGACGGCTGAACCAAAAGCTGCCCTGTCTCTTGGAAAACAAACCCAATTTGTAATGGGTTATGAAATATGAACATTAGACTAAGTGGCAGCAGCACAAATGTCATCAATTGAGGCCACAGAAAAGAAGGCTGAAGAAGTGGAGACAGACCTTGTAGAGAGCGGTTTTGGAGGTCTTGGGAGAGTCAAACATTTTAGCTCAAACATGGTAGATGCAGCCAGTCAACCACCCAGATAAGATAAAGTTTTACAGCCTTGACCTATCTTGGTCTTTGAATGTCACACAAACAATCCAATTTTCTAAAAGGTTTGATGCAATGAAGGCAAACGTATAGCTTTCTGTGTACATCCAAAAAAATGCAGTATGTATGGACCTTTATTCAAACAATTTGGAAAAAAAGACAAAGATTAATAAGTTCTGTTTGCGAAGCTACTTTAGGCATAAAAGAAGGGTTGATGCGTAAAGTAACCCATCCCCCTGGAAAATAATATAAGGAGGTTGGCAAGATAGAGCCTGGAGCTCTGACACCCTTCTGGATAAAGTAATCGTTACCAAGAAAAAAATTTCCAAGTCAGAAGTTTTAAGTGCATTTTGGCCAGCAGGTGCAAAAAGAGCTTGGGCCAAGTCCTGTAGCAAGACAACTGGGTCCCAAAGAGGAGAGATCTAAGAAGAAAGGCACCCCTGAGGAAGGCTTTGCACAATTTAAGCCAGGATAAAGAAATGTGATTTTCTCCCACATGGACATTTGAGATGGCCATTCACTGAACCTTGACAGTAAAATAACTAGCTCCATTATGGAAAACCTAGGCAAGAACTGTAACACTGCTGATATAGTAACAGAAAGGATCTAGATTTCTCTGCAAAGGCCCAAACAGAAAATCTTTTCCATTTACTTTTGTAAACTTGTCTTTCATTCAGAAACAAAATGTTTTCGAACTCAGTAGAATATATTGATACCCAGTTTCATATAATAATCTATGATGTTTGTTGTCTATTAATACTTTCTCATGTAAAGATTTCCAACAACAGACATATGAAGAATCTAACCACAATGATATTTCAATAATTAGGCTCATAGGTTGGTACTAGGCTATCGGCCCTAGGGCCTATACAAGCCTAGCCATAACAATTCCCTGGCTATTTCTTTCCACAATGTTTGTTTCCCTGGACCGCTATCCAGCAGGGTGAGTGACGTGATCCCCGGGGTGAATTTTCTATCTCCCATCCAATCGTCAAGGTTCCTTTTGAAGAGGACTAAAGAGCCGCTCTGCTTGATTTGTATGGGCAGTCTATTCCAGAGTCTGGGGAGTCTCTGGGTCAGGAACCTATCCCTCCAGCATGTTTTGCTCATTGTGATGACAAGGTTTAGATCCCTGAAGCATGTGGCTCTGAGGGATTGGGATTTCTTTAAGTGTAACATGTCCAACAGCACTGGGTTTGACATGGCCTTGTATGTTAAGCAGAAATCGCCTCTGAGTACACGATATGCAATAGAGTATAGCTGGAGTTTTTTTTTTTTTAGACTGTCAGCATAGGGCATCTGCTTTAGGCCTGTGATTCTTTTAGCGAGGTATTTCTGCGGCCTTTCCAGTTGTTGCAGATGTCTCGAGAGGTACATACCAGGGTCTATATTAAATCAGCGAACGCAGATTTATCGATCCCATGTAAGCGAAAGCTTACAATCCCGAACACTTAGAACAGTGATTTTTTTCCCAGGGAAAAAAATAAAAAATCGTTGTTCCAAAAAAGAAAAAAAAAACTTTAAAACATTACATAAAGTGTGTGTGTGTGTGTGTGGGGGGGGGGGGTGCCACTCACACACCCCTACTTAAAATACACCAACTCCGAGATCGCACTACAGTGACGAAAATGGCAAAATAACAAAGGCGGCCAAGCGATTTCTTTCCCAGGGAAAGAATTCGCTTATATACAGTTTGTGTATTTTGCCGTTTCATGCTTTCAAGTTCGATCAAGACACATTCAAAAGAATGCTTCTTCGATCATATAATAGGGAAAGTACAGTTGTGTACACTTACCATAAATGTAGACGTTCAAGTATATTCACTGTTGCAGTCATCACACTTGGGTTATCTGCCTGCAGGTAGCCCTCAGTCGGCCAGAATACTAGAGACTTCGTATTTCTGAGTCAGTTGCTATCGCTTCAGGACTGACGTCAGGGGTATAAAAACAGGCAGCAGACACCATTACATCAGTTTTTCTTGCCCCAAATGTCAGGAGCCCCCCCAATAGGGAGCCAAGTTATAGTGGATGAAAACACCACCAGTAAAAAGTAAATACCAATACCCATACCCCTGAAAATGAGGGGGGGGTAAAAGGCCGAGAGACAGAAGACCAGGGGGTTGGAGGGAAACCAGGACTGCAACAGTGAATACACTCAGAACATCTACATTTATGGTAAGTGTACACAACTGTATTATGTTCTTCATGTTTCACTGTTGCAGTCATCACACTTCGGTGGATTCCCAAAGCTGAAGAAGGGTGGAGGCAGTCAGGAAGAGTTAGGGCTGACTAGAATGCCCTGCAGGACTGCTGTTGCAAAGCCTGCCCTGGATTTGGAGAAGACAGGCAAATGGTAATGCTTGGTGAAAGTGTGTACTGAACTCCAGGTAGCAGCTTCCAGGATGTCCCTGGTAGGGACTCCCCTGAAAAATGCAGTAGAAGTAGATGTTGCCCTAGTGGAGTGTGTTCTGACCCCCCCTATGGGGTTGGTTTCCCATGGTACTTGTAGCAGAAATGGATGCAATGTGCTATCCATTTAGATATAGTTTGCTTAGAAATGGCCTTGCCCTCTGTCCCTGTTGCAAAGCTGACTAATAACTGGTCTGATTTTCTGAAGGCCTTAGTCCTATCCAGGTAAAATCTGAGCTGTCTGTGCACGTCCAAGGAGTGCAAAATCATTTCCCCTTTATTTTGAGAATTAGGGAAAAAGGTTGACAAATGTATGGATTGATCAAGAGCCACACTGGACAACACTTTAGGCATAAAGGAAGGGTTTGTCCTGAGAGACCCTGCCAGCATGGAAAATAATGAAGGGTTCCACAGCCATAAGTGCTTGTAGTTCAGACACTCTTCTAGCTGAAGTGATGGCTAGAAGCAATGCTGTTTTCCAAGAGAGGAATTTTAAGTCTGCTGACGCTGCAGGCTCAAAGGGTGGAAGTGTGAGCTTTTCCAGTACAAAGTTAAGGTCACAAGCAGGGGTGGGTGCTCTCCTTAGTGGCCTTAAGTTGTTTGCCCCTCTCAGGAACTGTTTGATAAGAGGGTGCGAGAAGAGAGGTGGTTCAGTCTTGTAATGAGCCGAAATGGCTGAGGCATGAATCTTAATGGAAAAGAAGGACAGGCCTTTGTGGAGTAGATCTGCTAAGTAATCCAAAATTATAGGCAGGGAGGGCAGAGTTGTGTCCTCTCCTTTAGATAGGGTCAATGAGCAGTATCTTTTCCATTTATCTGCATAGGATTTCCTTATACTGGGTCTTCTAGCTTCAAGAATGATGTCCAGCACCTGTTTGCTTAGAGTTGCTGGGACAGGATTCAAGGGATAAGCCAGGCTGCAGGATTTAGGGTTTGCAGTTGCAAAATCTGCCTCTCCTGCTGAGAGAACAGGGTAGGGTTCTGATGTAGGTTCCATGGTGGCACCGATGTCAGGCTGCGCAGGAGTGGGTACACCAGTGCTGGCGTGGCCAATCTGGGGCAATCAGAATTGTCCTCGGTCTGTCCTGTCTTATTTTGAGTAATACTCTTGAGAGAAGGGGCAGGGGTGGGAATGCATACACTGAGATTTACCCACTGAAAGGATAGGGCATACACTTTCCAGGCCCTGCTGTGAGGGTTCCTGGTGCAGAATTTGCTGAGCTGGTGGTTGTAGGGGGAGGCAAAAAGGTCCACCTCTGGGGTCTCCCATTTCTGCATTAGAAGGTTGAAGGTGCTGGGCTCTAACTGCCACTCGTGTGGGTCTAGGAGATTTCTGCTTAAGTTGTCTGCCAGTGAATTTTGTTTGGCTGGCAGGAATTGAGCTTGCAGATGGACTTGCATGTCCAATGCCGTGTTCCACAGAGCCATGGCTAGCCTGCAGAGTGGGTAGGAATGGATTCCCCCCTGCTTGTTGATATACCACATAACTGTGGTGTTGTCTGTTTTTAATAGAAGTTGTCCTGAAAGAGTAGGGATCTGAATGCTGTTAGGGCGTTCTACACAGCTAGCATCTCTTTTTTGTTGATGTGCAGATGAATGTGACTTGGGCTCCAGTGGCCCTGAATGCATTTGCCGTCCATGTGTGCTCCCCAGGCATAGTCCGATTCATCTGTGGTTAGGGTCTGGGCGGCATGGGGTTGAGTAACGGGCAGCCTCTTGTTGTGGTTGCATATTTCTGCCCACCAACAAAACTCTGTCCTTAGACAGGGTACGATAGGAATGACTGTTTCCAGGTCCTGAGAATGTTGCCACCAAAGACTTTTAACTACCACTGAAGTTTCCTCATATGCAGACTTGCATATGGAATTAGCAGTATACATGAGGCCATGAACCCTAGGGCCTGCAGTATTTTTCTTGCTGACAACTGGGTTCCGGTGACCATTTGTTTGAAGTAGGCTGTCAGATAGACTTGTTTTTCTGAAGTGAGGAATGCCATCTGGGATGCTGTGTCCAAGCTTGCTCCCAGGAATACAATCCTTTGACTGGGTACCAGTTTTGATTTATTTTTGTTGATGGTGTACCCCAAGGAAGTGAGGAGGTTTTTACAAATGTCAGGTGCTGCAGAAGCCATTCCTGACTGTCCGCCTGAATCAGGTAGTCGTCCAAGTATGGGTAAATTTGGATACTTCTCTGCCTGCAGTATGCAATGGCTGGAGCCAGACACTTTGTGAATACTCTGGGCGCAGTTGATAAGCCAAAGGGAAGTGCAGAGAACTGATGATGCATAGATCCGGTCCTGAAACTTAGATACTTCCTGCATGACTCCCTTGTAGGGATGCACAGATAGGCTTCTTTTAAGTCTAGGGTAACTAACCAGGCATCCTTGGTTAGCATAAGCAGAAACTGTTGCAGGGTAAGCATTTTGAATTTTGGTACCACCAGAAAGGTGTTGAAAATTGAAAGATCCAGGATTGGGGACTAAGAGCCCTCTTTCCTGGGTATCAGGAAGAGTCTGGAATAGAAACCTTGAGCTATTTGTTCCACTGGAACGGGCTGAATAGCTCTGATGGAGAGCAGGGTTAGAACTTGGTTTTGAGCCTCTGCCCACTGGTTTGGAGGAAGGTCTGGGAATCCTCTTGGGGTTGGCAGGGAGTGGAAGTAAAATTTGTACTCATGGGACACAATGTTGAAGACCCATTGGTCTTGTGTGATGGATATCCAGTTTTTTGTATGAAGGGCAAGTTTTCCTCCTAGGGGCACAAGCAATTGGGCAGAGGTGGGGAGTGGAGTGGAGAAGTCATTGTAAGTTTTTTTCCCTAAGGAGGTGGCTTACCACTCCCTGCTTTGGGGGTGGGGGCACTCCATTGCTTAGATCTCTGCATACCCTGAGACTGTACTCTCGGTGGTCTGTTCCCCTGGGTCTGGTTCGACATGGCCTGGAGGGGGCTGGAAAGGACCAGTGTTTGGAAAGGCAATGCCTATTGAATCTAAGGGGTTGTACTTGTAAGAATTCCTTAACAGTCTGCATAGACTTAGATTTTTCTTCCATCTTTTTATGAATCTCCTCTGCTTTAGTGCCAGACAAACTGTCCTTGTTCAAAGGAGCATCTAGTAACTTTGATTTGACATGGTCTGGCAAGGTCTGCTCCTTCAGCCAAGCAAGTCTTCTCAGTACAGAACCAGTGACTGTTGCCCGGCAAGATGCCTCACGGGCATCAAAGCCACACTGCAAAGTATGCTTGCTGACTTGGCTTGCAGAGTGCAAAAGCTCCTGCAATTCCTTATTTTCTGAACAGTCTGTAAAGTTTGCCACTTTTTGTTTAATATGTTCCATAATATGTTGTTGGTACTTCAGTATGTGAAGCTGACAATTTAATGCCTTAATAGCAAGAGTAACAGAGGTATATACCTTCTTACCCCATCTGTCCAAAGCTCTGGAATCACTGTCTGAAGGGGTGGGATTCTTGGCTGTAGTTGCCTTGATACCTTTAGGCCACTGGGAAATGATCTCTGGGTCAGCAGTAGGATTTTTGAAAATAAATTTGTGAGAGAGTGTCAAGTACTCTGCAGTACCTGTCTGATTCCCTCCCGCCAGGAGGTAAAGTATCAGCAGTAAGACTGGATTCCATAAAAACATCATCAACAACCTCCAGGACAGGGGGTATTGCTAAAGGTCTGTGCTGTAGCAAGTCTAGGAATTCTCCGAGTCTCTTTTTGGATTGAGGATAGTCTTGGCATTCCCAGTGGAAATGCTCCCTTTAGGTATGTAAGGTTTCACCAAAAGGAAAATCCTCTGGAGGGGAGTCAGAGGGAATGGATTCATCTGCATCTGAATCCTCATAAGCAGATAAGGGCATGTCTTCATAAATCAGATACCTCAGAGTCATCGGACTCCTGGTCTGTTGAAGCTGCAGGGAGATGGTCTCTTTTCCTCTTAGCAGGGGAAGGCTGACTTCCCCTAATCAGCATAATAAGGTCTTCTGCCATTCCAAGCATTTGTTGTTGTGGCATGGGAGGAGATGCATGCGCTTTGGTCGGTTTTCTAGGTGTAGCTCGTACTCTTGGCCTAAGAAACTTGGTAGTTTTAGATAAAAAGTCGTTGGTTTGAGTCTAACATCGGTAGTGCGAAGAACTGCCTCAGAAGCCAGTGCCTGCACAGTGGTTCCGGACCCATCCAAGGTAGAGACATCCGCAGGTTCCATAGTCGAAGAAGAGTCTTGCGGCATACCGGAATCCGAATGGGTCTTGGTAGAGGCCTGCGAATCCAGAAGTGGGCATCAGGGGCTGTGAAAGCGCCTCACTGAGCACCAGAGAACTGGCGACTAGCTTAACGGAAGTGTCGGCAGCAGCTTTGGGCCTATGCGGTCTGTCTCTGTCTTTATCCTTACGTTTTTTAAGATATCAGTTGTCGGATGGCTTGCCAAAGCCATTTCAGAATACGGAGATAGAGAGTGAAAGAATTTAGCAACGAGAGCCCGACAACGAATGGTTCGGGCGTTGAACAAGGCACAAAACCGACAGCGAGGTACATCGTGGTCTGGGCCTAAACAGGTGGTGCAGTAAGAATGAAAATTTCTGTGTGGTATTTGCTTTCCACAGGCAAGACAATTGTTAACTTTTTCTGACGTTGGTTAGAGCAAGAAAAAAGGATCCCCAACGGGGTACTTAGCTTTAGAAGACTTCAGGATTATTCAATTCGTAAACAAAAATTCAGGTAGCGGCCGACTGGCACTTGCGAACTGCTTCTGCTTCGGGCTCCTCAGCAAGAAAGACTGATGTAATGGCATTGGCTGCCTGTTTTTATACCCCTGACGACCTGACGTCAGTCCTGGAGCGACAGCAACTGACGCAGAAATACTAAGTCTCTGGTATTCGGGCCGACTGAAGGCTACCTGCAGGCAGATAACCAAAGTGTGATGACTGCAACAGTGAAACACGAAGAACATCCACATACCAAACGGGGAGTTGTATTCTAGAATGGGTCTAATGAGGGACGAGTACAGTGCGACAATGACCTCCTTTTTTCTGGATGAAAAGCACTTAGTGATGAGGTATGCCACACACAAGGATTTCCTGACTGTTGTGGCGATATGGTTATCGAAGGTGAGACCCCTGTCCACCTGTGTCCCTAAGTCTCTTATCACACTTTCAGTGTTTAGTGTACTGTCACCTATGTGATAATTCATGGGCACATGTTTTTTCCTCAAAGGGGATAACTATACATTTCTTGGCATTGAGTTTGAGCCCATGGCTCTGGCACCAAGCATCTGTTTCTGTAAGGCCCATTTGTAGAATACCCACATTATTTGGGGATTCAATAATGGCTCCCAGTTTGCAGTCATCTGTGAACTTTGTTAGCCAGAGTCCCTTAGTGTTGGCCTGTACTTCAGAGAAGTAGATGTCAAACAAGAGCAGCCCCAGGACTGAACCCAGAGGTGCTCCACTTGCCTGGAGGTGGATTTGGAGTCGGCAATTTTTACAGTGTGGGTTCTGTCAGTAAGCCAGTTGGCAACCCATCGAGTGACGTAGGGATTAATGCCCAGCTTAGTAAATACGCTGTGTGGACCGCCTTACCCTCATCCACAGCTCTGGAGACTGATTCGAAGAAGTCAATCAATCAGGTTCAGGAGACAAGATACAGTAAATCAGTATATAGCTCAATGTTTGGAAACCCAATGCCACTTTCCTCCCAGCTTTTGACATGCCAGTCTAAAGATATCCTTGTTTTTTAGGGTACCATAAGAATTTAAACAAGGTAGAATTTATTTTTCTTATATTTTTTTTTGGGGGGGGGGATTAATGATAGACTACAGTACAAGATTGTTGTAAAATTATCATTTTAATCAGGCTGAGTCTATCTTCCATGTAAAGAATAGCTTACTCCAATTGTCTGTTAACTTTATGACTTAATCCATGAAGTTTTTATAGTTTATAAATATGGAATCTTTCTTCTTAAATTCAATAGTGATACCTAAATATTTAATTTGAGAATTTTCCCAGTTAAAATTTTTATGACATTTAAGTGGTTATTTTTTGTTTATAAGCAATGTTTTAGTTTTATGATTACATTTCAAACCTGAAATCTTTTCCAAGTAATCCAAGGCTTTTGAGTATTTGAGCTAATGAGTGTTCCGTCACCAAATGTCAACAGTATGTCATCAGTAAAAACATGGATTTTTGATGAAAAGTCTTCATTTATTTTGAAGCCTTTCATATTTATGTTAGATCTTGTATAGTTAGCTAGTTCTGTAGTATTTATGTTCGATCTTGTATAGTTAGCTAGTTGTTCTGTAGCTAGAGCAAATAATAAAGAGGAAAGAGGGCATCCTTTTTTCATATCTTCTTCTATATTTATAGGGTCTAGCTAGAAAGGAACCTATCTTGACAAAAGATACTGAACTGCTACAAGTAATTACTGTTGTAAAACTACAGGAAAGCTATATTCTTTAATATTTTAAACAAATAAGGCCAGTTTACTGAATCAAAATTTTTATCAATACCTAGACTTATTATTGATAATACTTTTTTATTTGCTATATCCATTAATGAAAACTCTATTACAATATTGTCTTGTACTCTTCTGTTTATTATAAAGTCAGCTTGATCTTCATTTATTAATCCTAGTAGTATATGGTTTTGCCTTTTTTGACTTCTTTAAAGACATTCAAGAAGGTTTAGAAAATATCGTCAGGTAGCAGTTTATACAACTCCATGATAAATACCATCTAATCCTGAAGTTGGTTTTCAGACGTTTAATTTGGCCTTTCAATTATTTAAAACAAAGAGACTTATCAATTTTACTTTTCTGGTCATGAGTTAAATGTATGATGTATATTTTCCTTAAAAAAATTATTGGTTCATTATCTAAGATCGTCTCCATTTTATATTTCACAATATTTAGTAAAACATTGTAATATGTTGTTTAGATTCATTATTTTGATATTTTCCCTTCTTTATATATACAAATCTCTTTATTGTGATTTATTTTGTTTACAGGTTTTGATCTAATGGCTCTTCTATGTAGATTCTTTGGGTTTACTGAATAAGACTGTAGTTTATTTTTTTTCCAAACTGACTGAGATCTTGTGTTGAAGTATTTCCTGATATTCTTGATTCAGCTTTTTTAATTTCTGATATTTCTGAATCAGCTTTTAACTCCATATTTGCAGCTTTGTCACTGGGCTTTAAGTTTAAATTTGATTTATCTATATTAGACTTAGACTGCAGAGCAATCAAGTCCTTGTCCCAGTCTTTTTACATGTATACTGGTGTTTTTTAGGCGGTCACATAATATAGCATCTGTCACCTCCTCACTGTTATTAAATTCCATGAACTGATTATTTTTTCTCAAAAAGCAATCATTAAAACCTTTTTATTTTAATTATGTATGCAGGTAACATTTGATGAATTAGGATATCTCAGCTAAAGGTTAGAGTGAATGTAATGGCATTACAGACAGATAATGGGCACAAGACTAATAATACATCTTCTATTGTTAAATTAAGCTCATTTGATACAAAAACTATTAAAATTGGTTTGTGTTTCATATCTGAAGGAATAGTGTGTATACTTTAAAGAGCTTTGTAGTTTTAAATCTAAAATATTCCTTATATTCATTAAACCTGTATAGTGATTAAAATGTTTGTTGTAGAAGATAGTCTGACCTCTTTCCTAATTAGTAGTGTCTTTACTTGTTAAAATACAACTGAAGTCTCCAGATATCACATTTCCTTTTGAATGTAATGTCATAATGTCTCGATACTTCTTGGCTGTTTTAGACCCTATTCCAGGAATCCAATAATTATTTGATAGAAATAGATAAAAGCATTACACTATTACCACCAATCCCTGCATAAAATTCTTATCAGAATATGTGTCAACTATTTTAGGTAAACCTAGTGTTTTCTACCAAAGGATAAGAAGGCCTCTTCTTTTCAAACTAAAATGAGAACTTACTAGAAGTAAATAGTCCTTTATTTGAAACCTGCATAAATCTTCAGTCAAAAGATGTATTTCTTGCAAGAAGGGAACATCTGCTTTATGTAATGTTAAGCACTTAAATGGTTTATTTTATTCAACCCATTAACATTTGATGAAATACATTTATACCTTACCATCTTTGACAATAAATGGTTTAAAAACTAATCAACAATGTTTAGTAGACTGAATACAGATCCAACATATGTACAACTTGTTATGGACAAACACTGCAAAACTAGTATTAAAAATCTCTAAGTTAAAAACATGTTTATCCTCTAAGATAGAATAAATAAAATTCCTGGTTTGATGAAAATTTCATACAAACCACACACCAACAAACCCATATCTCTACCTAATCACAAATCTTTGCTATTACGTATGTAGATATAATAAGACAATATGAATAAAATAGAACACACTAACTATATAAGTTGTGCTTCTAACAGACATAACAGAGAACTAAACAATTAGCTTAGTCTTATAAAATCACATTTGAAATAGGAAGCCACTTTAAACGGTTGCCTTATTTCTGTGTGTGTTCATATTACTTACTTACCAATATGTTTATCATTACTCTCTTAAAACACGGATTCCCCTAATTCCAAGCCTTTTAAATATCCTATATGCAAGATAACTAATAACTATATACATAGTATACTACAATGACTATTATAATTTACTGCTGAACTGTTATTTAGGGTTATGTGAGAATAGCCGTTTGCTTGAGCAATCCTGTATATTGGGCATAAAAGCTTTCTGTTCATGTCAATGTTATCAAGCATACAATATAAAGTAAACAAGAAGAAACAGGCAAAACTCCGTAGACTCAAACAAGAAGGCGAAAGGAGCGACACAGCCCAAAGACAGACCACACGATGGTAGGTGGTAATAAAATTAACGTATCACAAATTTATTAGCACAAGACACGTTTTCGTCTCACCAACACGGGAAACTTCTTCAGAAAATGTATATTAAAACATGAGAAAACAAAATGTCACTTGAATCTTATAAAATTCAAAATGTTCCGCCCATAAGCGGTTCTGTACTGTTAGCCAATCGAAAATTCTCACAGAGTTAAAGGTACAGACAACTGAGAGCACTTGATCAAACTAACTAAAAAGTTCAAGTGAATCATACAAAAAATACGACATGAAAAATACATGGACTGTAAAACAAGCGTTTAACAATTCACTAAAACAACTAAACTCTAATACATACTATAATCAAGATACTAATGTTGGAACTCGTAATCACATGTAATTGATTAGTATATAATAGACCTAAACAGTAGATCAATAAAAAACTAGTAAACAACTTATGTACTAGTTGTTAAGTATTCGAAATATTTTGTAAGTTTTCTTGAGTTGAATTAATTATCTCAAGACACTCCTCAATTTCAATAAACAGGAAATGTTACAGTTATCGTTTAGACCTGGTGCACAAAAGGCATTCAGTAATAACTGCCACTCTAATTCTCGGCATTCTAATTGGATAGGGATAGGACCACCTCTGATGTCCTGTCCTACCGGGTCTATGGCTAAGAACTGGAAACAATGACCAGGATTAACATTAATGTGTTTAGCTAGAGCGTTATCACACTTATTTTTTGGAATAGCATATGTATGCTCATAGATCCTGTCTCGAAGTCTACGGTCAGTCTTTCCCACATAAAAAGCGTTGCAGGTTTTACACATCGCTAAATAAACTAAACTTTTTGAGTTGCAATCAAGTTTATGTTTGATGAAATATTTTTTATTTGCTAACTCAAAATAGTTACTTCTTGTAACATGTTTGCACATACTACAAGTACCACAGGGGGAAAAACCACTAGATCTATTGTTAGACTTGGATAGTTTACGTTCCAAAAGGCTTTTCAAATTTGGTCCTCTCCTGTAAATAATAACTGGTGAAGGACCAATTCTCTCAATTAATGAACTGTCCTTAGATAGTAAATACCAATTCTTACGTAGCAAGAATTTTATTTGCTCACTGTCATTGTTAAATGAGGTAATAAAGCTATGTCTATATTGATGGCTTGTAACTGTTTGTACTGTTTTGGAACTTACTCTATTAACTAGGCAAAAACTAGAGTGATTATTCAAAGAATGGATGTCACTATTTTCCTCAGTTACTGATATCGGTACTATATGAGAGCTTCTGGAGTCAGAAAGGATGGGTTTCAATAAACCTGACTCTCGCTTATTCCTTACTTCTAAAATTAATTCTTGGATGAGATAGACCGGGTAGCCCCTTTTGACAAACATGCTTTCTAGTAGGTCGCATTCTCCTAGGAAGGCGTTGTCTGTAGAACACATCCTAGCTGCTCTGACTAGTTGGCCTTTTACAATGGAACGTTTCTGTTTATAAGGATGCAAACTAGAAAAATGTAAAAATGAATTACAGTACGTTGACTTCCTATAAATAGTGGAATGTAATTTGTTATTGGGTCCTCTAGTCAGTTTAACATCCAAATAGTCAATACAGGTTGTACCAAAATGGTATGTAAATTTAAAGAACAAAGTAGTAGAGTTTAGGTATTCAATAAACTCGTCAGCATCTTTGTTGTTGCCTCTAAAGATGACAAGAATGTCATCCAAAAATCTTGTATAGTAAACCAAGAATTTAGATGTTTCTGGTTTGTCCAATATAAAACATTTTTCCCAATAGGCAACAAACAGGTTAGCCAAACTTGCTCCACAAGGGGAGCCCATTGCTACCCCTTGTTTCTGTAAAAAGAACTGGTTATTAAAAGTAAAGAAATTGTTAGTAAGAATGATATCCAGTAATTCTGACACTACATAAATGTCATTGTTAGAGGCGTTCATTTGTTTTAAAATTAGAGTGGTCCACTCAATTGCTTCCATATGAGGAATGGAAGTATATAGATCTACCACGTCAATAGTCAAGAAGTTAGAGTGGTGATCTAGTGTTAAGTTATTAAGACTCTCTAGTAGTGACCACGAGTCTTTACAAATTTGTGGTATTCTTTTCAAATATTTCTGAAGGATCGAGTCTACCAGTTTTGCACAAGGGTATGTTAAAGATGTTCTACCATCAATGAGAGGTCTCATTGGTGGGTTCGAAATGTCCTTGTGAATTTTAGGGATTCCAAACATAATGGGCAACTTTGGGAACGGGATGTTAATGTAGTTATAAGTGTCTAAATCGATTTTAGATTTGATGAATAAATCCCTAAAGTAGCCTTTTACTCTTCTCTGTGCTACGTTGTATTCATTAAGAGAAACTTTTGCGTAAGCTATATTGTCGAGAACTACCTCCATTCTATTAATATAATCATTAGTGTCAAAAACGACTAAGCCACCCCCTTTATCTGGCTTAACGCACAGTACCATACTAGATCTTATCAAATGTAATTCTTCATATTGTTCTTGACTAGTGTTATGAGATTTAGCATGATGACTTGACTTACATGTATATACCATACTTCTTATGTCTCAAGTTCACAAACACTCTCGAAAATGTGTAGTAATGGGTGTAATGGTGGATTAAATTTACTTAAAGGCTTGAATAACCCATGAGAGATTTCATGATCACCTAACAGAAAAGAAAGGTTTAGTTTTCTAACAAAACATTTTAAGTCCATTAGAGTCTTAGCTAAATTCATATTGAAACTGGGGACAAAGGTGTTACCCTTTGCTAACAGTTCCACTAAGTCTGAGTTAATACTTATTGATGAAAAATTATATATATTAAAGTCACCATTAATGTGGTCACTACTAAAGAGTCTTAATAACTTAACACTAGATCACCACTCTAACCTCTTGACTATTGACGTGGTAGATCTATATACTTCCATTCCTCATATGGAAGCAATTGAGTGGACCACTCTAATTTTAAAACAAATGAACGCCTCTAACAATGACATTTATGTAGTGTCAGAATTACTGGATATCATTCTTACTAACAATTTCTTTACTTTTAATAACCAGTTCTTTTTACAGAAACAAGGGGTAGCAATGGGCTCCCCTTGTGGAGCAAGTTTGGCTAACCTGTTTGCTGCCTATTGGGAAAAATGTTTTATATTGGACAAACCAGAAACATCTAAATTCTTGGTTTACTATACAAGATTTTTGGATGACATTCTTGTCATCTTTAGAGGCAACAACAAAGATGCTGACGAGTTTATTGAATACCTAAACTCTACTACTTTGTTCTTTAAATTTACATACCATTTTGGTACAACCTGTATTGACTATTTGGATGTTAAACTGACTAGAGGACCCAATAACAAATTACATTCCACTATTTATAGGAAGTCAACGTACTGTAATTCATTTTTACATTTTTCTAGTTTGCATCCTTATAAACAGAAACGTTCCATTGTAAAAGGCCAACTAGTCAGAGCAGCTAGGATGTGTTCTACAGACAACGCCTTCCTAGGAGAATGCGACCTACTAGAAAGCATGTTTGTCAAAAGGGGCTACCTGGTCTATCTCATCCAAGAATTAATTTTAGAAGTAAGGAATAAGCGAGAGTCAGGTTTATTGAAACCCATCCTTTCTGACTCCAGAAGCTCTCATATAGTACCGATATCAGTAACTGAGGAAAATAGTGACATCCATTCTTTGAATAATCACTCTAGTTTTTGCCTAGTTAATAGAGTAAGTTCTAAAACAGTACAAACAGTTACAAGCCATCAATATAGACATAGCTTTATTACCTCATTTAACAATGACAGTGAGCAAATAAAATTCTTGCTATGTAAGAATTGGTATTTACTATCTAAGGACAGCTCATTAATTGAGAGAATTGGTCCTTCAGTTATTATTTACAGGAGAGGACCGAATTTGAAAAGCCTTTTGGAACGTAAACTATCCAAGTCTAACAATAGATCTAGTGGTTTTTCCCCCTGTGGTACTTGTATGTGCAAACATGTTACAAGAAGTAACTATTTTGAGTTAGCAAATAAAAAATATTTCATCAAACATAAACTTGATTGCAACTAAAAAAGTTTAGTTTATTTAGCGATGTGTAAAACCTGCAATGCTTTTTATGTGGGAAAGACTGACCGTAGACTTCGAGACAGGATCTATGAGCATACATATGCTATTTCAAAAAATAAGTGTGATAACGCTCTAGCTAAACACATTAATGTTAATCCTGGTCATCGTTTCCAGTTCTTAGCCATAGACCAGGTAGGACAGGACATCAGAGGTGGTCCTATCCCTATCCAATTAGAATGCCGAGAATTAGAGTGGCAGTTATTACTGAATGCCTTTTGTGCACCAGGTCTAAACGATAACTGTAACATTTCCTGTTTATTGAAATTGAGGAGTGTCTTGAGATAATTAATTCAACTCAAGAAAACTTACAAAATATTTCGAATACTTAACAACTAGTACACAAGTTGTTTACTAGTTTTTTATTGATCTACTGTTTAGGTCTATTATATACTAATCAATTACATGTGATTACGAGTTCCAACATTAGTATCTTGATTATAGTATGTATTAGAGTTTAGTTGTTTTAGTGAATTGTTAAACGCTTGTTTTACATTCCATGTATTTTTCATGTCGTATTTTTTGTATGATTCACTTGAACTTTTTAGTTAGTTTGATCAAGTGCTCTCAGTTGTCTGTACCTTTAACTCTGTGAGAATTTTCGATTGGCTAACAGTACAGAACCGCTTATGGGCGGAACATTTTGAATTTTATAAGATTCAAGTGACATTTTGTTTTCTCATGTTTTAATATACATTTTCTGAAGAAGTTTCCCGTGTTGGTGAGACGAAAACGTGTCTTGTGCTAATAAATTTGTGATACGTTAATTTTATTACCACCTACCATCGTGTAGTCTGTCTTTGGACTGTGTCGCTCCTTTCGCCTTCTTGTTTGTATACAATATAAAGTATCTTAAATAAGGGTTATCTTTATTACTGAAAATGTTTACCAGAATTAAAATCTTGGGGAGATTAATATTACCTGTGCTTACAGCGCTGTTAGAAATGCTACATCTAAAGAAAATCCCAATCCCTCTGCACCACCCACTCCAGTGACCTCAACCTCATTACCACAATCAACAGAACGTGCTGGAGGGACAGGTTCATAACCCAGAGACTGCCCTTGCCATGGAATAGACTTCCCATACATGTCAAACAGAGCACCTCACTGGCCTTCTTCAACAGAAACCTTGATGAGTGGATGGGAAAGAGAAAATTCACCCCAGGGATCACTCCAGTGGCTGTACTCAGAGGCACTGGGAACTAAGGTCGGGTGGCACAATGTCAGGGTAATCCTATGGGCTAGGTTTGTAAAGGCTCCAGGGCCATTAGCCTAGTACAAACCTATGAACCTACAGGCAGCCATATTGCACATGTAAGTTATCAACAGGTTAAAATGTTTTATGCAAGCTATACTACCAAGGGATTTCATGATGTGTGCACTCTCCCTTTAGCTCCACACCATCATACAGAAATGTACATTTCTCTCCACAGAGCTAAGTGACCACGTACATATATATATATCTAAACTTCACCTTCTCCACACAGTTACAATCAAGAGTGAGTATGCAAGAATAAACATACACACCCACGTCTGGTAGTCATCGTGACATAATATAGCTTAGGCTTCTGAACTGTCTGTTATAAAGCTGGAATGTTTACTTTTTTTTAATCTGTTAAATTTATGTTATTTTCATTCAAACAATGTGCTGACAGCTTATACTTTAACATCTTATAAAAAGAAGTCCTGCAGCAGTTTACTCTTTACAGCTGTTTTAAAACTCAGTAAAGTTGCTGTTTAAAATAAGGGCGGGGAAGCTCTACATATTCAAAAATAAAACTTTCTGCAACTTAAAAGATATGCTGACCTCATTAATGAAGCTTTCACATAATCCCTTTACAGCAGCATTATATGGTTTATAAAAGGCTGCTTCTGAGTAACCCACCTTCAGAGATCTACCCCTTGTGCATCATGTTTCTTCCCCCTTCCAACTTTCAGTACATATCACAAGTTTCCTTAGAACAGAAGCTTCTTTTGTTTCACTGAAGTAGTACTATTATGAAGTATAAAATTAAAAAGCATGTTTTAACTTACAAAATCATTTGTAAACTCAATGATTACGAAGTCTTCAAAACCTTCCAATATGTCCTTTTTAATATCCCATTCAAAAGTTCCCTTCACTTCCTGTCTCTGGAGGAGTTAGAGGTCATGCAGCACTTCCTTTCTCATGAGCTGTTCAAAATGAAACCAGGCTGCCATGGAAACCCGAATAAGCTTGTGCCATTAAGAAAAACACTTTTCGACTTTCAGGTGGGAAAATGAGGTAAAAGAAAGATAAAAAAAGTTAAAAGGGCTCACGATCGTGCTGGGGTAGCTAAGATCTATGTAAAAAAAAAAAAAAAAAAAAAAGAGAGATTTTAACAGTTGTAATGAAGAAATAAAGATAATAGTTCAAATAAGCCCCATTTAGAGTAAAATTCGTTAAGTATGTAAACATTTCCCTAGCATTTAGTAAGACAGCTGTTGATTATTTAAATTTAATCGATAACCATGACAGAACATATCTGCACATTTTCTTTTTATTACAATGTTTTAAATAAAACTTTCACTCTATATCAAGCCCAGACTAATTATCGTTACTTGTAAGTTTTCTTACTGCCATTTAAATAAAGAGAACTATAAAACTTTAATCAGTTTTTTAAACTCCAATTATATATTTCACATTACTATTAACTATTACTTGTACTTTTACCCCTTAATCAGATGTACTTCAATAAGCAGGAAATTACTTACTAAAACTATACTTTAATTTAATATGAAAAAGATGAAAAGTTTCACCTTTTGATAAAATCCATTCAAAAATGCTTCAAAAAACAAATTATAAAAACATGCATTGTACTAGTATTTTCATTTATCCATGCATTTATTTTTTTATTTTTGTCTTTTACTGTTCATTCATTTTTGTAGCATGTCTTTTCCAGAGATGAGGTCCACTCCATTTCTTCAGTGGGATTAAGTAAGTTGCTTTAATGCACAAAAGAAACAGCATCTTCCAAGGTTTCAAATGTTTTTCTTCCTTCTGGCAAAAACGTCCTAAATTCCTGGTTAAACTAGATGTGCTTTTATTCCAGATTTTGTTAGACTTGTCAGTAAGGGAATTTCCTTGAGATGAGAAAAGTCACTGTCAAATCTAATAAGACCAGTATTATTCTTTTTTTCTTTCCCCTACCGTATACCTTTACTTCCCTACTAGCTAATTTTTCTGCCCTTAGTCACCTGTGGTAATATTACTTCTGAACACTAGGTGGCAGTCTAACCTGGCCTAGAACCCTTACCTTCTTTTCCATTGATACTAGTTTCAGCTCTTTACATTATTCCTTCCTATATTCTCCCTTGCCCTGCTGTCTAGCTATTCCCTTAATTCTCTCTCTCTGCCCTTAGTCCGCACTCCTATCATCTTCTATTCCTCAGCAGACTAGTAAGCTATAAATTTTTTCCTCTTCTCTACCCTTTGTCTTAAACCATACCTGCTTCACTAGAAGCTACTTACCTGCTTCACCTTGTCTCTCTGGGCTGTTACTGCTCACGGATTGTCTCCTTCACTACTTGCTCCTCTACCTCTACTACCTCTGTTAGTAACCTCCTCGACCTTGAACTCCCCTGTTCTGCTAACCTTACTCTACTATACTTTTTATTTCCTCACCTACCCCTTCCCACTTCACTCTTGTCTTTCATTCTGTGTTCTCTGATATCTCTATCAACTTCTCTCGTACTTTATGACTGCTTTTCTCTGGTATCTCTGAATTCCCTTGTTACCCGGCTATTACCTCCCACTCCTCATTTACTCTCCTTAGGTTTCCTTGCCCCTCCCTTACCTATTTCCCCCTCCGTTCCCTGTCTCCTCCCCCACACCTCATATCCTGCCAATAGGGCATATAGGGGGAAGACCTTCGTGGCGCCTCTCCTTTTACTACTTGTTCTTCTACCCGGCTGCTGTGTGCTCCTGACCCAGAAATACTATCGTAATTGTAAGTACCATTCATTGTCTGTGTTTTTATCTAATATTGTTCTATGCTGTCGTAAGTTTTTAACACTGCTGAATTGTATTAATTATAGGTTCATAGGTTCATACTAGGCTATCTTCCCTAGGGCATTTATAAGCCTAGCCAGAATGTGTTTGGCTTTCGCCACCCATTTTAAATTTATTTTGCTATGCCCTTTTTCGAGGTTAGTATACTGTGCCTCTGTCTAACAGTGACACAGAAGTGATACCCGGGGTAAACCTACGATCTCCCATCCACTCATCAAGATTCCTCTTGAAGAGAGTCAATGAGGGACTCTGCCTAACCTGGACTGGGATTTTATTCCAGAGTGAAGGGAGCCTCTGGGTTATGAATCTGTCCCTCCAGCATGTCCTATTTCAGTGATGAGGTTCAAGTCTCTCGAGCACGTAGCTCGATGGGATTTGGATTTTCTGAGGTGCAGCATGTCCATTAATTCCAGGTTGGACATGGCTTTATATGTCAGGCACAGATCACCTCTGAACAGGCGGTATGCCACTGAGTAGAGCTGGAGTTTCTTTAACCGGGCAGCATATGGCATCTGTTTGAGCCCTTTGATCCTCTTGGTGAGGTACTTTTGGGGTCTTTCCAGTTGCTGCAGGTGTCTGGTAAGGTACATCCCAAAAGGGGCATTGTACTCAATTATGGGCTTGATGAGGGATGAGTAAAGAGGCACGATGACCTCCCCTGATGTAGATGTGAATCCCTTCATGATTAGGTGGGCTATATAAAATGTTTTTTTAACCACTTTGGCCACGTAGTTGTCAAATGAGAGATTGCTATCAACTTGGGTCCCCAGGTCCCTAATTATTTCTTCTGTACTTAATGGATTACCACCTATGTGGTAATTTGTGGGCACTTTGTTTTTGCCAAAGGGGATGACTATACACTTTTTGGCATTTAGCTTGAGGCCATGGCTCTGGCACCAGTTGTCTGTTTCTATGAGGCCCTTTTGGAGGATGCTTGTGTCGGCTGGAGAGTCGATTATGGCGCCCAGTTTGCAGTCATCTGCGAACTTGGTCAGCCACAGTCCTTCCGTGTTGGCCTGTACCTCCGAGAAATATATACCGAACAAGAGAGGTCCCAGGACTGAGCCTTGTGGGACACCACTTGTAACTGGTTTGGAGTCTGACATGGCTCCAGCAATTCTAACCATGTGGGTTCTGTCCTTGAGCCAGTTTGCAATCCATCTAGTGACATAGGGGTTTATATTTAAGCTGGTGAGCTTATCTATAATGCCCGAGTGGGGTATTGTATCGAAGGCTTTTGCGAGGTCCAGGTAGGCTGTGTGGACCACCTTCCCCTAGTCAATGGCCTTGGTGACTGTTTCAAAGAAATCAACCAGGTTTAAGAGGCAGGATCTGCCCTTAAAGCCGAACTGGGTAGGATCCAGTGTTTGTAGGTTCCCAATATCTTTATTTATGAGGTCCATGATGATCCTTTCCATAGCTTTGCAGACCAAGCTAGTCAGGCTTATGGGGCGATAGTTTCCAGGATCCGTTGAGGCACCACCTTTATGGAGAGGGACCACTGTTGCTGTACACCACTCTTTGGGCACATATCCTGTAGTAAGGCTGAGATTGAACAGTAGTTTTATGTTTGGGTTTAGCTCTTCTTGGAGTTCATGTAGGACGAGCCGGGACACCATCTGGTCCCATTGATGCTGTGTTTTTGCTTTGGAGAGGGCGGCTCTTACCTGAGCATCTGAGATGTCAGGGGCAGCACTCTGCTGGGATAGATATTTGCCCTTTGGTGGGAGGGGAGAAGTTTATGTGAACCTGTCAGCTAGGATGTTGTCAATGTCTGTGGGTTCGGTGTATTTTTTGTCATTTTGGACTAATTCTGAGCATATCTGGGAATTACCACCCAGGTTCCTAACATAACTAAAGAATGTGATTATCCTTAGTGTCCTGTGCAATTTTTCTCTCGAAGCTGGCCTTAGACAATTTTATGTGTGCCCGTAGTTTTTTGCTAATACTGATCAGTGATGCCTTCCCTTTTTGGGATTTTGCTCTATCATTTAGTAGCTTCCTCCTTCTATTGTATAGTTTGTTTATGGCTGGGGTCCACCAGACGGGATGTCTGCCTTTGGAGGATTGGGTCTTGGTTTTATTTGGGATCGTATGATCCATGCATTCCTGAAGGTGTTCATAGAATGCGTTTATAAAGGATTCTGCGGTCTGGGCCGTATTTTCCACAGGCCCGGGGGCTTTGAAGGATTCCACCTCAGTTTTGAGGAGTGTGAAATTTGCTTTAGAGAAGTTTTTCACTGTGGTTTTCTGGGCAGAGGGTGGGGTCGGGATGTGAAGATCCAGTGAGATTAGTTTATGGTCTGATCTTACCAGTGAGGGATACACTTCTGGTCTGGAGCATAGAGTCCCCATGTTGGTGATGATCAGGTCCAGTATGTTTTCCCCTCTTGTGGGAGTGTTAACAAGTTGTTCCATAGCATTTGAGTTTATAAATTCTAGGAACCTTTGGGCTAGGGTGTTGGAGCTAGAGTAATGCTCCCAGTCTATGTTTGGGTAGTTGAAGTCGCCCAATATAATGGTGTTTGGAGAGACCTTCATATTTTCCAGTGTTCTCAGGAAGGCCGAGTGGGGTTCCTGGGTTTGGGAGGGTGGTCTGTAGCAGGCTATAAACTGGAAGGCAATTTTACCCACTGTTAGTTGCACATGGATAGTCTCTGATGCTTCGTGCTTTGCCACCAACCTGGAGGTGTGGGTATCTTTGATGAATATCGATACTCCCCCTCCTTTTGTGGTTCGGTCCAAGTTTTGGGGCCAAAAAGCATGGTATGAGGTATTCTTCCTGGTATTACCAAGATAAGGGCTTTGTAACTGCAGGATTTGCTAATTGTGCTCAGCGTTTTTAAAGCGACTCTTTTTTTTAAACATGCATGGTAGTGAATGTGCTTATTGTTGTGTCCTTGCTGATTAGACTGTATAATTGCTGGCAACAACTTTATTTGTGTTTTCAGTACAACTTGTGTAGTAAACAAATGTGGTTAATTTGATGTCCTGGTCTATGAGGTTTTAAAAAACGCTAGCAACTACTTGGTTTGCACTTTCTCCCACGTAGACTGTGGTTGCACAGTTCTGTGGAGCGTGAATCCCTGCTCCATCAATGTGCATGTACTAGTCCACTTAATTATAACATCTACGTTAGTCGGGGGTAAACTTAAGTGGTATGCATTGCTTGGCCCTTCTAAAACTCTTCCTTTTCTCACTATTTTTAATATAAATGTGAAGAGTGTTGAATACATGACATTACCTAGTCCACTCAATTATAACAGCTACGTTAAATCAGGGGTAATGTTAAGTGGTATGCACTGCGTGGCTCTTCTAAAACTCTTCTTTTCTCACTATTCTTAATATAAATGCATAGCGTGTTGAATACATATCATTGCCTTTTTGTATCAGGTCAGCTCATCAAACTGTGTAATCTATTGATCTACTTTTGTGCCCAAACAGTACAACGCCACGTACTTTATCTGCGATGTACTAGTACAAACTAAAGGCTATTATGACACCTTTAAAGTACGTTCCACTTGGAGCAACTAATTAAAATGACCTTGGTCTGTTAGCTGCAGTGTAGCAGTCGGATTAATCTGAGCTTTATACTTTCCTAACTTCTTGACTATTTTAGCCCTGTTTTGTGTTTTTTTTTATGATATACCACCCTTTAGCTCCTCTGCTTACATAGCGTGCCTTACCTTCTTATATTCCGCTATGGTATGCCTACCCCTAACAATGTTTAAGCTAGCATTGCATGACTAGCTTTTTGCTCATTCGTTCCTCTTTGGAGATAAATTGAAAGGTGTCCCATAGCCAGTTCTCAGCTGGAACTATTACTTATATTCCTAACAGTGGAATGTAAGCAGCCTTAATTATTTTATCTGCACAGGAGATACTCAAAACCCTAAAGTTAACTACTAAGTGGAGTCATGTCTATCCTCTGTGGGAATTACTGTTAACATACCAAGTGGCTGTTACGCACGCTTGTGAGCTTGCCTGGCCCTAAGCTGTTATCTCATACTACCTGTTGTTGGGGATTGTTTCTTTTTTATGACTATCATAACTTGTCGATGTCTCCATTGCTAAACTACTATGTTAAAAGTTTCTGAACACATTTGCCTTTGCTAACTGCTTTATTTTGATAGCCAGTGGTAAACCTTCTATTATATTATACCTAGGCCAGTACTTGTGTTATTTTGGAATGTTAGTGATTGTTTTACTGCTAGACTGAACGTTTCTAACCTAACCTTATTAGTACATGTCTAATGATTACACTAGTAGTTTTTTTATTACTATTTTTAAGTTGAACTGTTGAAACACCTAATCTATTTGTATACTAAAGCTACTCGTTTTTGCCTCAATACATTATTAATACACCCTCATCTTACCTTCTACCCTCCTAGCTCTCTACCCACTACCCTGCAATAAGGAACCTGCCTGGCTACTCTGGATCCCCTCATCTACTTCAAGCCTTGCCAATTTGGATCTTCTTTTTGTGTTGTCCCAATACTTTTCCCCTGCTTGAACAGTATTTGACAAATTGTGTTTTATTACTTGCCCCCTGTTGAAAAGCTATTCTCAGCTCTGTTGTGTAATTGTACCAACGTATTTATAGTCTCTGAGTCAGGAATGCCAGCAGCCAGACTCTTCTCCAAGACCAGTATTATCTTTTTTTCTTTCCCCTACCGTATACTTTTCCTTCCCTACTAGCTAATTTTTCTGCCCTTAGTCACCTGTGGTAATATTACTTCTGAACACTAAGTGGCAGTCTAACCTGGCCTAGAACCCTTAACCTCTTTCCATTGATACTAGTTTCAGCTCTTTACATTATTCCTTCCTATTTTCTCCTCCCTTGCCCTGCTGCCTAACTATTCCCTTAATTCTCTCTATCTCTGCCCTTAGTCCGCACTCCTTATCATCTTCTATCCTCAGCAGACTAGTAAGCTATACATTTTTTCCTCTTCTCTACCCTTTGTCTTAAAACCATATCTGCTTCACTAGAAGCTACTTACCTGCTTCACCTTCTCTCTCTGGGCTGTTACTGCTCACTGATGGTCTCCTTCACTACTTGCTCTTATCTGCTCCGTTCGCCCTGCGGGTTCACTCCACTCCCCTACCCTACCCCCAATTCCCACCCACCCCCATTGCTGTTAAACTTATACCTATCAAGTCACACCCACTATACTACTCATCCTATCACCTTAAACATATACTTATCAACTCCTCCCCTTATCTCACTCCTTAATCTCTATTCCATCACAGTATCTATAACCACTCCTCTTGACTCCTCCCCTTATCTCACCCTTTAATCATCTCTACACTATCACAGTAACTATACCACTCCTCTTTACCTCTATCAGCATATCTACCCCTCCCCTCAACCTCATCTGACTATCCTACCACACTACAACATTTATTTAACCCTACCCAACAATTGTATTTTAACCTACCTATCAACTTTACACAACCTTTTACCCTACTATTACAAATGGCCTACTCACATAAACCTATCCTCAAAAAATGTCTTCTCTTTTCTTCTTTATTAATATTTCTAACCTTAACTTATACCCTCACCTCCTATGAACACTACACTCTGGTATATAAGGTGTCTCACCTGCAAACTCTACCAACTACACATCCCAACTCCTTCTCTCACAGCAACATTACTTCTACTTCAGCTTATCTGCTTCCTAGGTTCCATAGATATACCCATATTACTTACTTCCCCAACAAGATTAGCCTACCCAAGCACTATAAAACTTTCACTGAAACAATCCACAAACATTCTAATAGATGGGGACATTCATCCTAATCCTGGCCCAATTCCACTAACTGACAATCTACAAAAACAATCATTCAATGATGCTTCCTCCTCTATAAGATCAGGTAACTCCCTCAAAATAGCTCAACTTAATATCCGTAGCATTAACAACAAAATTAGTCAACTGCATGCTCTCTTACAAGCACATGCATTTGATATTCTTTGCCTTACAGAAACTTCGCTGAAACCTTCTACTCATGACCTAGAAATAACCCCACCTGGATACAATATCCTAAGATGCGACCGTACACCAAAAAAGGGTGGGGATGTAGCCATCTTGTTTAAATCTGAACTTCTTGTTTCATCCTATGTTACTACCCTCAAATACCAATGCTGAAACCCTTACTGTCAAACTCCAAATTAATAGCTCCAAGTCTATTTATATAATCTGCTCTTACATCCCTCCAGGAAATAATATTAGCACTCTTGAAAACATTCTCAGTAGCCTTTCCACCCACCTACCTCAAGAAACTATAATATTAGGCAACTTTAATATAGACTGGGCTACATGTAATTCCCCCAACCCTAACACCCACATTAATCTATTTGGTTTCACTCAAATAATAAACTCCCCCACTAGAATCCATAAACCTAGTAATAAAGAAACTACTCTTGACTGGATCCTTATAAACAGTCACCCTGAAACTTACAAAACAGGAACTCTCCCAGATGACATTAGTGATCACTTTCTAACCTACATAATAAAACAAAAGAAATACAGCCCTAATAATAACAATTATTTTACCTACCATTCGAAAAAACACTTCAAAGCAGAAAACTTTCAAAATGAGCTAAAAGCCTGTAACTGGTCAACTCTAAAGCAACTTAGTCTGGATGAAGCAGTCTCTTACTTTAATTCTACATTCCTTCAAATTCTAAACAGCCATGCCCCCTTCTGCTCCTCCAGAGTTAGGACCAAAATAGCCCCTTGGCTCACAAAACAAACCAGAGAAAAAATGTTCCTACGGAACAAAATATGGGCAAAATGGAGAGCCTCTAAAAGCTCTACAGACCACCTATATTTTAAACAGTTAAGAAATGCTATCAAAAAGGACATAATCTTAGACAAAAAAAAACCTACTATTCCCACCTTCAACAATCACACTCTAAAAACCCTCAAAAGTTTTGGTCGGGCATTAATAAACTTCTCAAACCAGGGCAAGCTAGAACTCCATCCCCCTGCTCTATTCCCCATAATAATCCTCTGCAAACAGCTAATGCTTTTAACAATTACTTTATTGAAGCTATTCAAACTCTAACAAAAACACTAGCACCCATTACCCTCCCCCCTTCACAATATGCAAACAGTTCACTTCCCTCCTTACAGATACAACCTGTGCCAACATCCTTTATCTGCAAACTCCTTCAAAAACTCAAACCTTGCACCCCCTCTGCTGACTGCCTGCCAGCAGAATACCTTCAAAATAGCTGCTAAAGCCATAGCTTACCCCATATCCATCCTTATAAACAGAACAATCACAGAAGGTTTCATACCTTCCATATGGAAAGCCTCCCATATAATCCCCTTGCACAAAGGAGGTAAATCCACTGATATCTCCAACTACCGACCAATTGCTCTACTCTCTCCATTAGCCAAAATAATGGAAAAATGTATTCACCATCAACTACTTCAGCATATTCTCCACAATAACTTACTTGCTAACTGCCAACACGGCTTTAGACCCTCACAGCACTACTACTGCCTAACTTTTATTGACTGTATAAACAGGAATCAAAACAATAACTCTCTCTCATCTGCTCTATTTATTGACCTATCAAAAGCCTTTGATATGGTCAATCATAACTTATTTATCAACATGCTAAAAGCCCAATCTCTTGACCCACAAGCAATTCTTTAGTTTAAATCCTATCTAGAAAATTTTCAGCAAGCAGTACTCTGGGACAATAATCTGTCCACACCCCTCCCTGTGAACACTGGTGTCCCTCAAGGCTCTATCCTAGGCCCTCTTCTTTTTTCCATTTTTATTAATGATCTCCATACTGCTTTTCCACAAACCACCTGTATACAATACGCTGATGACTCTAATCTGTACTGCTAAGTCTTCTTCCTCTCTCCAGACGCTGAAAAGTGGTTCACCCATTGTTGCCTCCCCCTTAACCCCCAAAAAACTAAACTATTACTCTTTACTCCCACCCAAAAATCTCCACAGATCCACTTCACTATTACCTCTGATAATGGAACTTGCGTTTCCCGTGATTCTACTGCTCATCTCCTTGGCATAACCATTGATCATAACCTCAGCTTTGATGACCATATCAACAATACTATAAAAACTGTCAATAAAAAACTAGGCTCCCTGTATAGAATCAAACCCTTCCTTACAACACTAGCGAGAAACTCCATTGCCCAGACTCATCTTACTTCTACCCTATTCTATGTGTCTGCCAAATATACCAATCAAAGCATAATCTTACCAAACTTGAAACTAGCTATAATAATATAGCCAGATTTGCCACTGGCTCCCCTTATAGTACCCACCACTGTCTCAACCTTCGACAACTCAGATGGTTAGAACTACAAAACCAACTTCAATACAATCAACTTGTGATTGCACAAAAAATCCTGCACCACCCTACTAATACTTCCATCCTCTCTAATCTGATCTCCCCATACAAAAATCTTACTATATTACGCTCAGCTAATAAGCTTCTAATTGCCAATAATAAATCTAATAACAAAGCTGGAGACTCACTCTTTTACAATGTCGTGGGTAGATCCTGGAACAAGCTTCCTAGAACACTCACTTCTCTCTCATCTACACCACTCTAAGAAACGACTCAAAGATCACCTAAAAATACACTGGCTTTGTCCCTGCTCGAAGCCTGACTGAATCATACTCATAGTCTTATTTCTCCTCCCCCTTTTCCCCTGCCTCCTGGGCTAGTGCCCCTCTACATTTCTTGAACAATTATTAGCTAACCCTTTCTACTACTTGTATTTTCCTGCCTATTCTCTTGCTCCTTCTTTGACTTGGTGATTGCTAATTTTCAAATGAATGTTAATGTTCAAATTACAATATAAACTGTTACTTGATTGTACCTGAAATCTACTAAAGAGTTAGGACTTGATTGTTTCTCAAACCTATGCTAAGTCTCTGTACATTGTTCACAAAAATATATTTTATTTTTTTTTCTAATCGTATCTTGCTATGTAACTGAAGCTAGTCATTTTTCTAAGTATTATATGCTGTAATTTACCCATGCTTGGAGCTTTTCTCCCCGGGCCTCTACTAAAAATGGATATGTATCTAGCTAGACCAGCCCGGTCAACAAATATAAAATAAAATAAATAAGGTTATCACCTCTTTGATGGGTGATGCAGACCAGGCAGTTTTTAGAACCAAGTCGTTGTCCTGACTAGAAATTAATTTCACTAATATGGATATTAGATTTGAAGCTTTCTCGCTTGAATTTGTTGTTGATAGGGATCTGTGTGCCCTCGGGCAGATAGCCTAGTATGAACCTATGAACCTATACGATAGGGCTTCAGGGAGGTTTAAAGTTTTTGGAATCCAAGTAGTTAAAAAGTTTACCATATTTTCTCCCTCTTGCTTCTCACGCACTCCACACATCCTGACATTGCTCCTTCTTGCCCAGTTTTCAAGACTAATCTTCTCCAGGAACTTGTTTCATTTTCAAATGAATTTAATGTTACTTTCTCCTTCAGTCAGTCTACCATCTAAATCAATGAGTGAATGAGTCTTCCATGGCAGACATCTGAACTTTCTGCTGTTTAGCTACTTCATTTATTAATTCTATCTGCTTTTTACAGTCCTCTTTGATTGTGTCTACCTTAGACTCTATTTTTTTTTCAATTTTAACGATAAGCCCTGAATACTATTGATGATAGATTGTAGCTCCTTCCTCACAGTGACTTCAAGGGCCGCCTTAGACTGACTCATTTTCATTTGATATTTTCAAGATGAAGTTTAGAAAGGAAAATTAAAGAGTGAATTTTTTTCACCAGACAGTTCCAAATAGTTTCCAGTTCTTTATTTTGCCTTTTTAGATGATTTTTAGTGAAATTAAATCAAAATTTTATTGGAGAAGCAGAGCAAAATTCTTGTGCTGTTAACTGCTTGCCATCTTGGCCACCCTCTCATCACACCTCTGTAACAAATGGTACAGAAACTAAATCTCTGTCCAAGGAAGAATTAAAAATGCAATTTCTGACACTTTCTGGGAGGTTCCAAGAACACAGCCAGGCAAACATCCTTAAAACAGTTCCTGTGGTAGCAGCCCTGGAAGTAGTTTATACAGAGCAATTCACACACATTTTAAACAATAAGTAGTGACTTGAGAAACAGAAAAAACTAAATTACACAATGCATAGTCTTGCTCACAAAAGGAAACTGATGCCAAAACATTCCTCATACTTTCACAATTATTCAGAAGACCTGCATCTGTGTCGTTTCTCAACGGACCTCCTTTGAAAATAGGCTCAGTCCTAGTTGGACTTTCCTGGTCAACAAATATTAACTAAATAAAATAAAACATATTCAGTATAAGCTTCAAACAGCATGACAGTTCAGAATTCTTAAAAAATAAATAAATCAATCAAAGCTCCAGAAGCATATACCTTTTTCCAAAACATATCAAAAGTTTCCTTATACTTATTAGGACAGGGATTAGAATTAACAAAATGTTTAGCAAAATCTGGATGTACTAAATCTATAGCCGAGAGGTCAAATGTGGGACTGGTATAGAAAAACTTGAAAGACTAAGGAATTTTATACAATCAGGCTTTTTTTAGGGGGCAGCAGGATGGCTGTAAGTGAAATGGCAGTCTGTGACAAAACATTATCCAAAGCGCATAGAACTGGGGGGGCTAGAAGGTTCTGGAAACTCTAGTTTTAACAAATATTAAAATTTTGTTAGAGACTGACAGCCCTCAGGATTCTCCCACAGAAAACCTGGATTCTTTCTGGAAACAGTCTTAAAGAAACGGAATACCTCACAAGGAGGATAAAATACCACATACTCCTCAGAATCTGATTCAGAAACCTGAGGAGAAAAAAATAATAATCTAGCCTTTCAAGTTTCCCTACAGATGCCATTTGTCAAAGCTCTTAAGAGAAAGAGGAATCCTTTTTTCTTAACTTCATTATAAGAAGGGTCATGAGCCTGCATAAGACCCTGAGCCAAGCCCTATAAATTACTCCCATCCATAGTAACTGACACAGGACAGGACAAATGTTTACAGATTTCTCTCCCTTTCTTACAGGGATCAGAGAAAAAAAAAAAACAGACCCAGTATTGTAAGCCACAGCTTCCCCAGAGATAGGCACAACATTCTGGCTAAGCACTTGCACATCCCCTGTTCCCTCTCTCACAACCGACAACAGTGTCTCTCCCTCTTCCCCTGAGGGGGCTCCCAACAGCTACAGAGGACATAGCTAACTCCCTGGTCCATGGTGGCTGTAGGAACTACACTGGGAGGGGGGGGGGGGGTCAAAGCAAAAAGATGAGAGGTATGAATAACCAGCTTTGGCCACAGCAGAGTTGCCCACCAGTGTTTGAAGTAAATTAGTAGCCTGCTGTGGTGTCCTTTCTATGGCTAGAAGAAGGTCTGACTGATGGATGGGTACTTTTTTTCCCCCTTTTCACACCAGAGATGTGTTTATTTCCCATGGAAGCTCCCCCAAGGTAATGCACGTCTCATATAACCTACCTGCACCATCAAGTGCCCAAGCCACTAGACCAACTTGGGTCATATGAGCTGCAGTCAGGACTTCACCCCTCTTATGTCACTCAAACAAACTTCTGAAAATAATTTCTTACGGTTATGTTAAAACTTAAATCTGACTCAAAAAAGTTCACTACACACCTAGTCTGTACAGTTTCCAAGTTATTAAAATTTGTAAGCAAGACTTTTACAGAAAAATATAAGTACTGGTGTAAAGACTGCAAACACACCATCACTGCAAATAAGACCTTTCACTGTTAACACTGCTGTGTATACCTGTTTAATAGCCTTTACTGTTCACAAGATATTTACACTTCTCTGATTTGCGCTTTGTAACTTGATTTTTCAGAAATATATGAATGTAACTGTAATGCATATGCACTCATAATTGACGCACAAAAAGCTTTTGACAGAGTGAACTTAGAATGTTTGTTTGATACTTTAGCATGTTTTAATATACCGCAAGAATTCATTTTAACTTTAAAAAAAACATATAATAATCCTTATACAAATCTAGTTATTAATAGGAATCTCTCAAAAAGAATACAAATTAAGAATGGTACCCGCCAAGGGTGTCCGTTATCTCCTATATTATTCAATTTATATTTGGAACCATTATTTCTACATATCAAACAAAATATTTATCACAATGCTCCAATAATTTATGGTACGAAGATTTCCATGGCGGCTTTTGCGGAAGATTTGAATATTTATTGCACAACACCTGTTTCGGATATTAAGAAAATATTAAAAGCTGTGGAAGATTTTGCAAAAATATCTAATTACAAAATAAATTAAAAAAAAAACAAGGTATTCCCATTAAAGACGCCTACACCCTTCTCGCTTTTACCATTGGTAGGGCAGGTAAAATCCGAAGAAAAAATAAAATATTTAGGGGTTGTTTTTTCAACAGATAATAAAGACTTTTACGTAAATAATGTTAAGTTAATTTGGGAACAGATAGTATCAGATTTAAAAAGATGGGATAATTTGAAACTACCAATAATGGCAAAGACCTCAATTATTAAAATTAACACTCTCCCCAGAATACTATATACCTTTAGAGCTACTCAAGTTCAAATTTCTAGGAAATTCTTCAAACAACTTCATAAAGAATTAGCTAGATTTGTATGGGAACCTAGAAAAGTTAGGATATCTTATGACAAACTGATGAATCCGAAAAATGGGGGGGGTTGGGGGGAGGGTTGGAACTACCGAATTTTGAAACATATTATTTAATAATAAACGCAAACAGAATTTTAAGAATAGTTAACTTTGATAAGATCAATTCGAAATGGGCTCCTAAGTGGTTGATTTTAAATCATAAACATGTTGCTGGTCTGGGTATTAATTGTAAGACATTACCTTTTTTAAACAAAGATACCCTTAAAATGTACGTATTGATGGAGCATATTAAAATATATATAATATCAGTACAAAGTCTGTTTAACTCACTAAATCTTTTACAATATATGATGATTTTTCAACCATTTCACAAAAATCCGAATTTGAAAATTGGTAATCAGTTGATAGACCTTAAGAAATTCCCACTTATAAGTAATTTAACCATATTTGATTTAAATCCCTTTGTAGGAATCTCAATACATAACATACTAAGAGAGATGGATCTCCCTAACTCGTATTTAATTATAATAAGACAGTTAAAGGACTTATCAATAAGCTATTTTAGCAATAGGAATTTTAAAATTAAAGAAGAAGATTTAAACATTTGCCTAAACTTATGGCAAACCTTAACACAGGAATGTAAATATATAACAGCGTCATATAGTTTGATGAAAGAGGTGAAATACAATAACCAAATACTTTTATCGAAATACTGGAAGGAGAAATTGTTAACTATTGAGGATAGTAAAATAGTGAGAGCAATTAACTTAACCTTAAAATCGGTGTCCCTTCAAAAGTTATTATTTACTCAGTTGATGATATTTAATAATGCATATTATACGCGTCTCACTTTACATAAATTTAACTCAAAAAACTCACCCAAATGCCCATATTGTATAGATCAAACGGCTGACCTTTTACACATGTTCTGGAGTTGTAAATGTATTTTTAAACTCTGGAATTCTTTGAAATTCCATCTACAAAAAATGGAATATAAACAGTTTACACTTTCTTGGGAGTTTATGATTCTGCATATTCCACCAACTAATTTGGATAGATCCCAAAGGATCATACTCGTAAATATCTTTTTGTTAATGAAGCTATATATAGCTACAAATTGGCTGAACCCATCCCAGACTTCATGGGAAAATTTCAAGAGTGTAGCGATAAAACATATCTTAGCACATAAATTATTAATTAGTGATCATAAGAAAAGTGTAAATAATACAAAAATATGGGAGCAAATCTTTAACATTGTCTTAGCTTAAGGTTCCATTCCACTTTTCTCCGGGAAAGGTTCCATTCCACTTTTCTCCGGGAAGTACAGACTAACTATCGAGTTGTCTATAGATAAGTATTATACTGATACTAGATTTTTAGTCTTTTTTTTTTTTTCTCTCTGTAATATCTATTTAGAAGTGTATAGTTATGTATAATGACTCTATGTAACTGTTGGAAGCATTCATGTATATATTGTAAATAGGTTGTAGTACTGTATTAACATTTAGAATAAAAAGAAAAATAAAGAATTATTATTGAAAAAAAAAAAAGAAATATATGAATGCGTGTTGACCACTACAGAAATATATGAATGCGTGTTGACCACTACAGACATGACATTTCACAGATGCTAGGTTAGCTCCAGTGTTAAAGTCATCACATTTCTGTTTTTTTGGTTTACTGCTGCTCATGTTAAGTTGGTTTTCAATATGAGAGTGCTGTGTTTTGTTTCACAAATGGCTGCTGCTGTTTTGTTCTTTTTTTTTTTTTTTTGCTTTAAAATTTGAAATAAAAAAATTATATTAAATCCAAAGCTCTGTGATCACTGTAAAAGTAAGAGTATGCACAATGACAGGTTTGAACAGTGCTTTATGGAAACTGGGGAGAAACAGCCAAGTAATGGGGATATTAGTATGGCTTGGGATCCCAGGTCCATTACCCTGCCTAGAGTCACATTTGACCATGAGATGGCTCTGCTTAGCATACTGATGACATAGGATGATAATTTCAACAAGACTCTGGATTCAACCATCACCAGCTGAAAGGCATGTTAAATCACAAATTCTGCATTTTATTTTATGTTTTTTTAAATAATGACTCTGGAAAATGGACTGACAGATGTTCCCTGTCAACATGCTTTCAAAGAAAGAACCAACATAGTTCTTAGTCTTCCTTAAAGCTGCATGTCCTTGAAAGTGTAGATTGTATTACATTCCACTGAAGTGGCCACAAGCCACCTTTTTCTATTTCACTACTGTCTCAAGAAAAAAACACCACAAAGATAGAGGGTAGATCACCTAACCGTTACCAACAAGGATGCAGCCAAATGGTTCTGATAATGTCCCTGATGTGTTATACAGGGGAAGAAAAAGCTTAACCTTGTTTTGTGGATTTCATGAATAAAGATTTTACAGCACTCAACTACCAGGATTTGCCTGCTGTGTGGAGCTTATGGTGTAACTACTAGCCATGGACATTCCTTTATTTCTTATTGGTAACCTGTCTGATGTCCTTTACAAATGGAATTCTTTGAATTATTAGTGACACCTCACATTAACATGCCTGAATCAGCAAAGGTAAGTGACGTAAGGAGGCATGATAAAGTGCACTCCATAACATATGTTCCTCAGGAAAGAAAAAAAAAAAAAAAAAAAAAAAAAAAAAAGGTCAGCGGCCCCGGTGTGGACTTGCTAGCAAGCTCTTTCAAATTAGTAGCTTTCAAATAAGCAGAATCCAAAGCTGTTCTGGG